>NW_027078022.1:1911428-2230000 GCF_963930625.1 Muntiacus reevesi | reverse complement strand
TGTCTGTTATTCCAGGTGTTTCTTGACTTGCTGCTTTTGCATTCCAGTCCCCTATAATGAAAAGGACATCCTTCTGGGTGTTAGTCCTGGAAGGTCTTGTAGGTCTTCATAGAAGCGTTCAAGTTTCTTCTGTTCTTCTGCTGAAGAAACTCTTCAAGTTCAGTTTCTTCAGCATTACGGTTTGGGGCATAGACTTGGATTACCGTGATATTGAATGGTTTGCCTTGGAAACCAACAGAGGTCATTCTGTTGTTTTTGAGATTGCATCCAAGTACTGCATTTCAGACTCTTTTGTTGACTATGATGGCTACTACATTTCTTCTAAGGGATCCTTGCTCACAGTAGCAGTTATAATGATCATCTGAGTGACATTCACCCATTCCAGTCCATTTTAATTTGCTGATTCCTCAAATGTCGACGTTCACTCTTGCCATCTCCTGCTTGGCCACTTCCAATTTTTCTTGATTCGTGGACCTAACATTCCAGGTTCCTATGCAATATTGCTCTTACAGCACCAGACCTTTCTTTCATCACCAGTCACATCCACAACTGGCTATTGTTTTTGCTTTGGCTCTGTCTCTTCATTCTTTCTGGAGTTATTTCTCCACTGATCTCCAGTAGCATATCGGACACCTACCGAATGGGGAGTTCGTCTTTCAGCGCCATATTTTTTGCCTTTTCATTCTGTTCATGGGGTTCTCAAGACAAGAATACTGATGTGGTTTGCCATTCTCTTCTCCAGTGGACCACATTCTGTCAGACCTCTTCACCATGACTCGTCCATCTTGGGTGATCCTACTTGGCACAGTCTATAGTTTCATTAAGTTAGACAAGAGTGTGGTCCACGTGGTTAGAGGAACCATGTGATTAGACCTGGTTCATGTGGTTAGATGCACCAGTCTTACTGGGGTAAGCTTATAATCCATGTTTATAATTCTAAATTAGGTGAAGGATACTGGTTGTTGTTTTTTTTTCCTCACAACATTGATTATACCTATCATATAATTGTTACTATTCCTAGGTGAAGGAGGCCATAATTTTTCCTCATGATGTTGATCATATCTATCATTTTTCCTCATGACATTGATTATACCTATCATTCCTCATGACATTGATTATACCTGTTATAGACTTCTTATATCTATGCCTACCTAAATTAAGTGTTACCATTTGTTTAATACCTGTTTCTCTTACTTGTTAAAGATATGGTCATGTCCATTTCATCTTTACATTTTCTAAAACATTTCCAGACATTATATTAATGTCTATCAATGGGGAAATCAATACATATTTCTTGACTATTACATTGATATATCTTGTTTGTCAAACATTTTAGGCAAAATTCATAGTACCAAGAGTAAATTTTTCTTCCTTAAAATTATTTTACAAAGATCATTTACTTATGTAGATCAAATTCACATTTCTCAACCGTGTACCCTGCCTACATAATCTTAACATGCTATTAAAATGTGTACTATCCACGAGATTTTTCTAGTGTTCCTTGGTCCTTTTAAGATGGTGCTCTTGATGTGCAGGGGAAAGTATGTAAGTGACTCATTTGAAATGGAGCCCTTTTCAAAGAGCCAGGATTCATTGGATATATCTTATAAAAGCTCCACCCTTACCGGGGTCTAACAGCTTTTGTAAGCCTGTTTCTGATGCTCCTGCTTAAACATTTTCAGCATTCAAAATGCTTTAAACTGTCATCATTTTTTTTACACATTGACACTTATTTTACTGTGCGACTTTTAACTTCTTGGCTTTTACCTCCCTTCTATCAACTTTGTTTGAACTGTCCACTGACATGGCATAGAGGGACTCCTCATAGAATTTAACTTAACCCTGACCTAACCTCAGTCCAAAAGTTGTTTCAAGTGACATCATCCACCTTTAATTAAGTCCCTTCATTCTTCTCCCATGAATTGGCTCCTGTGACACTGCAGGCAGGCATGGTTAGCATCCCTCCATTCTGCCTGGGCATTGGATTGGCCGCATGCGATGTTAGCTTTAGTTCAGACGCCTTTTAAACTTCATTTTGCAACATGGGGAGTCGCTTTAATTTTTTTACACCCCTTAATGTATGTTCCCAGTGTAGTTCAGTGAGAATGATTTCTTGATTTCTCCCCCTTTTTCAAAAAGAGAGTGCAATTCCACCTTAAATTTAAGACATGTTAAAGTATAATAAGTATAATAAATAGAAAAATGTTCACAAGTGGGGCTTGATCAAGACAGGGAATTTTTCTTTTCCTGTGGTTTTTCCACAATTATAAGAACAATGTTGTTTTATGAGCTCAAATTCTTGAGAGCATAAAGACCGAGGATGAAGTAGTAATTGCCAACTAGGAAGTGCCAGATTAAAAGCATCTGAGAGGTTCCAAAGTGCCTCAGTGTATAAAATAACAATGAACTCTGGGATTAGAGGAAAAGAGGAAGCTGCTGAAATTATGTTCCTTTAATTCTGCCTTCGAAACAGCTATCATGTTGAATCAGTAATATCATGTTTCTTTTTCAGTCTTTAGAGGAATATGACATTTTTTTCCCTAATACCCTTCAGATGGTATACCAGAGAGGTTCATCCAACAGAAATGATCGATGAGCTTTTAATCTGAAAAAAAAAAAAAAAAAAAAAAAAAAAAAACCAACAAAAAAAGTCATGATCCTTGGTGGTGAAGAAATTCATCAAAAGCTCCACAGTTCTGTAAAAGTACAAGTCTTTCTACAAAGAGTGAAGCCAGAAGGGAGCCCCGCAGAGGGTGGGAAAATCATATTGATAAGTGTGTTCATGTTTATTTCTTCCTTACTGAACTTCTAGACCAATTTTGGAAGGTCCTAGATCTATTTTAGCTAAGGAATTCCTTTTGAATGTCAGGGCAAGCCTAAAGTTGGGCTTCTGGCAATTCTGCCAACAGTGACCACTAGTTCTTTGTACTAAAGTTTATATCAGAGCTATAATTTAAAATAACTGCTATTTCACCCATAGCCTATTCTTATGACAATCAATAATGTCTCCAAGATTATCAGATGTCCTTTGGGGAACAAAATTGCCTAATGAAAATGTGTAATGTCAACCTTTTTTCTTGTCGATATCCTTATGTCTGTTTACCCATTGTCCATCTGTCACAGACACCCTGAGACACACCAATCCTGAACACTCAACATTTTATCTTCTTTATTCCCATTGCTGGGTTTCTGAGTGATGCTTAAAAAAACAATCACACAATGGTTTCAACATTTATCGCTGCCTAGCCAAGTGTCCTTGTTTCTTTACTCTTCACTCTTCAATTCTCTATAGCATCTGTTGAAATAGTTACCCACTCTTATTATGATTCCATTTCGTCCCTCATCACCCACCTTCTAATTCACGGAGAAAATCAAAGCATCAGAAGATAAGTCTCTCAAATTTCTGTCCTGGAACCTAAGAACATATCTGCCTGACATTTCCTCTTTTTATATTATTAAAGAAGGACTCTTCTGCCTGTCCATTGATAGCTTCTGTCTATGCCATCTCCAGCCCTTCTCAGGACCCTTACTCTATGAATTATATAGTTAACAACATTTATGAAGTTTCAAACATGTCAGCATAACACAGTTTCTTTTTCCAGTTATTTATTTACTCTTTCCTGTCTCTTAATAGCTTATATACTTTCAAAAATTAAATTTGTATCACCCCTTCAGTGCCATCCAATCATTCCTCACAGAGTCTGAACACATTTTGTGTTCCTACGAACATCTTTAGCCAATATCTTCTTATTTATTATACTTCGTAACAATATTTTTCCTCTGTTAAATTGCTTAAAATAATATTTGACATTCCTGCTCATCTTAAAGTTTTCTCCTTTTTGTAACACTACAGATTCCTTTGATTAGATTCTAGTCCTATGGATATTCTCTCTTGGGATCCTTGCAATGGTCTTCGTCTCGTACAAGTTCATGTTCCTCAGGACTGTCTTCACAGTGCCTCAGCTCATTACTTTCATCTTTTGTATTATTTTAGCTGCCTTCTCATTTTTAATCCCACAGGTCTACCTTGATTCACGCAGTTTTGAATGAGTTCTGTAGGTTGTCTAGCTCAGACTAACATTTTTGTTAGTTCCTAGAATTTGATTACTTGTTGTAACCCTCCCCCACCCTTTTTATTGTATTCTGCCATCTTTTTACCTCAGCTTTTTCTTTCTCTTTCTTTGCCAACAAGTAAATATTTTCATCTTTCTGCAAGGTTAGGGCCCTCTACGCAAGGAATAAATGGAACAAAAGTTAATAAACAAGCCATGGAAGTTAAAGATGTGTGAAAATACATAGTTTTGATTACCACCTCCTATATAGTCTTATAAACCTGTCCATAGTTCTTTCAGGCATTCTAGTGAGAAATCTAGAAAGCTTTTGTTGTTCATCAATGAGTTGTGTCCGATGCTTTGTGACCTCTCAGACAGTAACAAGCCAGCCTTCCCTGTCCTTCACCATCTCCCAGAACTTGCTCAAACTCATGTCCATTGAGTCAGTGATGTCATCCAACCGTCTCATCCTCTGTTGTCACCTGCTCCTCCTGCCTTCAGCTTTCCCAGCATCAGGGTCTTTTCCAGTGAGTCAGCTCTTCACATCAGGTGGTCAAAGTACTGTAGCTTCAGCTTCAGTATCAGATCTTCCAATGAATATTCAGGACTGATTTCCTTTAGGACTGATTGGTTGGATATCCTTGCTGTCCAAATGACTCTCAAGAGTCTTCTCGAACACCAAAGTTCAAAAGCATCACATCTTTGACACTCAGCCTTCTTTATTGTCCAACTCTCACATCCAAACATGACTACTGGAAAAATCACAGCTTTGACGAGACAGACTTTCGTCCGCAAAGTAATGTTTCTGCATTTTAATAGACCATCTAGGTTGGTCATGGCTTTTCTTCCAAGGAGCAAGCGTCTTTTAATTTCATGGCTGCAGTACCATCTGCAGTGATTTGGGGGCCCAAGAAAAGAAAGTCTGTCACTGTTTCCATTGTTTCCCCATCTACTTGCCATGAAGTGATAGGACTGGATGCTATGATCTTCATTTTTTTGAATGTTGAGGTTTTTTTTTTTTTAATCCATTTATTTTAAATGTTGAGTTTTAAGCCAGTTTTTTCACTTTCCTCTTTCACCTTCGTCAAGAGGCTCTTTAGCTCCTCTTTGCTTTCTGCCATAATGGTAGTGTCATCAGCATATCTGAGGTTATTGATATTTCTCCTGGCAATCTTGATTCCAGCTTGTACTTCATCCAGCCGCCTGACATTTCACATGATGTACTGTGCATATAAGTTAAATAAGCAGGGTGACATTATACAGTCTTGATGTACTCCTTTCTAAATTTGGAACCAGTCCATTGTTCCATGTCTGGTTGTATCTTGCTTCTTGACCTGCATACAGATTTCTCAGGAGGCAGGTAAGGTGGTTTGGTATTCCTATCTCTTAAAACATTTTCCAGTTTGTTGTGATCCACAACTGAAAGGATTTGCATAGTCACTGAAGCAGAAGTAGATGGTTATCTGGAATTCTCTTGCTTTGTCTAAGATTAAGTGGATGTTGGCATTTTGATGTCTGTTTCCTCTGCCTTTTCTAAATACAGCTAAAATATCTGGAAGTTTTGGATTCATGTATTGTTGAAGCCTAGCTTGGAGAATTTTGAACATTATCTTGCTGGCATGTGAAATAAGTGCAATTGTGTGGTAGTTTGAACACCTTGGGGATTGCTTTTCTTTGGGATGGAATGAAAATTGACATTTTCCAGTCCTGTGGCCACTGCTGAGTTTTCCAAATTTGCTGGCATATTGAGTTGAGCACTTGAACAGCCTCATCTTTTAGGATTTGAAATAGATCAGCTGGAATTCCATCACCTCCAGTAGCCTGGTTTGTAGTGATTCTTCCTCAGGCCCACTTGACTTCACACTCCAGGATGTCTGGCTCTAGGTGAGTGATCACACAATTGTGATTATCTGGGTCATTAAGATCTCTTTTGTGTAGTTCTTCTGTATATTCTTGCCATCTACTCTTAATATCTTCTGCTTCTGTTAGATCCATACCATTTCTATCCTTTTTTGTTCTCCTCTTTGCATGAAATATTCCCTTGGTATCTCTAATTTTCATGAAGAGATCCATAGTCTTTCCCATTCAATTGTTTTCCTCTATTTCTTTGCACTGAACACTGAGGAAGGCTTTCTTATTTCTCCTTGCTACTCTGTGGAAATCTGCATTCACCTGGGGATATCTTTCCTTTTCTCCTTTGCCTTTCACTTCTCTTCTTTTCTCAGCTATTTGTAAGGCCACCCCAGACAACCATTTTGTCTTTTTGCATTTCTTTTCTTGGGTATGGTTCCATCTCCTATATAGTCTTACAAACTTCTGTTCATAGTTCTTCAGGCACTCTCTCTCTCTCAGATCTAATCCCTTAAATTTATTTGTCGCTTCTACTGTATAATCGTAAGGGATTTGACTTAGGTCATACCTGAATGCTCTAGTGGTTTTCCTACTTTCTTCAATTTCAGTCTGAATTTGGCAATAAGGAGTTCATGGTCTGAGCCACAGTCAGCTCCTGGTCTTATTTTTGCTGACTGTATAGAGCTTCTCCATCTTTGGATGGAAAGAATATAATCAATTGGATTTCGGTATTGACCATCTGGTGACCTCCACATATAGATTCATCTCTTGTGTGGTTGGAAGAGGGTGTTTGTTATGACCAGTACATTCTCTTGACAAAACTTTGTTAGCCTGGTTCATTTTGTACTCTAAGCCAAACTTGCCTGTTACTCCAGGTATCTCTTGACTTCCTACTTTTGTATTTCAGTTCCCTGTGATGAAAAGGATATCTTTTTTTTTTTTTTTTTTGGTGTTAGTTCTAGAAAGTCTTGTAGGTCTTCATAGAACTGTTCAACTTCAGCTTCTTTGGCATTAGTGGTTGGGGCACAGACTTGGATTACTGTGATATTGAATGGTTTGCATTGGAAACAAAGAGGGGTCATTCTGTCATTTTTTAGATCACCTCCAAGACCTGCATTTTGGACTCTTTTGTTGACTGTGAGGGCTACTCCGTTTCTACTAAGGGAGTCTTGCCCACAGTACTAGATACAATGGTCATCTGAGTTAATTTCACCCATTCCAGGCCATTTTCGTTTACTGAATCCTAAAATTTCACTGTTCTCTCTTGCCATCTCCTGTTTGACCACTTCCAATTTACCTGGATGTGTGGACCTAACATCCCAGGTTTCTGTTGCAATATTGTTCTTTACAGCATCAGAATTTACTTTCACCACCAGACACATCCACACCTGGCTGTTTCCACTTTGGCTCATCCTCTTTATTCCTTCTGGGGCTATTACTCCGCTCTTCTCCAGTAGCATATTGGGCGCCGAGCAAAATGGGGAGTTCATCTTTCAGTGTCATAGTTTTGGCTTTTCATGTTGTTCATGCGGTTCTCAACGCAACAATCTTCAGTGGCTTTCCGTTCCTTCAGTGGACCACGTTTTGTCAGAACTCTTCACCATGACCCGTCCATCTTGGGTGCCCTACACTGCATGGCTAATAGTTTCATTGATTTAGACAAGGCTGTGATTCATGTAATCAGTTTGGTTAGTTTTCTGTGATTGTGCTTTCCATAAAGAGAACTTTACCTCCCCAAACTATATATTTACATTCCAAAAGGGAAGGAAACCTGGAACCTTGGGTGTATACCAGGATATATAAACCTGGAGACACTTGACTTACAGTTCATCTAGAGACCACTACTTACTTCCCACAAGGGAATTTCCCTTTCTCTACCCTAGGAGAATTTGTTTGCATAAGGGAGAATCATTTCTCTTCTCAGGAAGGAAGGATGTTAACTGGACAGCATGTGTATTGAATCCCTGATTCTTAATTTCATGGCTTCTCTCCTGTTATGTGACACCCAAACACACCAGCTTGTCCATATAGCATCACCCCAGAAGAAGGTAGAAACTGTTGTGTAGTGAACTGATACAAGTATTACTGTCAGTAATAACAATCTGTCTTGATCCAGAAACCTCATGTTTGAATTGATGGTAACATAAACAAATATAGACATTAAAAACTTAATTGTCTTTTCCTTCTTTTTCATGAAAATCATGCCATTTTATTTACTACAGGGATAGTGAATAATTTTATTATCATTTCTTTTGTTTTTTTCTGGTATCGTTCTTCAAACACATAGAAAAGGGACATTTGAATCAGGGCAAACTTGAGTGCTCATGGGTTCCAGCTATATGTCAGGTTCCCCCTGGTTACTGTGAGAGCTGAAAAGAATACATTTCTGCCACTTGTAGTCTGCGTGCCACATCTAGATGAGTGCCAGCACACTGGCTGTAATCTTGGCTATAGACACTCATCTCGAATCGTATTTATTTTCCCTTGTCTTATGGAAATTTCATAGCTCACGTCTTTGTTGTTATTGTCATTTTTCTTTGTGACACCAGATTCTTGAAGCAATCCATCCAGACCAAATGCTTTCCCATGGACAGAGTTATGTGTGTTCTCAGTCTGCTGTCTCCTGCCACAACTACAGTGCAGCCCTTGTTGATACATCCCTCAAAATGTATTGTACCAGTAGTGGCCACCGCTTTCCCCTTGAGTTTCTTCCTTTCTCCCTTCAGTCATTTCTACTTTGTTTCTTGTGTGTGTGTCCATGTCCATCTGTCTCTCTTTCTTGTGCAGAAAGTCAGAGCATCAAAGATCAGAGGAGAAGCATTAAACTTTAAGACAGGCATAGACAGCATTCTTCCCCCCTCAAGAAACTGACCATCACATGAAAGGATGACTTTCCTGTATTTTAGGAGAAATAGACTGAATGGTTCTAAACGAGGAAGAGAAAGTGAAGAGGAACATGGTAACTTTCCTGCTTTGATTAGTTTTTAAACATTAGTAGACAAAAAACACAGAGAAGGGATGGGTATGTAGCTCTTCAAACATTCTTTTATCCCATTAAAATTATTCAATGAGTAGTTCCCTTATTTATTCTCTTCAAAACTACTTGACTGGAAGAATTCACATGGACCACCGTCCCACCAATGTGGACCTCCAGGTTCTTAACATCTCAGTGTTTCAAATAATCTAAATGTGGGATATATTTTGGCATGTTGTCTTTCCAACTACTTTGAAGCATAAATATTTCTAGTTGACATTCTACTATGCCTAAAATTAAATGTTAACTGATTTTATGCTCTGTAGGAAGGGTCTTGGAGGGTCTTAAAGAATTTTAATTTGTCACAATTTGTTTTGAATGAATCCAAAATTGCACTTGAGTTATATCCTAATATTCCATGTATTGAATGAAGTGTTTTAAAATCAAAATGCAGTCTTATTATTTTTAAATGTCATCATCAAATTAATAATAGAGAATTTAATGATTCTGCTTAGTGTTGATGGGGAATACGTGTAACTCTATGGCTGATTCATATCAATGTATGACAAAACCCACTGAAATGTTGTGAAGTAATTAGCCTCCAACTAATACAAAAAAACATTTAATTTTTTTGAATGTCTCAAATATTAGAATTGGGGAGGACAATCTGTTAACAAAGAAAAAGAAGTTGTAATTATTATATAGTGAGCATTTTTTCAGGTATATTTATTAAATTACTACTCTGAGAAAGGCAGTATGCTAGCTCTTCTGGTATATCAAAATGAATATCTAAGTCAAAAGAGAAATATGGGCTTCTCAGATGACTCAGTGGTAAAAAATCTGCCTGCCAATGCAGGAGATTCAGGAGATGCAGGTTCGATGCTTGGGTCAGGAATATCCCCTGGAGAAGGGAATGACTATTCCCTTGAGTATTCTTATCTGGAAAATTCCGTAGACAGTGGAGACTGGTGAGATACAGTCCACGGGGTCACAAAGAGTCGGACTACACTGAGCACACATGTATGCAAAAGAGAAATATAATCTCAAAATGTTTATTGAAAAAATACTTTGTGTGTGTGTTACTTAATCTTAAGTTTATTTGAAGAAACTAAATATACACAAACAATTCATATCCATTTAAAGTCACATAGGGGATTCCATGGCAGGATTGTGGCTGCTTTAAAATCAGGTCATGGTGGAGAATTCTGACAAAACGTGGTCCACTGGAGAAGAGAATAGCAAACCACTTCAGTATTCTTGCCTTGAGAACCCCATGAACAGTATGAAAAGGCAAAAAGATAGGACACTGAAAGATGAACTCCCCAAGTTGGTAGACGCCCAGTATGCTACTGGAGATCAGTGGAGAAGTAACTCCAGAAGAATGAAGAGATGGAGCCACAGCAAAAACAACACCCAGTTGCGAATGTGACTCATGATGGAAGTCAAGTCCGATGCTGTGAAGGGTAATGCTGCATAGGAACCTGGAATGTTAGGTCCACGAATCAAGGCAAATTGGAAGTGGTCAAACAGGAGATGGCAAGAGTGAACACTGACATTTTAGGAATCAGTGAACTAAAACAGACTGGAATGGGGTAATTTAACTCAGATGACAATTCTACCTACTACTGTGGGCAAGAATCCCTTAGAAGAAACGGAGTAGCCATCAAAGTCAACAAGAAAGTCCAAAATGCAGGACTTGGATGTAATCTCAAAAACAACAAAATGATTTTGTTCCTTTCCAAGGCAAACCATTCAGTATCATGGTAATCCAAGTCTACGCCCTGACCAGTAATGCTGAAGAAGCTGAAGTTAAACAATTCTATGAAAACCTACAAGACTTTCAGGAACTAATACCCAAAAAAGATGTCCTTTTAATTATAGGGGACTGGAGTGCAAAAGTAGGAAGTCAAGAGATATCTAGAGTAACAGACAAGTTCGGCTTGGGTGTACAAAATGAAGCAGGCTAGTGGAGTTTTGTCAAGCGAACACACTGGTCATAACAAACACCCTCTTCCAACAAGACAAGAGGAGAGTCTACACATGGACATCACCAGGTGGTCAAAACTGAAATCAGATTGATTACATTCTTTGCAGCCAGAGATGGAGAAGCTCTTGTTAGCAAAAACAAGACCCGGAGCTTACTGTGGCTCAGATCATGAACTACTTATTTCCAAATTCAGACTTAAATTAAAGAAAGTAGGGAAAACCTCTAGAACATTCAGGTATGACCTAAATCAAATCCCTTAAAATTATACATTGGAAGTGAGAAATAGATGCAAGGAATTAGATCTGATAGACAAGAGTACCTGAAGAACTATGGATGGAGGTTCTTGACATTGTACAGGAGGCAGGGATCAAGTACTTCCCAAAGGAAAAGAAATGCAAAAAGCAAAATGGTTGTCTGAGGAGGCCTTACAAATAGCTGTGAAAAGAAGAGATGCAAAAGGCAAAGGAGAAAAGGAAAGATATCCCCATTTGAATGCAGAGTTCCAAAGAATAGCAAGGAGAGATAAGAAAGCCTTCTTCAGTGATCAGTGCAAAGAAATAGAGGAAAACAATTGAATGGGAAAGACTATAGGTCTCTTCAAGAAAATGAGAGCTACCAAGGGAGTGTTTTGTGCAAAGATGGACAAAATAAAGGACAAAAATTCCATGGACCTGCAGACACAGAAGATATTAATAAGAGGTGTCAACAATAGCCAGAAGGGCTATACAAAAACAGCTCCATGACCCAGATAATCAGAATGGTGTGATCACTCACCTAGGGCCAGACATCCTGGGGTGTGATGTGAAGTGGGCCTTAGGAAGCGTCATTATGAACAAAGCTAGTGGAGGTGATGGAATTCCAGTTGAGCTATTTCAAATCCTAAAAGATGATGCTGTGAAAGTGCTGCACTCAGTATGCCAACAAATTTGGAAAACTCAGCAGTGGCCACAGGACTGGAAAAGGTTAGTTTTCATTCCAATCCCACAAAATGCTGACAACCACACAACTGCACTCAGCTCCTATGCTAGCAAAGAAATGTTCAAAATTCTCCAAGCCAGGCTTTAACAGTACATGAACCTTGAACTTCCAGATGTTCCATCTGGATTTATAAAAGGAACAGGAACCAGGGATCAAATTGCCAATATCTGCTGAATCATTGAAAAAACAAGAGTTCCAGAAAAACATCTATTTCTGCTTTACTGACTGCACCAAAGCCTTTGACTATTTGGATCACAACAAACTGTGGAAAACTCTTAAAGAGATGGGAATACCAGACCACCTGACCTGCCTCCTGAGATGTCTCTATGCAGCTCAGGGAGCAACAGTTAGACCTGGACATGGAACAAAAGACTGGCTCCAAATTGGGAAAGGAGTACATCGAGGCTGTATATAGTCACTCTATTTATTGAACTTATATGCAGAGTACATCATGAGAAACACTGAGCTGGATGAAGCACAAGCTGGAATCAAGATTGCTGGGAGAAATATCAATAACCTCAGATATGCAGACGACACCACACTTATTGCAGAAATTGAAGAAGAACTAAAGAGCCTCTTGATGAAAGTGTAAGAGGAGAGTGAAAATGTTGGTGTAAAACTCAACATTCAGAAAACTAAGATCATGGCATCTGGTCCCATCACTTCATGGCAAATAGTTGGGGAAACAATGGATACAGTGAGAGACTTTATTTTGGGGGGCTCCAAATTCACTGCAGATGGTGACTGCAGCCATGAAATTAAAAGATGCTTACTCCTTGGAAGAAAAGCTATGACCAACCTAATAAGCATATTAAAAAGCAGAGACATTACTTTGCCAACAAAGGTTCGTCTAGTCAAATGTATGGTTTTTCCCAACAGTTCAGTTCAGTTTAATCACTCGGTTATGTCTGACCGACTCTGTGACCCCACGAACTGCAGCACGCCAGGCCTCCCTGTCCATCACCAACTCCCAAGGTCCACCCAAACTCAAGTCCATTGAGTCGATGATGCCATTCAGCCAGCTCATACTCTGTCGTGCCCTTCACCTCCTGCCCTCCATCTTTCCCAACTTCGGGGTCTTCAAATGAGTCAGCTCTTCACATCAGGTGGCCAAAGTACTGGAGTTTCAGCTTCAACATCAGTCCTTCCAATGAAGACTCAGGACTGATTTCCTTTAGGATGGACCTATTGGATCACCTTGCAGTCCAAGGGACTCTCAAGAGCTTTATCTAACACCACAGCTCAAAAGCAGCAATTCTTCTGCTCTCAGCTTTCTTTATAGTCCAACTCTCACATCCATACATGACTACTGGAAAAACCATAGCCTTGACGAGACAGACCTTTGTTGGCAATGTAATGTCTCTGCTTTTTAAATGCTTTCTAGTTTGGTCATAACTTTCTTTCCAAGGAGTAAGCGTCTTTTAATTTCATGGCTGCAGTCACTATCTGCAGTGATTTTGAAGCCCCAAAAATAAAGTCTGACACTGTTTCCACTGTTTCCCCATCTATTTCCCATGAAGTGATGAAACCAGATGCCATGATCTTCATTTTCTGAATGTTGAGCTTTAAGCCAACTTTTTCACTCTCCTCTTTCACTTTCATCAAGAGGCTCTTTAGTTCTTCTTCACTTTCTGCCATAAGGGTGGTGTTATCTGCATATCTGACGTTATTGATATTTCTCCCGGCAATCTTGATTCCAGCTTGTGCATCATCCAGCCTAGAGTTTCTCATGATGTACTCTGCATATAAGCTGAATGAGCAGAGTGACAATATACAGCCTTGACGTACTCTTTTTCCTATTTGGAACCAGTCTGTTGTTCCATGTCCAGTTCTAGCTGTTGCTTCTTGACCTGCATACAGGTTTCTCAAGAGGCAGGTCAGGTGGTCTGGTATGCCCAACTCCTTCAGAATTTTCCAGTTTATTGTGATCTACACAGTCAAATGTTTGGCATAGTCAATAAATCAGAAATAGGTGTTTTTCTGGAACTCTCTTGCCAGTGGATATTGGCAATTTGATCTCTGGTTCCTCTGCCTTTTCTAAAACCAGCTTGAATATCTGGAAGTTCACAGTTCATGTATTGCTGAAGCCTGGCTTGGAGAATTTTAAACATTACTTTACTAGCATTTGAGATGAGTGCAATTGTGTGGTAGTCTGAGCATTCTTTGGGATTGCCTTTTTTAGGGATTGGAATGAAAACTGACATTTCCAGTCCTGTGGCCACTGCTGAGTTTTCCAAATCTGCTGGCATATCGAGTGCAGCACTTTCACAGCATCATCTTTCAGGATTTGAAATAGCTCAACTGGAATTCCATCACATCCACTAGCTTTTTTCTTAGAGATGCTTCCTAAGGCCCACTTGACTTCTCATTCCAGGATGTCTGGCTCTAGGTGAGTGATCACACCATCATGATTATCTCCATCATGAAGATCTTTTTCGTATAGTTTTTCTGTGTATTCTTGCAACCTCTTCTTAATATCTTCTGCTTCTGTTAGACATATACCATTTCTGTCCTTTACTGTACCCATCTTTGCATGAAAATTTCCCTTGGTATCTCTAATTTTCTTGAAGAGATCTCTAGTCTTTCCCATTCTCTTGTTTTCCTCTATTTCTTTGCACTGATCACTGAAGAACGCTTTCTTATCTCTCCTTGCTTTTCTTGGAACTCTGCATTCACATGGGGATATCTTTCCTTTTCTCCTTCGCTTTTCACTTCTCTTCTTTTCACAGCTATTTGCAAGGCTTCCTCAGACACCCATTTTGCTTTTTTGCATTTCTTTTTCTTGGTGATGGTCTTGATCTCTGTCTCCTGTATAATGTCATGAACCTCTGTCCATAGTTCATCAGGCACTCTGTCTATCAGATCTAGCCCCTTAAATATATTTCTCACTTCCACTGTATAATTGTAAGGGATTTGATTTAGGTCCTACCTGAATGGTCTAGTGGTTTTCCCTACTTTCTTCAATTTAAGTCTGAATTGGGCAATAAGGAGTTCTTCAGTCCTGTCCAACTCTTTGTGACCCCATGGACTGTAACTCCCCAGGCTCCTCTGTCCATGGAATTCTCAAGGCAAAATACTGGAGTGGGTTGCCATTTCCTTCTCAAGGAGATCTTTCTGACCCAGGGATTGAACCCTGGTCTCGCGCATTGCAGGCAGATTCTTTACCATCTGAGCCACCAACGAAGACCCCTCGAGAAAGAGTGGAGAAAAGGGAGCCCTCCTATACTGTTGATGGGAATGTACATTGGTGCAGACACTGTAGAAAGTAGTAAAAATAAAAATAGTAGTAAAAATAAAATTACCATATGATCCAGCAATCCCACTTCTGGGCATTTACCCAGACAAAACAGTAATTTGAAAAGATCCATGTTCCCCTATGTCCATAGCGGCACTGTTTACAATAGCCAAATCATGGAAAGAACCTAAATGTCTATCAACAGATGAATGGATAAAGAAAGTATGGCAAATACATACAATGGAGTATTTACTTAGCCATCCAAAATGAAATAATGCCATTTGTAGCAACATGGATGAGCCCAGAGATCATCACACTAAGTAAAATAAGTCAGAAAGAGAAAGACAAATACATATGACAACACTTAGATGTGGAATCTGAACTACGACACAAATGAACTTACCTACAAAACGGAAAAGACACACAGATATAGAGAACAAACTGTTGGCCAAGGGAGGGTCAAACTCCCAAAGACTGAGAGTTAATTGGAATTAGTGGGTGCAAGCTAGTATATATAGGATGGATAAACAGTGTCCTACTATATAGCACATGGAACTATATCCAATACCCTGTAATAAGCTATAATGGAAAAAATATGAAAAAGAATATATTGGATAATTGAGCCACTTTCCTATATAGAAGAGAAATTAACATAACATAATAAATCAACTATTCAATATTTTTTAAAAAATCATAACTTTCTAAATTTAAGTTGGCTTCAAAACTTGGCTTGCATGAATATCTTTTTTTTTTTTTAATTAAAGCTAATAATTTTTAGAGTTCTTCATTTTTTCTCTCTTGGAACAATCTGAAAGTTCTGTAATTCACTTTAAACTACAGATGATTTTACCTGCTTGTAGCATGTAAACCAATAGTAATAATTCTAATATTCTCTGGTTCATGTGCATAGTTTTCTATTGCTGCTATAACAAATCCCTACAAACTTAGTGGCCTAATGCAAAATTAATATCTTATAATTCTTAAGGTCAGGAGTCAAAAGTCCCTTATGAGATTAAACAGAAGTGTCCAAAAGACTACATTTTTTTTCTGGACTCTATAGAGGGTAATCCATTCCCTTGCCTTTTCCAGATTTTAGAGACTGCCCACATTCCTTGGCACATGGCCCCTTTCTACATCTTTAAATGAGCAAAAGAAAATTGAGCCCTTCTTAAACCACATCATTATGCTCAAAATTCTCCAAGCCAGGCTTCAGCAGTACATGAACCGTGAACTTCCAGATGTTCAAGCTGATTTTAGAAAAGGCAGAGGAACCAGAGATCAAATTGCCAACATCTGCTGGATCACTGAAAAAGCAAGAGAGTTCCAGAAAAACATCTATTTCTGCTTTATTGACTATGCCAAAGCCTTTGACTGTGTGGATCACAATAAACTGTGGAAAATTCTGAAAGAGATGGAAATACCAGACCACCTGACCTGCCTCTTGAGAAACCTATATGCATGTCAGGAAGCAACAGTTAGAACTGGACATGGAACAACAGACTGGTTCCAAATAGGAAAAGGAGTATCTCAAGGCTGTATATTGTCACCCTGCTTATTTAACTTATATGCAGAGTACATCACGAGAAACGCTGGGCTGGAAGAAGCACAAGCTGGAATCAACGTTGCCGGGAGAAATACCAATAACGTCAGATATGCAGATAACACCACCCTTATGGCAGAAAGTGAAGAAGAACTAAAGAGCCTCTTGATGAAAGTGAAAGAGGAGAGTGAAAAAGTTGGCTTAAAGCTCAACATTCAGAAAACTGAGATCATGGCATCTGGTCGCAGCACTTCGTGGGAAATAGATGGGGAAACAGTGGAAACAGTGACAGACTTTATTTTTGGGGGCTCCAAATTCACTGCAGATGGTGATTGCAGCCATGAAATTGAAAGACACTTACTCCTTGGAAGGAAAGTTATGACCAACCTAGACAGCATATTAAAAAGCAGAGATATTACTTTGCCAACAAAGGTCCGTCTAGTCAAGGCTATGTTTTTTCCAGTAGTCATGTATGGAGGTGAGAGTTGGACTATAAGAAAGCTGAGAGCAGAAGAATTGCTGCTTTTGAGCTGTGGTGTTGGAGAAGACTCTTGAGAGTCCCTTGGACTGCAAGGAAATCCAACCAGTCCATCCTAAAGGAGAGCAGTCCTGGGTGCTCATTGGAAGAATTGATGCTGAAGCTGAAAGTCCAATACTTTGGCCACCTCATGCGAAGAGTTGACTCACTGGCAAAGACCCTGATGCTGGGAGGGATTGGGGGCAGGGGGAGAAGGGGACGACAGAAGATGAAATGGCTGGATGGAGTCATCGACTCGATGGACATGAGTTTGTGTAAACTCCAGGAGTTGATGATGGACAGGGAGGCTCGGTGTGCTGCGATTCATGCGGTCGCAGAGTCGGACACGACTGAGCGACTGAACTGATTGACTGACTACACCACATCACTTCAAGCTTTCCTCCACAGTCATCCTTCCCTCTGACTCTCTTCTGATTCCTTCCATTTGTAAGGACACTTGTGAGTATACTGACTCTCCCTGGATAATCTATGATAATCTCCTCATCTAAATGTCCTTGACCTAACTGAATCTGCAAAATCCCGTTTCCATGCATGTAAACATAATCAGAGGTTCCAGGGATTATAATCTGGGCTCCACTCATTGGAGATATTTCTTGGGAGATGCTCATCAAATTCAACATCTGATGGGTGCACATCATACAGACAGGACACTTGAACATTTCATTATATTCTTAACATCTTTAAAGCTACCTTTGAAACCAACAATAAAGTTAACAAGATAATTAATTTTCAGAAATTTCCAATTTTTTACATGAAGTTATCTTTCATTTCAGTCTCTCAGTTGTGTCTGACTCTGTGTGACCCCATGAACCACAGCACACCAGGCCGCCCTGTCCATCACCATCTCCCGGAGATTACCCAAACTCATGTCCATTGAGTCAGTGATGCCATCCAACCATCTCATCCTCTGTCGTCCCCTTCTCCTCCTGCCCTCAATCTTTCCCAGGACCAGGGTCTTTCCCAATGAGTCAGTTCTTCGCATCAGGTGGCCAAAGTATTGGAGTTTCAGCTTCAACATCAGTCCTTGCAATGAACACCCAGAACTGATCTCCTTCAGGATGGACTGGTTGGATCTCCTTGCAGTCCAAGGGACTCTCAAGAGTCTTCTCCAACACCATAGTTCAAAAACATCAATTCTTCTGTACTCAGCTTTCTTTGTAGTCCAACTCTCACATCCATATATGACTACTGGGAAAACCATAGCCTTGACTAGACGGACCTTTGTTGACAAAGTAATGTCTCTGCTTTTTAATATGCTGTCTAGGTTGGTTATAACTTTCCTTCCAAGGAGTAAATATATAACCACTTAACTCACTGCTACCAAACTACTTTATTATCTCTGCTGATATGAAGCAGAAGACAAAATTTAAAAATTATCTAGGGTATTTATCATTTTCAAAATGTATTTTTATTCTCTTCATTCACAAGATGCCTCTTCTAGACCCTATAAAAATATAAATAAGCAGTATTTATTAAATGGTTGAATCATATATTAATCACATATTAATAAGCACAGGGACTCCTGGAGTAAGCAGATTTTCAATAACTGGTGAAGATTTAAATAAATGTATCCATGTAAATTATTTAATATAATAAAATTTTATAATAATATAATCAAATTTTAGGATTCCCCCCCGAAAACGAAAATTAAAGCATGGTTATCTCCTTTATTCAAAATCCGATCATCCTGCTACTTAATGAGACGACACCATAAGATAATAATTAACAGGAAATAAGAGTCAGTTGTCAATAACATGTGCCCAATATAGCTAACACCCACTACCACTAAGTCTCATCCCATCCAACGATGTGAGGATCTCTGCACAGCACACAACACACATTTCCTTCTCTAACTTCCAAGTCAGTGCTGAGGGATGCAGAGGAAGAGAAATAAGACCCCTGGTAACAGAGATTCAAGGGACTCGGTTTCTGTTCAAAGTCAGAAGAGGACACTGCCCTGGCAGGAATGCTTCAGCAAAGGAAAAACACACAGGCTGTTTTGTTTCTTTGTTTGTTTGTTTTAGAATTATGTTTTATTTGAAGGAATTTCTGAGGATGTAAACCCAGAAGACAGCCTCTCAGCTCTGAGGGACTGCTTGTAAGAGGTAAGGGAGGGTCCAGGGTAAATAGGAATTTTGCAAAAAATATTCGCAACAAAAACCAGGTCCCTAGACTATTTGCCTTAAGTATTCCCCCTTGCAGTTAGGTATAATGGCTACTGACAAGTACATTTTCTGATGCCTGGGAGGTATTTAGTAGATAGGATGTAGCTTAGGCTTTTTGTTTGCTTGTTTTTCCCCAAAATCTACTCTCAGAGCCAAAATATGTGTCCTCAGAAAACTTGATTCTCTGCTCAGCCACCAGTATAACGCAGAATCAATTAAGTTCTCTAATAGAGCAACAAGGAGGTTTTGACCAAGTACTCTGTGGTATCCATGCTCAGCAATAACCAACGGATAGACAAGCACCAGGAGTACAGAGAGAGCAAGCTGGTTTGCAGACACTGGACATCTTCTTTTACAGAAATATAAATCAAATATTTTAAATATGCAAGGCCTCCTTGCTTCCAGGCATTTCTAGTAACAGATTCAACACGAAAAGCTATTGTATCATCTCAAAGAGATTTTCTACACTTAGTTAAATTTACCTTGAATATCAAATTGTTTCCTATGCCTAATTTAAGTCAGCAACTCAGAATTACTTTTTTAATATTATCAGCTAACTAATATAACCTACCAAAATTAATAACATGGTGAAATTAAAAAAAAAAAATGACAGTCTGGGTGTGGTAGGCATAATCATGGCCCCCTAAAGAAGTATATGGACTAAGTCCTGGCCCTGAGACTATGATACCTTCATGGCAGGAGAAACTTTGCAGATGTCACTGAGATGGGAAGATTATCCAGGTGGCCTCTGGTGTAATTCCAAAGGTCCTTATAAGTGAAACAGGCATAAGGGGAAGAGAACAGGAGGAGAAGAAAATATGACAACCAAAGCCAAGGTCAGAATGATGAGATTGCTGACTTTGAAATTAGAAAGAGACCTTGAGCCGAGGAAGCCTCTGAAAACTGGAAAAGGCAAGGAACTAAACACTTCCCTAGAGTCTTCAGAAAGGCCTGTAGAGACTTTGGTTTTAACCACACAAGACTATTTCAGATGTCTGAACTTTAGAACTGTAAGGTAATACAGTGGTTGTTTTAAGACACTAAGATTGTAGTAATTTGTTCCAGCAACAATAGAGCTAATACAATGGGCAAACTATCCTTTTAGTAAATTATATTTTAACACAGCTCTAAGATTTCCCCACTGATTATATGCCACAAGATCTATCTTTCTACTTCTCAGTGTTAAGTACTGTCTCATCTTTTCTAGTAGGACATCAGTTTGGCTGCTCACTGGGACCATGGGTGTGATCCATTTGGAAATCCTTAGGATCAGGTATTGCACTGGATCTTTTTTTTTTTAATCTATTTTTTTTATTAGTTGGAGGGTAATTACTTCACAACATTTCAGTGGGTTTTGTCATACGTTGACACGAATCAGCCATAGAGTTACACGTATTCCCCATCCCGATACCCCCTCCCACCTCCCTCTCCACCCGACTCCTCTGGGTCCTCCCAGTGCACCAGGCCCGAGCACTTGACTCATGCATCCCACCTGGGCTGGTGATCTGTTTCACCATAGATAATATACATGCTGTTCTTTCGAAACATCCCACCCTCACCTTCTCCCACAGAGTTCAAAAGTCTGTTTTGTACTTCTGTGTCTCTTTTTCTGTTTTGCATATAGGGCCATCGTTACCATCTTTCTAAATTCCGTATATATGTGTTAGTATACTGTAATGTTCTTTATCTTCCTGGCTTACTTCACTCTGTATAATGGGCTCCAGTTTCATCCATCTCATTAGAACTGATTCAAATGAATTCTTTTTAATGGCTGAGTAATATTCCATGGTGTATATGTACCACAGCTTCCTTATCCATTCATCTGCTGATGGGCATCTAGGTTGCTTCCATGTCCTGGCTATTATAAACAGTGCTGCGATGAACATTGGGGTGCACGTGTCTCTTTCAGATCTGGTTTCTTCAGTGTGTAAGCCCAGAAGTGGGATTGCTGGGTCATATGACAGTTCTATTTCCAGTTTTTTAAGAAATCCCCACACTGTTTTCCATAGTGGCTGTACTAGTTTGCATTCCCACCAACAGTGTAAGAGGGTTCCCTTTTCTCCACACCCTCTCCAGCATTTATTGCTTGTAGACTTTTGGATAGCAGCCATCCTGACTGGCGTGTAATGGTACCTCATTGTGGTTTTGATTTGCATTTCTCTGATAATGAGTGATGTTGAGCATCTTTTCATGTGTTTGTTAGCCATCTGTATGTCTTCTTTGGAAAAATGTCTGTTTAGTTCTTTGGCCCATTTTATGATTGGGTCATTTATTTTTCTGGAATTGAGCTTCAGGAGTTGCTTGTATATTTTTGAGATTAATCCTTTATCTGTTTCTTCATTTGCTATTATTTTCTCCCAATCTGAGGGCTGTCTTTTCACCTTACTTATAGTTTCCTTTGTAGTGCAGAAGGTTTTAAGTTTCATTAGGTGCCATTTGTTTAGTTTTGCTTTTATTTCCAATATTCGGGGAGGTGGGTCATAGAGGATCTTGCTGAGATTTATGTTGGAGAGGGTTTTGCCTATGTTCTCCTCTAGGAGTTTTATAGTTTCTGGTCTTATATTTAGATCTTTAATCCATTTTGAGTTTATTTTTGTGTATGGTGTTAGAAAGTGTTTTAGTTTCATTCTTTTACAAGTGGTTGACCAGTTTTCCCAGCACCACTTGTTAAAGAGGTTGTCTTTTTTCCATTGTATATCCTTGCCTTCTTTGTCAAAGATAAGGTGTCCATAGGATCGTGGATTTATCTCTGGGCTTTCTATTCTGTTCCATTGATCTATATTTCTGTCTTTGTGCAAGTACCATACTGTCTTGATGACTGTGGCTTTGTAGTAGAGTCTGAAGTCAGGCAGGTTGATTCCTCCAGTTCCATTCTTCTTTCTCAAGATTACTTTGGCTATTCGAGGTTTTTTGTATTTCCATACAAATGCACTAGATGTTAATGCTCCTCATTCAGCTTAGCAACCTGTCTGCTAAATTTCACTGGAAATGTAGCAAGCTCACTGAGTTCCATTGCAAAAACCAGTAGTATGCATGCTTGGTAAGCTGCTTCAGTCATGTCTGACTCTTTGTGATCCCCCATACTGTAGCCCACCAGGCTCCTCTGTCCATGGGATTCTCTAGGCAAGAATACTGGAGTGGATTGCCATTCCCTTCTTCAGGGGATCTACCTGACACACGGATCGAACCTGTGTCTCTTAAACATCTGCATTGGCAGGCAGTTTCTTTACTACTAGCAAGTGGGTAGCCATTCCTTTCTTTGGGATCTTTCTGACCCAGAGATCCAATCTGGATCTCCCACACTGCAGGTAGATTCTTTACTTTCTGAACCACCAGGGAAGCCCAAAAGATAGCAGTAGATGATATAAGCTCTCATGCAATTGCAACTGCATTATTCTCACCAAATACAGCCTGATGGATATGACAGTGTTACATGAAACACATTAATTACTGAAATTATATTTGTCAGAGCAATAAATATCTACCTTTGATGCTAGAGAATATATGATTTGAAGCAAAAACTTTAATACACCTTATGTTAATTATTTACAAGGATTCACAAACACTGTGCTCTAAATGAACATATAAATATATACATGTAGTCGCATGGAGACATATATGCAGTGAGAGAGGTCTGTAGATTATAATGATTTGGGAGGATGCTTCTACACAACTAATACGCCTTAAAATTTCATCTTCCATATGCGGTTCATTTTGGAAAGCTATCACTTCCATTGAAATGACTTTTCTTTTGTCTATCCCTCCTGCAATATTATAAAATGCTCAAAGACAAAGGTCACATTTTATTTGTCTTATTTGTCATGGCACTATATATCATAATGGCTATTAGATGGGTCAATAAACTAGTGGATGAAGTTAGAGAACTTCCATAATATAAATGCCTAGGCAGTAAATCAAGAAGATGCTAAGGACAGAGAATTATTTAATCTGCTAGTGGTTTTAAAAAAGGTCTCAATCCCATAGTTCACTTGTCAACAAGTGAGCATCAAGAGAGACAGGTTGTCCACAGTTTCAGATCTAATTTTTGCCTTTTGTTCCCAGTTAAGGCAGTCTTTCTGTTGCTTACTTAAACTGATTTCTCATAAATAAAAATGACTCAAGGACTAACTATTATGTGTGATTCTGTAGGCACACACATAATATACATAATCTTTGTGTGTATACAGGTGTATACACACACACACACACACATATATACACCTATAATGTGTGTGTGTGTGTTTGTGTGTGTGTGTATAATTATATACATCCTGGGAATCCCTAATGTCTTCATTGCATCACACCCTGCAGTTTAGTTTCCAGCATCCAACCATTTGACTGGTTTTTCACAACGTTCCTCTCAAAGTTTATACTTATTAGCTTGTCTTATTTCTTGACCTATATACCTATTTCTTTTAGTAGTCAAAATATTTCTAATCTGTTTTAAGAATTCTTTCAAGTCATCATAGCCTCTAACAAAAACATAAGATCACAGTGCCCATTTTATTCTGCAAGTAGAATTCCATAATACATTCTCAGGATGTGGTATCAGTAATTCTTCTCTCTTTCTAGAATCCTTTCAGAGTCAAAATTCATTACTTGTGCAGGTTTAGGTTATACATCTCACGGCCACAGAAGCACTGTTCATATCACAGTCCTCAGAGACTGGCATACTATTTATTGTCACAATTAGTGAATGGTGACTAAGCATCTTAAAGAATGGACAACTAATCCCACGATGCACAAAGGTGGCATGCTGGCTAGTGGGTGCTGCTTATAATCTGATTATCACTGACTCAGAAAGGGCAAACTTCAGCCTTCAAGCCTGATGTAAAAACAGAAACCAAAGTTGCTTTAGTGAGGTAAAAACTTAGCTGAACAAGATATAGGCATCGATTGTTTTCAGTCATTGTACAATGGACAGAAGAAACAGGGAACCTTGAGAGAAAGGAAACAAGATTAGCACATGAGGACCCATGTTCTGCTTGGCTGCGTTATTGAATCATGGGCACTGGAAGAGGGAGTCCAAGCAAATCCTCCAGGTCTTGCTGAGTTGAGGATACAGAAACCATGGAGGAGCATGCTGAGATTGCACAGCAAAGTTGCAGACAAAGAAGTACAAGGGGAAAAAGCTTCAGAAACGTGCTCGGGGTACTCTTGCATTTTTGCTGAGAACTAATCAGTCTATGTATAGAGTTCAAGTTCGTGAGGCTGAACAAAGGATAGTCCGTAACTTGTAAGCTGAACAATCCCAGAGATCAGAGAAAGTAGAAAGACATTTGATCAGGCCACTGAGGGTCCCTGGTGATAATCCACTGGGTCATGCATTACTACTAGAGCTAAACTCTATCTGGAGTGAAGCCTACTCTAGGCCAACCATAACAAAGCTTAACAAGAGGCCTTAAAGAGATCAAGCAGATCTGCTAGTAGCTTAAACTGCTGCCAGATGAAAGGACAGACTCTTTCAAGGAAAACAACAGTGCAGACATGACTCCAACATAAAAGTACTGAGCATGGCAAGAAGCAAGACAACATGAGCCACAATCAGGAGTAAATCAGACAACTGAAACAAATTCAGAAACGAGAAGGGTTTTCTCTGGGAACTCAGGAAAAAGGATGTTATTGGAGCTCTTATACCAATATTTAACTATTTTGATATTGAACATAATAAACTAGCAAGCAATAAAAAACAAAGTGCAAAAGACTCTCCTTAGTATACAATAAGAAAAAATAGGATTTAAGAAATATGTATGCATGATCTTCTGTGCAAAAGATATTAATACGCAGGAAATGTAATTTTGAAACCTTTGAGACAGTTCACCCTCAGAGCCCAGCTGGAAATGAAACATGACAGAAGAGGAAGAAATGACACTTTGTTGAGTATATTTTGAGCTATGACTCTTAGAATGGTGATAATGTTTCCCATAGTCTCAAGCGATTAAAACCTGTCAGAATACGGTATATACAAAATAAAATTCAAAAGGTAACAAACTTGACTCTATTACAAAATGATAAATATAATCACATTGATTAGACTGGGGCAGAAAAAACCAGCCAAAGAAGTCTTAAACACACACACAAATTGACTGTATCTGTAAGGCTAAAGACAAAAAAGAACTGTGTGAACAATATTAGACTCCAGTTTGTAAATGTGCTTTTCACAAGGTTATGAGTTTGTAGATATGAAATTACTTTGTGTGTGTGCTAGGATTGAGCAAAAAGTAAATATATGGTGGATAATGAAAGCCTGGGCGTCTACTCTCAGAAAATAGTTATTGATACAAATGAGGGAAAAGGGAAGGCCAGCATGAATGCTGTAGTGTTAGACTAGGGTGAAAAGCATATGGTATGTTTTTAGTACTCAGACAAGTAGATAAATGTAGAAACATAGATGTATATGAGTGTATGAGTTGATATATATATATATATTTCCTACCTCCTCCAGCAAAAGGGCCTAGAAGCAATACCACTGAAGTAACAATGAGAATATTGTTCCTAATTAGAGGAGTCAAGATCCTTGGAGAAACATTTGGCATCAGGATCGGGCAAGGAAAATGTAAGATGAGTCGGGGATATTTTGATGCCAGAAAGTAAGAAAGTGCTCCCAGAATGATGATGGAGATTTTTGAAGAAGACACAAAACCCAACCCGAAGGAGCTCTCATAGCCAAATCTGGGAAATTTTGAGCTGTAAAATAATAAAGATAGTTAGATTTATAACCTCGAGAAGAAGATAAGATATCCACGAGTCCATACTAATATAAATAATTGAATATGTCAACAAAAAAGGGGAAGAATCACAAGGGCCAGCTCTTTCTTACAGTAAAACTTTCATCACTGAATATAGAAGGAGTAAAGAAAACAGAAAATCATTCATTTTCAGTAATAATCATCACAAGGCAGAACCTTTGAGAAATATTAAAATCAGTGTGACACAGGCACATTGAGAAGCTGTCTGCACAGTGTGAAGCATCTCCCACAATACGCGTCATTATGAAATGGCACACTTACAGTGGAGGTGCCGCCTTAGCCACGTGATCACATTGAATGCTACTCGTCACAAGATACATCAAAGACATGGAGTTTCTTATATGATGCGCTGAGCAGGTCATAACATCCATTCTGTGGTGTTTTTTTACCAAAAAAATATTTAATTTTAATGTAATTGTGAGAAAACGCCAGAAGAATTAAAGTTGAGAGATATTCTACAAAAATAAATGACCTGCCCAATTTTGGTACTCTTTTTTTTTTTTTTTTTTTTTTTTTCATTTTTCAAATGTCTGAATAAGACTAAGGAACTGTCAGAAGACATGGTGACATGACAACTAAATGAAATGAGAGAACCTAATTTATATTATGGACCAGAAAAAGGACATTAGTAGGATATATAGAAGAATACTCTATCATTTGGCAGGATGCAAAGTGTTGCAGAATAACCCATGAGTCAAAGGAAAAAGAAAAGCACAAGGGAAATTGGAAAATAGTTTTAGAAAATGAAAATATAATAAAAATTGTGTGGTGCAGCTAAAATATTTCTTACGGGAAAATGTATAGATTTAATATTCTTATATTGAACATATAGAATCTATTATCTTAAGATAATAGATTAAGGTTCTACCTTAAGAAGCTAAAAAATGAAGCATAAAGTAAACCCAAATTAAGTATAAGGAAGAACATTTTAAAAGATAAGAGCATCCTTGGTGGCTCAGATCATAGAGAAAATTAACAGAAACATAAATCGGTAATTTGAAGGAAAAAAATGAATCTGAAAAATGTCTGGCTAGATTTATCAAGAAGAAAATGGAAAAGTCACAGATTTTAGCTATCAGGAATGAAACAGAAAGAATATAACTACAGAACCTACAGACATTAATCTGATAATAGGGATGTTATGAAATCTTTAGGCAAGTACATTTGGCAGACTAGATGACATGCCAAATTCTTTGTAAAACCCTAGTTTTTAACTACTAAGAATATTTGAATTTTACTTTAAAAGTTCCCTACAAATAAAATTCTAGACTACATAATTTCTCTGATGAGTTCTGCTCAACTTTAAGGAAGTAGAGCAATAATCCCAAACAAAATGTTTTGGAAAATAGAAGTGAAAGAAACACTTCCTAACTGATGTTACAGGGCCAGTATTACTCTGTTAAACCAAGACAAAGACATTTATAAGCAATCAAACTGCAGACTAATATTCTTTATAAACATAGATCAAAACTCCCTTAAAACATAATAACAAATTGAGCTTGAGAATATGTAAAATGAGCAACTGGAGTTTCTAATAGAATTGCAAGGTTGAATAATAGCTCATAAAAATCAATTTTGTTCACCTTATTCATTATTTGAACAGAAAAATTATATGATCAGTTCAACAGATGTAAGAAAAAATTAAAACACTTAAACACTCAATATGTTAAAATTATCTAGCTAAAAATAGAAAGTAAGTTCCTCAGCCTAATAAAGAGCATGTCTAAAAACCCTGTGCCAAGCATTTAGTGCTGAAAGAATTAATGATTTCCCCCTGAAATTGGAGATAAGGCAAGGATGTTCTTATCACTTATTTGACTAAAGGCCTTGAGCAGTAAGACTAGACAAAAAATAGAAAATGTATCGACTATACAGGAAAGAGCGGTAAAACTATATCTACTACAATATAGAGGAATAAACTAGTGATATGTCCAACAGTATGAATGAATCTCAAAAACTTTCTAACTACAAAACGCTAAGCACAAAACAGTCCAGTCTATTTATATGAAAGTTCCTAAGAGACAAATCTAATTCAGAGTAACAGAATGGTGTTGGAGATAGGAAAGATAACTGGGAAGGGGTATAAGGGAAAGTTTTGGAGTGAAGGAAATAACATCTTGTTTGTTCCAGGAGCTACCTGGATAATTACATCTGTCAAAATTCACCAAGCTATACACTTAAAAGAGTAATATTTATTTTATGTAAATTACATTTCAATAGAGTTGATTTTTTTTTTAAAGTGTTTCCCAGGGTGACCAAAATAGGGAGAAAAAGAAGAAAAGTGTTTTGAGATAGCTACTAGGAGCTTGCTTTTTGCAGCAACTCTGCTTTCCAGCAGGCTGTGGTCTTTAAGGATACTGTCTGCCCCGAGTGTGCTGCCAGCGCTTCAGCACCAAAGGCTTCTGCCTCCTTAGAGGCAGGAGTGGGTAGAGCATCCTGGGGAGGGTAGAGGTATATTAGGGCTCCAAATGTACATTCTCTTTCCAAAGTATGTTTATTAAGCCAACAAAAACAAACCAGAAAGCTAAGTAAGTCCAAAGCATCTTCTCATACAATTTTGTAACGAATTAAGTGAAAATTTCAACCAGTGAAATTTGGCTTATATAGTTCTTCCCCTAACAGGATTAACTTTTGGATTGCGGGCCAAACCTCGTATCACTTGTTTCCTCTTTTCTCTCCTTCCTGCTGTCTTTCCTTCTTCCCTTCCCTGTCTTCCTTTCTCATCTTCTTCCTTCTTTGCGTCCTTCCTCTCCTCCTCTTTCTTCCTTACTCTTTTTCATCATGGTTTTGTTTGCCATACATTAGGAAAAATAGAACTGGGCTGTAAAGTTTTAAGAAGTGGTTCCTGGCAGGCTCATTCTTGCCCCCATGTGATCCCTGTAGTTGGCACTATTTCCTCACTGGCACTTTCGTACTTGAGTAATTAATGTTTGAAGGAAAAGCCTGATCTGTTTTTGTCATGGACTATGTTCCAAGGTATTTTACTGGAAACATAGCAGGACTGCTATAGTGTGTAAAACATTAGGAATCTAAAACTATTCCTTTCCCAATTTTGCCCTAGTAGCAACTATGCACCCTGATTAAATTATGACTCTTATTTGAAATACTAATGTGCATAACTAAGAAATAGGATGCCTAATGATTGTCATTCTGATCTCAAAAAGTTACTGAATATGAGAGAAGTGATCAAGGGAAGCTTTGTGAAATGCTCAGAAGCATACAATGAAACCAGATTCATCATCCTGCCATTTAGAATTTTAATGTTTCAACTGTTTTTAATACTGTTTAATATAAAAATTAACCTATTTAGAATCTATGGAATATGATTAATTGCTTTGTTTAAGAAGAAATTATAAGTCATCTGTGAAGTGTTCAGTTACACTGTATGTGTATCCCCTAAATTTATACATTAAAGTCCTAAATCCCATGGTGATGATATCTGAATGTATGGACATAGGCAGGGAATTAGGTTAGGATGAGATCATGGGGGATGGGGTAAGACCCTCATGGTGGAATTAGTGTCCTTATAAGAAGAGCTCTCTCTTTCCTCCATGTGAAGACACAGTGAGAAAGTAGCCATCTGCAGTCCAGAGAGACTTCTCACCAGACACCTACCCTTCCAGTACCCTCAGCTCAGACTTCCAGCCTCCAGAACTGTGAGAAATATATTTCTGTTGTTTAATCCACCCAGTCTATGGTGTTTTAACAGTTTGAGTGGACGAATATAAGTGGTGATAGAGACCATCATTTCCTTTTGACCTTAAATATGAATATATAAAACTAAATTTTTATATAATTTTATATAATTACATGAATATGTATGTAATGACATTATACATATCTTTTGACAAGATCGTGCTTATATTATAAACAATTTTGCCTCTGATTTTAACAACCAACACAATATAGATGTTTTCTCGTGTTAATAAATATTGCCTGATATTCTCTTTCACTGTTTGCATGACATGTCATCATAAAGATTGTCAGGTTCTTTTAAGCCATGCTTTTGGCTATCTAGATTATATCTGACTTTCCATTACTATATGGTATTATGTTATGAATCAACTTAGTAGTTAAGTTTTTGTCTAAACATGTGATTGTTTCCTCACACTAGAATATCAGAGTTGATTCACTTTTAAAATTATCACAGCACATACCAAATACATATCAAAAATATTATACTTATTTGTACTTCAAACAATTAGTTCATAAACGTGACTATCTCACTGAATTTTACAATGTCTAGTTCCCTGCAGCTGAATGTCAAAAGAGAGAGTGCATAAATGTCCCATCGGCCCTGAGCACCATCCGCACTTACTTTTCCTGTCTCATTCCACCCTCAACAGTACCCAACACTATTCCTCAATTTTCATTACTAAGAGGATGAGTGAAAACTGTGTGCTCTTTTATTGTACTATTATTACAAATGAAGGCACAGATAAGAGTGAAAAGTCATTCCTATCTTTATGTTTAGATTTCTTCCTGTATAATTTTTTATAAATTTTAATCAATTTTCATTTCTTAAGAGTTTTAAAATTGCCACTTGAAAGGTTAAAAGTCTTTTGCAGAGAAATGATTAATGTTATTAAAACTAGGCAAAACATTCACAAATTTATAGCAGATGAATAATAAATATTATTAATCTACAGGGTTTTGTGAATAGCTTTTCCCAATTTGTCACTTTAACTTTTAGCTTTTTCTTGTACACAAGTTACAACCAGGTGTTTTTGTAAGGTGGAGTTCAACTTACCTGTGACTGTGACTTCTTTTCTGCCCAGAAGAGAGAGCAGAAACCATACCTCAATTCTAGGGTACCACTGTCATTTTTGTTTCCTCTACATCTTTCTGCCATCACACTGTGAACAAGTGAAGTAAACATTGAGGCTCCAAACTCACTTAAAACTATATAGATCATTTTAAACAATTAAACAAGGAGATTTGTTAAGGAGGGTAAATGATCAGAAAGTAAGTGTTTGCCAGAGGAGACAAATGGGAAAGGAAGCACAAAAAAGAACAACTAAAACACTGTCATCATTTTGGGGGCACAATTAAATCTGAAAATTAGCAAGACAGCTAGAACTTAACTTACATTTTGGAAGTTTATAATGATAAGTAAAAAACTGATCGACAGTCTGTGGTGTGACATAGTTTCCTCTCTGGTGTCTTCAATGCCTGTAGTTTCATATTTGAGTGATAAAAGGTTAGAAATTATAGTGCTACTACTGGTATTTGTTAATGAACCTTTAAATTGGCCATCACTGTTATAGCCTGTTTATGTTGGCTTGGCTGTGGTGGCTCTTTTATTGAAATAGATAACACAATTAATTTACTTCAATCTTCTAAAATATTTGGATTTTATCCAAAGAAAATGACTGTCAGAAATAATGCCAGATTTGGGACCAGCAACAGGAAAACTCTACACATATCACCAACCAAAAGTGCCAGTTGTAAAAGGAGGGGGAAATTGTTGTAAGGGAGAAAGTGAAAGTCGCTCAGCCCTGTTCGATTCTCTGTGGCCCACCATGGACTGCTGGAGTGGGTAGCCTTTCCCTTCCCCAGGGGATCTTATCTTCCCAACCCAGGGATTGAACCCAGGTCTCCTGCATTGCAGGCAGATTCTTTGCCAACTGAGCTATCAGGTGAGGGAGGGGGCACATGCATATCACTCACATGGCTAAGAGAAAAAGAAATCAAATTAATACAAAATTGGTGTCAGACCTAATGAACAACACAGGTTGCTTCCACCACTATGCCAATCTTTGGTCTTGTGAGGGGCTGATGATGTTTTTCAGAAAAATCTTTTTTTCACTTTGTGCCTACTCAAATGTCATACCATATTGACCACTGTATAAGAAGCACGTTTTCCATATAAAAAGGTTATGGTGCATTGCAACCACTAGATACATCCTAGACTTAACAGTAAAAAGCAAACATTCTCATAGACTATGAGACATAAAGCAAAATTATATTTCCCATCCCCGAAAGATTTTGAATTTGAGATGCTTTCTGATAATTTTCATTTTCAAAAACTACTGTCAGTTTTAGCCATTGACTTTTTTGCCATTAACTTCTAAGTAAGAAGGTGAAGCAAAGGTGGTGTTGACTTAGTTTAGAACAGGGCTTAATAAAATGTCATATATTTGCCATTGTTTGCCCTGATAGCTGAATGTTTGTTTTCAAGGTTAATCAAAATAGAAAATAACTTTTTACAAAGACATCAGAATAAAAGAAAGTAAACCTAGTTCTCATTGTTTTATATAAAAGACATTGTTTTATCTTCTGATATGAAGCATAAAATGTAGAGAGCCAAAACTTTTTAAGGATTAAATTTTTATTTTCGCTTTTATATACATATCTCCATGTATATATATTGAATTATTTGATACTTTATCTTCTTTGAAGGTGAATTGATTTTGATTGCTTAAAGTCTAGTTTCTCTATCAATTTCTTAAAGAGGAGAAAGTCTCTATCAAAATCTTTATTTTTCCAATTATCTGTTTCTTTAATCCTGTTCATTTTTGCTTCATATTTTTAAACTTTATTCTTAAGCACATAGTTATGATAATTTTGTCTTCCTAATGAAATGAGTTATCATTGTGAAATCTCTATTTTTAGGAATACAATTTGTGTTAAGGTCAGTTTTATCTATTATTAACACTGCCACTACAGCCTTCTTTTCTTACTCTTGGCGTGCTAAATATATTTCTCCTCATTAGCCATTTACTAAGTAAATCTCTTATTAACAGGGCTGTGCTTATCTTAGAATTGCAGCACTTTTCTATGTATTATTACTTAAACTGTATCTGTTATATGACTTATTGTTGGGTCTTTTATCCATTTGGACAGTTTTTAATTTGGGTGTTTAGTTTCTTAGTGTTTAATATAATTATTGATATGATTCAATTTAGATCTGCCATGCAGTTTTTTCATTTATCCCCCTTTTTTTGTTACTCTGTTCCCCCTTTTCTCATTTGTTTCTGACTTTTGAATACGTAAAAAATTTTATTTCACCTACTATCTTAATAACTATAGTTTTTTCCCTTTCTTTTTTTCTTAACTTGATGGATTACAGTGCACATATTTAGTTTTTTCCTAACCAACATAGAGTTAAAATTGGACCACTTCATGTAAATTGTAGACACAGTACAACTACATATATAAATGAGCCTAAACAGATGATAAATTCAATGAACTCCATTTTTTACTGTAAAAGTATATAAAGAGAAATACAGTTTTCCATTTACCCTTATTTTTACCATTTCTTTCTGAGGATCCAATTTGAATTTGGTATCATTTCTTCAGCCTGAATGAATCATTTTAGCTTGATTTAGCATTTCTTAAGATGTCAGTCTGCTGTTATTTTTTATTCACATATTTCAAACTTCTCTTACTGAATTTAGAATTATTATAGCTTCTTGATAAATTGGCCTCTTTATTAACATATAACGTCTCTCTTGGTCCTGGCATTTTTCCTTGTTCTGAGGTCAACTTGGTTTGATACAATATGAGCACTCCAGCTTTCATCTAAGTGGTGTTTTCATATTATAACTTTTTCCATTCTTTAACATTTATATTTTAATACTTAAAGTGGGTTTCCTGTAGACAACATGTATATATAGGTTTTGGTTTTCATCCAATCTGACAATATTGACTTTTAATTGGGGTATTTGGGCCAGTGCTATCCAATGAAAATAAAATGTGAGCCACAAATATTAGTCACATTTATGTAATTTTTAAAAAATTTAGTAGACACACCAAAAAGGGTTAAAATACTCTTTCAATACTTTGCTTTATTTATTCAAATATATCCAAAAATATTCTCATTTAAACAATCAATGTAAAAATATATTACTGAGTATTTTACATTAGATTAACTCATACTAAGTTTTTGATAGCCAATGCATGTTTTATACTCATACCACATTTCAATTTGGCCTAAACATATATGTCCCTAATACCTAAATGTGACTTTGGCATTGGATGACACAATATATTCAGTGTGGCTATCAATAAGACTGAAGTTAAAGCTATTTTCTATTTGTTCCATCTCATCTTTCTCTTATCAAATATTTCTGCATTTTTATATTAATGATGTTATGAGATTAATTATATGATTCTATTGTATCTTTACTCTTAGTTAGCTCACCTTGTTCCTTTTTCTTATTAGTAATCGCTTTAGAGTTTACCATATTCATCTTTAACTTATCACAGTCTAAATTAAGATTATGTTATTATCACTTCAAATACAGTATAAAAATCTTATAAGAGTGTAACTCCATATTCACTTTTCCTCTTTGGTTGTATTGTTGTCATATGTTTTATTTCTGCTAATTCTATAAACGAAACCATGCATTATTACTTCTTAATAATAAATGTCAAGTATATTTGTTAATAATGACAAGGAAATGATCTGCTACAGAAATTTTTTAAAGTGAGAACATATATCTTCTTTAAATATTTGAATGTTTATTTAAATATTTTGGAGAAGGAAATGGTAACCCTCTCCAGTATTCTTGCCTGGAGAATCTCCATCGACAGAGGAGCCTGCCAGGCTGCAGACCATGGGGTTGCAGAGTCAGACATGACTTAGCAACTGAACAGCATTCAAATATTTACCATTTCCAGCACTCTCACTCTTTTTGCAGATTCAAATATACGTTTGGTACCAATTAACTTCTGTTTGAATATTTTCCTTAAGTATTACTTTTAGTATGAATCTTCTTAATTCTCACAAGTTTTTTTTTGGTCTGAAACATATTTTTGCCTGTAAGTTTGAAGAATATTGTGATACATGCAATAATTCTAGGTCAAGAAATATTTTTCATTTAGCATCTTAAAGATCTTATGCCACTGTCTTCTGGTTTTATAGTTTCTGAAGTCTGCTTTCATTTTGATGTATATTTTTCTCTTTGTCATGTGTCTTTTTTCTCTACCTTCTTTTAAGATTTTCTTAGTGTCTCTGGTTTTCAGTGATTTTATTATAAACCTTAGTGTTGGTTTCATTACCACCATTGTGCTTTTGTTATTATTTAAATTATTGAATTTATGTGTCTGTCAGTCATCAAATTTATAAACTTTTCATGACTATTTCATCACATTTCTTTCCTGCCTCATTATTTTTTCTTCTTCTAGGACTCCAGTTACTAATGTGTTATAATACTTGATAATATCCCTCTAATAGTGAAATTTATTTTCATCTTTTTCTATGACTTTTTAACATACTTTTCATTAGCATGCCTTTAAATGTAATGAGGTTGCCTGTGACTTATATACTTATAATAACATTCAGTGTATTTTTTTAAGTATATGTTGTACTTTTAATCTCTAGAAAATCTATCTGAATTTTGTTTACAACTTCATTATGATTATTGTGTCTAAGATCTCATCATGTTCAGGTTTTCTTTTATATCCTTTATAGAGAAGTTCTAATGTTTATCTCAGCTACCTTTTAAATTAGCACACTATATAGAGTCAGTAAGTTTCTAGAAAAAAGTGAGCAGAAAGTACAAAAATTCCAATGTATACTCAATTTCCCCTAAACTAGACAGTTTTCCCCATGTTTAGTATCTCAGAGTAGTGTGGCAAATTTTTTGCAATTGATAAGCCTATACATACACATTATCATTAGCTAAAGTGTACAGATTACAGTAGCCTTCATTCAGTAGCCTTCATTCTTTGTGTGTATATTTCTATGGGTTTTGACAAGTGCATAATGTCAGGTCTCCACCATTACAGTGTAACATACAGATAGCTTCCCAGGCCTTTGTGCCACCTGCTCATCCCTCACTCCCAGCACCCTAATCCCTGGCAACCACTGGTCACTATTTTTCTTAGTTAATTTGACTAGAGGTTCATCAACTTCGTTGATACTTTCCAAGAGCTAGCTTTTGGTTTTGCCACCTTTATTGATTTCTGTTTTAAATTTCACTGATTTCTACCTTAATTTTTTATTATTCGTTTGTTCTTACTTTGGATTTAATTTGCTATTTTTCTAGTTTTCTCACCTTGGGTGACACAGAAATGAAGAGGTGTTTCTGAAGTTGGTTATTTCCCTTTCCCCACATCAAAGGTAAAATGGGGCTGGAGTTTGATATTTCCCTTCTCCTAAGTCAGATAGGCTTTATTAAAATACAAGTCAGTCAGATTTTGGTAAAATAGTAACTTTAGAGGGTATTCTTTGTTAAGGATAATAGGATGCTTTTGGAATATTTCAGAATGCTGCATTCTTCTCACACTGTGGGAATCATGAGGACATCTCTCTCTAATGTTCATCCTCAAAAGCTAGTGGGACTATTGGGGGTAAAACTCTCATAAGCATGAGACAACTTGTATGACTGGCCTGCCTGGAGTCTCTTAACATTCAAGCTTATCCAAACAGAACTTCCAACAATTCAGCAGTTGCTGTTTAAGTATTTCTAACAGACTTCTGCTCTTAGACTTTTGCTCCTAGTGAAGAAAACACTTTGACTTGCAGTATATGAATCTGTCTCCAGTTGGGGCAGTAGTTTGCCCTGTGACCTTCAATTCTCTGATGTATATCATATATCTAAAAATGATTGCTGATTTTTACTTTGTTCATCTTTTTCTTTTTCTGAAAATGAAGTGAAATGTCTAAGATTTCTATACTGTAGACCATAAACTGGAAGTTGTCCCAGCTTTCTAAACTCTTCATTTGTTAATTCCTTTATGTGCTATTTCTGCATTTATTTCTATCAAATTATATTTCTCCTGATTAAAATCTGTATTTTTCTGTTCCTTTGATTGCCTAGTAATTTTTGACTAGATGCTGGACACTGTGTATTTCATATTGTACAATAAAGGACTTTTTTTTTTTTATATATACCTTTAAAGAGCACTGTATTTTCACCAGGCAGACAGTTAGGTTACATGTGGGTCATATTAATTTTTCAAAACTTTCTTTTTAACTTTTTAAACATGTTAAAAAAGGTTAAAAAGGAAAGTGGCTTCCCTGGTAGCTCAGGCAGTAAAGAACTGCTTGCAATGGGGGAGACCTAAGATTGATCCCTGGGTTGGGAAGATCATCCCCTGGAGGAGGGCATGGCAACCCACTCCAGTATTCTTGTCTGCAGAATCCCATGGACTGGTAGGCTACAGTCCATAGGGTTGCAAAGAGTTGGACACGACTGAAGCGATGAAGCAGGCACACACAGAGAATTTTAAGGCTAACTTACTTTCACTTGCTTTCACTGCTAAGACCTGATGTATCATGAGGTCTTTCCACTTTGACTTCAAGAACAGAAATTACTTCCATCTTATGTGAACTCAAAAAACTTGTCACTCCTGGCCTTTCCCAGGTTCTTTCTCTAATTTCAGAGTTTCCCCTAATGTTTGTGTAGATCAGTACTTAACCAAAGACTCAAGGTGACCCTTCTGCAATTTTCCAGAACTTTCTCATTATGCAGCCCCCTCCACTCTCATATTCTGCCCCACATTCACTGTTCATTCCACTTCAGCCTTCCAGAGCTTTTATCTCTGCTTCCTTTACCCTGATTACCTGGCTCCACTTGGGATCCCCATCCCTGTGCTGTCCTTCCAATCATTAAGCTGTAATGTTGGTACAACCACATCATGTGCCTCTGCTCTTAGAGATTATCACTCTTCTAAGGGATTCTGGCCCACAGGAGTAGATTTAATGGTCACCTGAGTTAAATTCACCCATTCCAGTCCATTTTAGCTCACTGATTCCTGAAGTATTGATGTTCACTCTTGCCATCTCCTGTTTCACCACTTCCAACTTGCCTTGATTCATGGATCTAACATTCCAGGTTCCTATACAATATTGCTCTTACAGCCTCAGACCTTTCTTTCATCACCAGTCCCATCCACAACTGGGTGTTGTTTTTGCTTTGGCTGCATCCCTTCATTCTTTTTGGAGATATAGCTCCACCGATCAGCAGTAGCATACTGGGCACCTACCAACCTGGGGAGTTCATCTTTCAGTGTCCTGTCTTTCTGCCTTTTCAGTTATCATATACAAAACAGGGCTTCCTCGTGGCTCAGTGGTAAAGAATCCACCTGCCAATGCAGGCGATGGAGATTTGATCCCTGGGTCAGGAAGGTTCCATGGAGAAGGAAATGGCAACCCACTCCAGTATTCTTGTCTGGGAAATCTCATGTATAGAGGAGCCTGGTGGGCTAACGTCCATTGGGTCGCTAAGAGTTGGACACAACTGAGAGATTAAATGACAACAACAACAATATACAAGACAACTGAGGAGAAGTGTCATTAAATCAACACTTCCCCCTAATGCGTAGTAAACTATCTAAAAGTGGATACATATTGTCTTTAATAATTTTAGTTCAGTGATGAGAACTATTTTTTAATGATCGATACATAGGTCTATATTGTTAGAATGGAGATAGGCGAATTTGCATCATGAACCCACAGACCTTCTTGGGTTGAAAAATGAAAGTGTTAGTTGCTCAGTCATGTTCCACTCTTTGCGTTCCCATGGACTGTAGCCTGGCAGGCTCCTGTGTCCATAGAATTCTGCAGGCAAAAACATTGGAGTGGGTTGTGACATAACCAAATCCAGTTTGCCCTGGATGCTTTATAGTGTACTCAAATATCCATGCTCAAATTTCCCCATCATGGAAAAATAACAAAGCCAGTGAAAGAAAATTTACTAAAGGTAGAAGGAAACCATGAGTTTCTAATACAGTTGGGAAGATATCCAATGATGTATCAGTGATGCAGTGCATCACAGGATACAACAAAGATGCGACAGTGATCTTAAACTTTAGATATAGGAAACTGAAATTTACTCCAGTTTATAATTCCTCAGAGTAGAATCCCAACCTGGAGAAAAGCTTTGTGAGAAATCTCAAAGAGCTGTATCACTATAGGCAGAATTAAGGACAAGTTTAATAACTTACTTTTAGTTGTGTTGTCAATGGGTTTTGATACAGGGAAGACTGGGAGGACAAATAACTCTCCTGTTCAAGGATTCACTGCACATCTGCATAAGGCAGCATTCTGTAATTAAAAAAAAAGTTGATAAGCAATTTCAGACTCAGATTCAGCTAAGACTTGAAATGGACATTCTTCCATATTTGATTCAGAGCAGCCTTCTTTCTTAAGCTCATCTTTTTTTCATTTATAAATCTATAGAAAATAAAATAAATGAAATAAAAACATTCACTACTTAACTAACATTGTCTATTTGGTTGAGTGGGGTTATCATCTCACATATTTCTATTTCCCTAGGCTTTGTGTCCTTATCTTGAGTAATATCTTTGTCACACATTTCTAGCGTATCAAGCATGAGATCTGCAAACCACCATTTCTAGAGAAATATAAGCAATTTACCAGAATTCACAGTCAGTTACCAAACTCTGTATGCCTGGTTTGTGTAGTATTGATGAATTTACACTCTCTTTGGCTTATATAAAACTGAGAATGAGGATGAACGATATTGTATATATTAATAACCAAACATTAAAACAAAATAGACTTATTGCAGATCAAGACTGCCTCCTCCCCTCAGCCTACGATAGCAGATGCAGTTTCTACATAGAGAACATAGTTTTAAAATCTTATCTCAAATGTCCAAGTCTAACTCTTGAGAAAGATAGGTTTGGCACTAAGAGTAATAGCATTTTTTTAACATCCAATATCTTGTCTCATCAATTATTTTAGTAAAGTTTGCTCTGCAACTGTATTCTCTTCATTCCCAAAATGTCACTGGCAGACTGTAATACAGTTCCTGAACCTTGATTCAAAGCTGGGCAGAAATCTCATGAAAGCTATTTTTTCCCCCCTATAATGTGTAACGTGTGGGTTTCTTGGCTTACAAAGAGACTTCAAGAAGGCATGATTCTTTAATAATATACCATAGAGAAAATGTTACTTAAAGTAAGCTTTAAGATAAAAATAATCTAATTATGTAATTATGGATAGAGAAAGAGCTCTCTGTGGTTAGCCTGGATCCAACTATGATAATATGATTTTCATGAAATTGGCACAGTTGACAACTGAGACTGCAAATGTTAGATTGCTCATCATTGGTGGGCTTTCTGTAAGATTTTAATCATGAACAGGCAATGACTACATCAAATACCACTTAAGTTTGAAATCAAACAGACTGTTTCCTATATTAAGTACAATTTAAGGAGACATCACCTTTGATTCATATGTAAATATCTGGCAAAAATCCTTAAGCTACTTGTTGACCCATTTTTCATCTTTGGTAGATGGGAGCATAGTTTGCCAATATAAGAAGCTACTGAATCGCATTGACTTAGGGATCCAATCCAAATCCAGAAGATACTTTAGTTTTTGATATTGTTTACATTTAGCAAAGCACAATTCCCAGTTTCTACCAGGAAAAAAAAAAGGACTTACAGCCCTCTCTATAACAAAGAAACATAAACTACTCAAAAGATTTAGGGAGCCAAAAAAGAGGGGAAAAAAAGCCTTCGAATTTCTTTTTGGTGCATGAAGTATACATAACTTTAAAACTTAAGGATTTAACTTTCCTAAATATATGCCTGGATTTAAAGATCACAGGGGGAAATGTGGTAAAAAAATAAGTTTGAGGTTTTATTTCAACTATATTATTTATAAAATAATTCATGAAGACTGATGATTTCAAAACAGAGCCGTGTCATCATTTTCTAATTCATGTAAAACAAATGGCAACATTTTGAACATGTGTCTGTCTTTCATAACATTATGCATTTTCCCCATCCCCGTAAAACCTCACTACATATATAACAGTATCTTTAACTAATGAAATTGCAGTCATCCAAAAAAATTGAGACAACTACAAACTTACTAAAAACTAACTGAATGGGTAATTTTTTCATTGGACATTATTTAAAAATTAAGGTTAGAAAAATATGAATTGGGGCTATTTTCCCTAGAGTCACACTATTCTAACCTGTATTTGTAAGGAATGAGAAATGTACGAAGAAATTCTTTCTTGCTCAAAGATTTACAATGAGGCAGTAACTAAGAAAGAATCAGTCATCTGTGGCCACTTTGAAGTGTCGCAACCTTTTAGTGAAAATGTTTATCTCATTGGAATGTTTATCTTGTTGGAATAAAAATGTGTGTATCTGGACACAAGAAAATTAACTGTGGATATAGAACAACTGTAGATTTACTTTTTGAAACAAAACGTTTTTAGTGAAGAAATACATATGCGAATAAATAGATGGTGGTCAAAAATATGTGGCCTACAGTTTAAAAAAATAGGGAAAAATTACTGTTCTTGTTTCATATTCGAGAATGGCAACCACAGATAAAGACAATTTGAAGCCTTTATTCCCCCAGTTCTGTCAAATATTTGGTTTGTTAATTTTACGACACTTCAAACAGAAGCCTCCATTGTATAACATTTCATAAAATAAAATTTCCAAAACTGATCTCAATTTATTTGTCCAGCAAACTCTGACTCTTTTATAAGTTGTAATTACTAACACTTTCGAGGACGGTTAAGTTTAAAAGAAAGAATTTCCACATATATGACCTGAATTTGAAGTTTTTTCCTAAATTAATTTCCATGGAAAATATATCACACATTGGAATATAAATTGATAGATTTTTATAGTTAACATCTATTCTTTTCAAAAATACTTCCTAGACTAGAACCAGTCAGTGATTTTCAGTTTTACCTCTTAGTGCCAGATAATAACCCTTCTTTTTTTTAAATTTTGGGAACACCTTACTATTGATTTACATATGGCTGTGCTGGGTCTTCGCTGCTGGACGGGCTTTTCTCTCATTGCGGTGTTCAGGGTTCTCATTGTGGTAGCTCCTCTTGTTGCAGAACATGGGCCCTGGACACTCAGGATGCAGTAGTTGCAGCATCAGGGCTCTCGGGCACAGGCTCAGTGGTTGTGGCTCATGGACTTAACTGATCTCTGGCAGGTGGGATCTTCCCAGACCAGACCCTGAACCTGTGTTTCCTGAATTGGCATGTGGATTCTTTACCACTGACCCACCAGAGAAGTACGACCCTCCATTCTTATCTTTTGACTTTGTCCAAGTCCATCCACATAACTATGCTTCAGTGAAATTTCACTTTCTTTTATATATTGTTCAATACAATTTATTTCCAGAGAGATACATAGCTATTTTTCCATGGATTAGAAAGAATGACTATAACATTTTTCCCAGTTTTTTTTTTCCACTTGATTTGTAAGATTTGTTTTGTGACTCAATATATTAAGTAGTTGTGACATTGGCCTATTAAAATCTAAATACTTTAAGGTCAAGCAATATTTAAAATAAGTAATTTCATTAATTCCTTAGCTTTTAGAGGAAAACAAGGTAAAGAAATAGCATTTAGAGTTTATATCAAACTGCCAAGGAAAGGCACCAGGCCTTCTCAAAGCCAACCGCTCTCCTCCATGATTAAAGTAAGATAGCTGACCTGTTAGTTCGGTTCCATTTTCACTTTTAGCAATGTCTTAATCGGGAAATTGCAAAACAATGTTGTCATGCAAGACTTCCAGGAGTACATCTGTTTCTAATGTACAGTGCATAATTTAATGACGAGACACTTCAGTGGTCTACCCACTGCGAATCTCAGTTGTTAAATATGTCTGGAGCAAGACATCTTTAAACAGTAGGCACTATTTTGGTACATTAATTTTCTCACACTCAGAAGCGGAAAATATAATTCTAACTGTCACTTTGTATGAAGCTCTGTTTACTTTAAAATGCTATTTAGAGCTTAAATGTCTTGTTCAAACTGATTAACTATAGTGGAATTTAAAACTTTTATAAAACCTATTTATTATGGTTAATGTTTTTAGAAATTTTTTCTCCCCTTTAGACTATAGTTTAAGAAACCTATCTAATTGGCAATGAAACACAGACTCTCAAGGCAAACCTTGAAAAAGATAAACCAACCGATTTCCAGAAGACACTAAAATCTAAAATGCAAGCCACAACTTGGTGTAGAACTAGAAGTGTAAACAGAGAAGGTAAACACTTCTCCAAGAGATTAGGAATGGAGAGCCAAAGCCTAAATAACCGTCCCCAGACCACAATGGCCTGGTGCTTACCAACAGTATCTTCAGTGATTCAGCTTGGCTAACCACACGCTTGCTAAGTGGTTTGGTATCCAACAAATCTCTTACAGTGTATAAGATCTAATGATATGTGGTTAAATGTGGGTATCCTGTTTAGAACTTGTCTGACCAGTATCCCAAAGAGATAACAAATGTATGGTAAGGGGAAAATATCCCACTGAAGAATTTACAAGTAGAAGAACTTTTATTAAAATTGTTTCAGTATTAGTATCAGCCTCCATTTTCAATTATAGATAGTACCTTGAAACAATCAACTCCACTCTTCATTTAGACTATCAAATAACTCCTGTATTCAGATTTAGTCCTAACCTATTTAAGATTGAAAAAATGTTTCCCAGTGAGATCTTATTATTATTTTATTTTTTTGCAGTAGTTGACTATGGGATAAATAAGACTCTCTAGCAAAATGTAATGTAAAGACTTTGAAGAGAGCTTTAAAATTAAATGAATGATTATGTCACTTATAACTGTGACATAACATTACAAGAAAAGTATTTGAACTTCTAACCCTTGAGTCATTGAAAACTATTGCAATCAGAAGTTTCTCCAGAGGAATTGAGAGATGACAGATGAAATGACTTTAGAGATTCATTTTGTCCTTGTTTCTCTAATTCAGGCTCTAACACTCCTATTTTTAAGGGCACCGTAAGGCTCTCCTACATAGACTGTTGCTTGTCAAATACCTAAGACATATAATTTTTCTGTAATCATGTCTTCCCCAATAATTTAAATTTTTCCTGATCTCCCTTCTCTGACTTCCAGCCACTAGGTACACAGAAAATACACCCAAATCTTTAATGAATGACTAAATTCTTACCTGAGAAACTTAATTTTGCTGGGAAAAGACATAATAAAATTTTCAATGAAATGTAGATTTATTTTTTAAATCATTTTCTTATTTGGGTGACTATTAAAGACATAAATTTGGATACTGTCAGCATGTAGGTGATATTTAAGCCAGTATTTGGATGAGATCTTAAAGGGAGTGAATGTAAGTAAAGAATCAGAACATCAAATTTTGAACTCAGGACCACAGCAATGAGAATCAAAGAGATAAGGAGAAGCCAGCAAAGGAGACGGGGAAAAGAATAATGAGTGAGGTGGCAGGAGAAAGCAAGCTGTGTGGTGACTTATAAGCTAAATGAGACCATCTAATCATGGAAGATGGTGTGATCAACACTGTCAAGTCATACAGTGAGACTAAATGGCATGAGAACCCCAAACCAGCCACTCATCTAGCTGTAATGAAGGTTATGTGTAAGCTCCATAATATCATTTTTTTTTGGTGGAGTAGTGGAGACTGGTAAAATATTAATAGAAGTTGGAGAAACCCATACAGTCATCTCTTTTTAAGAGTCTTAGTATAAAGGGGAGCAAAGAAATGTGATGGCAGCTGGCAGGGGAAGTGTGGTTAAGAGAAGTTCTTGTTTATGCACAGTAGTCTGTTATCTGTTATTCTCAAACTCCTGGTTGATCACTCCCCCATCCCTTTCCCCTTTGATAAACATAAAACAAACCATAAATTTGTTTTCTACGTCTGTGAATCTGTTTCTGTTTCATACACGGATTCATTTGCATTATCTTTTTAGATTCCACATAAAAGTGCTATCATATAATATTTGTCTTTGTCCTGACTTACTTTGCTTAGTAGGGGATACTATATTCAGTATCTTGTAATGACCTGTAATGCAAAATAATCTGAAGGATATACAGAATTGAATCACTTTGCTATACCTAAAACTAGCACAATATTGTAAATTAACTATATTTCGATTTAAAAAATATAAAAAAGAGAAGTTCTTGTTTAAGATGAGAGAAATAATAGCACAAGAGTAATCAAGAAGAGAGGGAAGACGATAATATAAGAAAGAAAGGAGAAAACTGATGGGAAAATGTCTCTGAGTAGACATAAGGAGTTTGATTATCTAGGCTACAAGTTGAGGAACTGTATTTAGAAACATGGAAGGAAGAGTAGGTGGGGAATATGAGGACAGATGCCAATGAAAATCTGTTCTGATTGCTCTAAATGTTTTAACCCGAGAGTAAGCATGGGAAAGGAGGAAAGAGGATAAGGTATAAAAATTTTTGGAAGAAAGTAGAATTAACGAACTAGACATATATTTTATGGCTGCCTAACAAATTGGTTTGAACATTATTTAAAAAGTTGCCTCTAGTTAAAGAAAATCCTTTCTCAAGATGAGAGAATTTTAAGAAGCCTAACTGTACTATAGCATTAGAGTCTGCATTCCTTTTATTTCTGTTTGATTATAGAATATTTAAACACATACACATAGAAAAGTGTTTCAATAATTATCAACCTAAAGGTCAGTCATTATTCTCTAGTTGCATATAAACTATAAAGTATATATTTAAAGTTCTACATGCTGTTAATATATACTATCTGGCCTTTTACAGAAAAGTTTGTTGCTCCATGATCTAGGCAGCTAACCTCATAGATCATGCTCTTATTTTAGCATTTGACAACTATTGTGATGTAAATGCCTACATCATGCAAACTACAAGACACCAATGTGATAATCACTGAAGTCAGAGCAGGAAAGACCTGCAAATCCACACATTGCTGTTTCTATTTTTACTATATAGTTATAAATCCTATAAGTAACTTCGCAGCACAGATAATAGCAAATTGTAGTTAAATCAGGAATTGATGAATTTTAAGAATGCATTTCTTTTGCTTTTAAGATTATTTAACTGTAAGTTTATACAATTTTAGTAATGGCTTTGTGCAACAACTTGCTCACGAGAGTACTGAGAATTTAACAATCTGCTTTCAAAGACTGATATAAGGTAGCTCCAGTTCATCACTTCTCTCATCCCCCAACCATCTTTTTTTTTTTTATGATGTATGAGGAGTATCTTTTTTTTTTTTTTTTTTTTTTATTAGTTGGAGGCTAATTACTTCACAACATTGCAGTGGGTTTTGTCATACATTGACATGAATCAGCCATGGAGTTACATGTATTCCCCATCCCGATCCCCCCTCCCACCTCCCTCTCCACCCTAACCATATTTTTAGCTGAAGTCTTTGAGCTTTGATTTTGAGCCCCTAGTGGAGACACACCACTGCCCTATTGATAGTATATTTTATTGTCTGGAAATCTAGCTATGAATTAATAGCCTCAAACATTAAACCTTACACAGAAAAATTAAACAACCCAAATACTTCAGTCTGATTACAGTTTAAGAATATACGTAGTCGGCCTTTCCCAGGACTCCCAGAAGGGAGAATGACCCTCCTCACCTCGCTTTCCCAACCCACCCTGGCTCGCCTTTCAGCCCCTTTCTGCACCTCCTTTTCCCTTCAAGTGAGAAAAGTCTAGTTCCCAAGCTGCCGGAGTCGGTTCCCTCGCCCCTCCCGCTTCCACGCGGGTCTCCCCCCACTCCCCCAACCATCGTTACTGCCACCACCTCGGTCCCACTCAATCGATTTTTGCTGCAGGTCAACATTTATTACCGCAGTCCCCCCTGCAGGCAGTCCTGGGCAGGAAGCTTTATCTTCGTTCCTTTGGGGAGATGAGACCTGGAGTCATTTGTGCTGTCCCTGAAAAGTCGGTGGAACAGCATATGGAACGTGACTTGGAACCACGACTAATGGTAACCTGGTTTGGGGGCCCTTTCTCCGTTCTGGTTAGTTTCAACAACCCAGCCCACTCAACCCTGCTTCTCTGGGCGGATATCTGGGTGGGGTTACTGCACCCAGATGCAACTTGATGGCGTCTTTCTCGGTCCTCCCGGATGAACTGGCACAGCCTTCTCCAATGTCACTTCACGCGGCCGCCCGTGTTGGATGGACCGTGAGTCTGACTGATACACCCCTGCATGTGGGCACGGCAGAGGTGGAGACCCTGCCGGCTGTCCCCAGCGCCACAGAAAGGGATTTGCCAACTGCCAGAGCCCAGGGCGACAGAGGACAGGTCACTTTGTTAGGAAATAAGATAATATCCAACAAAAGAAAGTAAAATAAAACCCTTCTTAGGCGGGCGCTGGGCCTCCGGGGGATGTTCATTCACAGGGCTCTCCTAACCTCAATGCCTCCACCCCAGCCTAAAACCCGTGAAATCACAGGAGCCACTCTTATCTGATGAGGCAGGATCTTGGTTGTCAGTTTCTCCGACAGGGGCGAAAAACTCCGGTCTGCAAATTCAGGGCTGCAGCTCCCGGCGCGAAGCTCCCCTCCCCAGCCCGGAGCCTGCTTGCCTCAAGCGCCCCGCGCCCGGAGTGCCAGCCTGGACAGCTGGCCCGGGCCTTCTGGACCCCTGGATTCTGCAGGGCCACGCGGCCCAGCCCTGCGGGGGACCCGCGGAGCCGCCGCTCCACCCGAACGCGCGCCCGGGGGGCGGCATCACCCTGGGCCTCCCTGCCGCCCGAACTGTGGCTCCGGCACCACTTGCTATTGACCACAACAGCTGCTTTATCTTGATGTTCCACTTTTTTGGCCGGCGACGTGGGAGAAGGGCGGTGGCCAGACGTGCCGCCTCGCACGACCCTGACGGTATTTTCAGAGGCACCCGGAGAAGCGGCGGCCCAGAGGGCAACCTACGCACCTCCGGGGACTCTTCTCGGCTCCCTCCCGACAACAAAACCGGAATCTAATCCGCAGCTGCCGCCGCCCCCCACCCCCACCCCGCCTCCCGCGGCGTGCCTAGCCTGCCTGCCGCCCCCGGCGAGCGTCGGACCCAGGCGGCCCGGGAGCCGCAGCTTTGCCCTCAGAGTCCCGCTGGGCCGAAGCGCCCGCCGCCCCTGCACGCGCCGCTCAGGGCCTGGGCGGCGGCGTCGTGGGCGGTCGGGCCGGCCAGGGCGCGGCCTCCCGGGTGCGCTTCCAGGGACGCGCGCTGGGCTCTGACCGCGGATCCGCCTGCTTGTCTGCCCTCTGGGAGTCGGCTTAGCGAGGCCCTGGCCGGAGGAGAGCCCCCCGACCCCGCCACACCGCATCCCCCTCACCCTCTCTGGGGCTTCTTCGCCTTCCTCCCAAGCGGCCAATTCCTTGAATGGGTCTTCCCTGGCTGCCTCCCTCCAAGCTGCCCCTCGAAGCCCCGGGGTTGAACATTAACCAGTCGGAGCTATAGAGTGGGGTAAAACATTACGTATAAAAATGAATCATCTATCAGATCCTGGGAAAGAGCACCTATAGCGAGCTCGGCGTCCAGTGCTGCCTCGGCCATGTTACCGGTCCGACGCACCGACCCTCCTGGCGGCCACTTCCCCAAGGACGGCTGCCGGCGGCCGGGGTCTAGTGGGGGCTGCAGGGCTCAGAGTTCCCGGATCAGTCTCTCTCCTTGAGGAGCCCAATGTCTACACCTTCTAACACAAGCTCACGTCCTTTCCTCCCACACTTGAGGTACACAGAAAGGTCTGGAACAGTTTTTTCTCTCTTCCAAAGGTTAGTGGGAGCAGCTACGGTTCCAGGAGGAGCCGCAGCCCAGGGGATCTGGACCGCCCAGGCTGAGCGGTTGATTCCGGAGATCAAGCCCCAGCTCCGGCGCCTCCAGGTGGACCCCGGAGGCAGGGCTGGGTGTGCAGGGAGCTGAGCGGGAGCTGGGCCCGAGTGGAGGCGTGCAGTGGGCGGCGCAAGGGGCGGGTGTCCGGTCCCGAGTCTTGAAACCGCGCAAGCCCTGGCCAGAGGTTTCGGGCTGAAATCCCAAGTTCAGATCCCACCGCAAGCCGCACTCGCCCGGTCCTGCCGTTTTCCTACTCAGACCTCTTGTTTCTTTAAACATACATGATAGATACGTGTTAGATCCACGTGCCCAGTCCAATGTACAGAACTTGCAAGAAGATAACAAGAGCTGGAGAAGCGGTGCACCTCCTGAGTTCTTGTGCCCTCACCTGAAAACGTTAGCAAATCCCTGAATGCAAAGGTGATTCCCTTTCTGTATGTCTGTCTCTGCCTCTCTGACTCCTTTCTCTCTCCCCGATTCAAGGAAAGAGATAAAGTGGGTACAAGCAGGAGAAAGATGTGATGTTACAAAAGCTTTCAGGAATCGCCAACCAACGTGCACAACAGTTCTTGAACCTCTTAAGAAGATTGGTTTATTTCTATGTAAAATAGCTGCTTTACTCAAAATAGAGTGCCTGACCCATAATAACCTCTCAGAAAATATTTTTTGAACAGGTAAACTTCCCTCCCCTCCCCACCTCCACCGTATGAGCTCATAATTTTTACTGAGAGCATTCACCCAAATCTTTGTGTCTGGGTGTGTGATAAAGTGGCTGTGGTGGTTTGGGTGTCTGGGGTGAACCCTGCATCATTCCATTACTCTCATGGTCGTGTCCTAGCTTCGTGAAAGGCCACTGCTTCTCCTTCAGTGTGTTCATAGTGATCCCGAGAGTTTCCAGGGGTGGGGGAGGGGGGCAGCTGAGACACGGGTGAACAAGGTTTTTCAGAGAGTCAGCAGGCATCAAGCATGTGGGAGTATTATTATGTGTATGTATTAGTTGGGTACTAATCAGTTCCAGAAGAAATGGTTTTGAATTTAAGATGTGGTTGCAGGATGTCCATTGCTTCATGCAGTGTCACAGCTCTAACTTCAGCGCACACGACATTCTTTGTGATGCCCATCGAGCAATACAGCCCACTTTATCATCACCCAGCTTTGTGTTACTCCTCTTCCCCCAAGACAAAGAGAATTGACTCAAATGTTCTAGCCATTAGCTTCCCAGAGAGAATGAACAGATCAAAGGAAATGAATTTTTTAAAAGATAGGAATCACACTCAATTGCCCTCTGGTGACTTGGAGATACAGAGAAACATAGATGGATAAAGGACATTTATTGATACTTTAAAGGATGCATATGGTGGGGGAAAGGGGCATTACTGTGCTCCAACTGTCTCCTCCCTCACCAAATTACCATGTTATCTGACACCCTCAATCTATTTGTGTCCTGGGTAACAGACAGTTTGACCAAGAGGTCATAGACTCACAGGGCTTGGGTGATTGGATACAAGTTTGACAAAGAAAGGAATCTGGGTGAGGGCCACAGTGATGGCAGAGAAAAGATGAGGCCACAGTGGCTGGAGCAGCCTGGCAGCACCAAATCTCTGCTGGGCCTTGCATCACATGCAGGGCTTTGTCAGAGAACAGGGAAGTAGGAAGAGCTAACAGTACAGCCTCATCCATGGAATTTCAGTACCTCTCCACATCCCTTTCTTTGCCTTCCTATTATTTCCTGCCTTCTTCATGTATTCCTGTTTTGCTCTGGAGCCTCTCCCCAGAATTCTAGCTGCTACTGCAGCAAGTAACCTCTGCTTGTCCCCATTTGAGTTAAGGCTTCAGATTGTTTGTAGTATTTACTCTTCCAGATAGGAAATGTTTTATTTAATTGAGAGTCTTCTTGTAAACCATTTGTATTTATAAATATGGAGTGCTTGGGAAAACAGTAAATGTGTCAGAGCCAATACACGTGGTGTGAGTCTGTCTTTTCCTAGCATCAGAGGCACTGTGCACATTCTTGTAAAAAGCCGCGTTGCATCCTGGGTATCCTGGAAGGTTCACTGAGCACACTCCTTTCATCCCAGGCAGCATTAACCTCAGCATTATGACTACCAAAGTAGTAAATCTCAGTTCAGTTTACTATTCTCATTTTGGAAGCAGCTTCTCTGCCTTAAACTATCACTTGTGGGTTTGTACACATTGTAAAAATTATACGTTGCAGGAGAAAACATAATAGCCCTGTGTAGAGTTTATATGCTACTGTGAGTTCTCTGAATTTTTCCACTTAAAAAGGCATTTAATTTTCTTGTGTTATATCCTCTTGTTATTATCTTGGCAGTATTTGTGCTGCAAAAGATGCTTAGCAGTATTTTTTTTTAAATAGTAGTGTGTATATGTTAATCCCAAACTCCTAAGTTATCCCCCGACTTTCTCCTGTGGTAACCAAAAGTTTGTTGTCTATGCCTGTGGTTCTACTTCCGTTTTGTAAGTTAGTTCATTTGTATCACTTCTTTTTAGACCCCACATATAAGCAATATCACATGACTTTTTGTCTTTGTCTGTCTGGCTTACCTCACTTCGTGTGACAAATTCTAGTCCGTCCATGTTACTGAAAATGGCATTATTTCATTATTTTTATGGCTGAGTAATATTCCATTGTAGAAAACTTTTCCCCCCATATTATGCCTTTGTCAATTACTTTGTGGGATGTTTTAATGTGAGTTAAGATTTCAGGGGTCATTTCTTTTAAGCTTTTTGTGGGAGCCTGGTATAGTACTTGCTATATAGTAGATGTTCAATAAATGCAAATTGATCAAACAGTATAATTAAAACTTTGTTCACAAAATTAAAGTTCAAAGATATTAAAATGTTAAATTGTCATAAATTAAATCTCAGAGTAATTCTAATTGATCTCTAATCTTTTCTCAACAGATCAAATATGTAAAGGAATTCTATAGAAGAAATTTCATCTTAATCTTTTTTATCATCACTACTGTCATATTTATGTCAGCATTTTTAGGATGATGATGAATCATGTTTCTTACCAGAGTTCATAAGATACTTTAATGTAATGTTTAATGTAGATATTTTAATGTTTAATATATCTTTATTAAAATAAAAAAAAAAAAGAATATACGTAGTCATAAAAGTGCCTCTTGCAGAAAAAGAACAATTTGGCTACCTCTGAAGGGTCTTTGAGATTTGAGAAGACTTGGTTGAGGGGAGGTATTGACGAATTTAAGAAAAAAAATATGTATTGAGACTTTGAAATTCTCTTTTTGCCAGCTGGTTAACATATGCACTTCACCACAGGTCTATCACAAGCAGTTTCCTAGGGTCCGAGTGAAGGCTGTGGGGTATGAGCTATAGTTCCACCTTCTACTAAATAACAAACACCATTGGTTTACCAATGAACTTGCACTTTCAGAGGCTGGTCATAGCCTGTCCGCCTCAACGTGGATCCTCAAGCACATCACTAGTACTTAATTGTAACTGAATATGAGATTAAGCCTTGGGACCATCTCTGGGTATAATATCACATAGACATTTACATATAGACTTTTTTTCTGTTTTCAATATGCTGTAGACTTTTTAAGGATTTTGTATAGTTCCAGAATAACTTTTGAAAAGTCTTAAGCTTTTCTTGATAGAAATAAAATAATGCTCAGAGTTCCTGAATTTCAACATTGGGCAGGTATATATGAGAGCAAGCAGCCAGTGCACCTAATATTATGGGAATGCAGAGCACAGTTGGAACCTGCAAGTGGAAATATCACTCAGATTTATCACAGGCTTGATTTATGGTAGGCATCGTTTAATTTACCCACATATCCTTCCACTTGTTAAATGTAGTAGACCAAATATCTGGGCTGAGAGAAAGAGTTAGTAAGTTCTTACCTTGGCTATATTTTCAGTAATTCATCAGACAAAAATGTGAGAAACCTTTCTACATTATAACTTATGATCCAGGAAAGTCAAGGGACAGTACCTTCATTCTGAAGACCTGACAAAGTGGTTTACTTTGATCAAAAAATGAATGAGACACTAAAATATGGTCATGGAAGAACTTAAGACAGGGAGGTGCTCAAACCCTCCCCGAGTCTGCTATTCATTCCAGCACCTGGAAAGAAATTATTCAAATACAAAGGAATGACCTGTGAATGGCGTTTCCGCACAAGTTCTGCATATGCTGCCTTGCGTTTTTATCAAGACGACAAATATACACCAGCGTGAGAAAGCAGATGCCTTTTCCCCCCATATCTTTTGAACATCAGTATTTCCCAGCAGTTAACTGCATGTGATAATGGCCAGCACACAGAAACGTTTTGATTTAGATCCAAACTCTTCACCCAGAAGCAGCTTTTTGTTGTATATTTTAAGCTTGGAGCTTTTGATGCAGATTTTATTATATGGCAGATCATTTAAATAAGAAGGCAAGGAGGCTGATTGAGGGGGAACTTCATAAGATGTTGGAGTCTCAAAGAATATTTCAGCTCAGAGGGATTTCTTTTTCGAAGCCAAATTCAGATCCCACCTACTGAGTTAAAGTAATTAATTATTAACCAGAGACATATTAAAATTACAAGATATCAGGTTGACAGCACATTGCAAGGAGCCTTAGGATTGCGATTTCCCAACCTAATGATGATGACAAGATAGGACTGAATGGCAAATTGCTATTGCTTTCAGTTGAAAATTTGAAAGTGCTATGCCCTGATCACTTGTTACAGAGAACTGCTATTCATTCAGCCACACTCCTAAAAGAAATCAACCCGGGGTCTTGTGTGGTGGCAGCTGAGATGTTAATTCACAAGACAGCAAGCAGAGAGAAGCTGCTAAGTGGCTCAGTGGGTTAATGACATGCTACAGTGCTTCACCATGGGAGACGTATGGGTTGAATTCTGGCATTGTTCACAAGTGAAAATTGGTCTGCCAATCTTAGCTTGGTCCCTGGTGGATGGTTGTCCTTGTCCTAGACCTCCTCAGATGCTGTCTTAATTTTCTGCACAGGAGAGGTTCAAGCCTGGAAGAGCAGGACGGTTACTTATAAGAGTGCAGTTGGTTTGGCAGAGTCAGAGGAGGAAATGGGCCCAATATCCTCCTCCTTTTAATCTGGTCCCTGCCAGTATCTCATTTTCACAAGCATGAAAATCCACTCGGGGCAGCAAAAGAAAGAAAGCAATAAACAAGGTCAATTTCCTTTCTGAACAAAACTACATTCCCAAAGAGCAAAGAGGGCTTAGCATTAATTTATTAAAAAGCGGATATTTGTTTGCAACAAGTCTTGCCCCCAGTTGAGGATCATGGAACCAAATGCTTAAGATATGGGTGGAACAGTCTAATGAAAACTATATACATCTGCTAGAATAATAGTATAATATATGACTGTGTATAATTTTTCTCACTATAATACTCATGCTCTTAGTATCAAGAGAATGTATACAGTATTAATAATTTTCTAATGTATTTGTGTATTTTAGATTATAAAGAGCCTTCCCTTTAAGAGAAAGACTTTCACTTAATTTACTGTCTCAGAAAAAATAACCAGGAATAGACATTTAAAAATTGCAAACAAAAGAAAATGATGAGAGAAAAAGAAACTTAATTAAAAACTTCATACACAAGGAAGTCAAAGGGGAAACAGGAGGAAATTACAGAAGTGGCTAATACTAAATATTTCCAATTTAGAAAATTTAGAAAAGGTATGGAGTAGAAACTAAAGCATTGAGGAGAAAATGGAATGAAATATAAAAAAGGATTAGGAAGGAATATCTAGAACAAAAAAAAGGTTTAATGTTTAACGAAAATTAGAGGTAAATACCTATAGAAGACTTTTTAAACTGGCACACAGTAAAAATTGAAATGTTGAAATCATCTTTGTGGATTTCAAGCTGTCCAGATATTCCAACCTCTGTAATCACTACTTTCTGGGATTATTTAATATACTCTTTCATTAATTCTGCCTTTAGCCAATTATTCCTTTTCAAATCTTTCAACTGGTATTAGGAGTGGCTCACGGAATCAATATTAAAAGAATACACGAAAGAGGGAGCTGCTACAGAAAGAATTAAATGAAGGTGGGATTTATTAGCATCATATTAAAGTAGAAAATAGAAGAAAAGCTGAAATGCAAAATTGCTTGAATAAAAATTTACTTTTAATTAATTATTTCCAGCAGCCATGATCCCTAAAAGATAGATGCATCAAGCCCACATTTTTCTTTCTTTGGAATTTTGGCTCATCCTTTCTAAAAACAGTCAATATCAGGAAGCAAACTCTATCCATTAGTCACTCCAGCAAGACTCTTTCATTCATTCATGGTCAATCTGTCCCCCATTTCCCACTTTCATTCCTCTACTCACAGCAAGTTTCCAAATGAGCTTTTAAAATTCTGTTCTCACATCAGTCTCAGCCCTCTTTGGATTGTCTCCGCCCTTTCAGCCTATTCAAGTCTAATTCATTTTATTTCCTCCATACAAAGGCTTCACTGGCGCCTGTGGTCCCTGTGGTCTCCTACTCCCATAACAATTACCTCATTAGGAATTGTCAGTTCAGTTCAGTGCAGTCGCTCAGTCATGTCTGACTCTTGGCGAACCAACGGACTGCAGCAACCAGGCCTCCCTGTCCACCACCAACCACCTGAGTTCCCTCAAACTCATGTCCATTGAATCAGTGATGCCATCCAACCATCTCACCTTCTGTCATCCTCCTCTCCTCCCGCCTTCAATCTTTCCCAGCATCAGGGTCTTTTCCAATGAGTCAGTTCTTCGCATCAGGTGGCCAAAGTATTGGAGTTTCAGCTTCAGCATCAGTCTTTCCAATGACTATTCAGGGCTGATTACCTTCAGGATGGACTGGTTGGATCTCCTTGCAGTCCAAGGGACTCTCAAGAGTCTTATCCAACACCATAGTTCAAAAGCAGCAATTCTTCAGTGCTCAGCTTTCTTTATAGTTCAACTTTCACATCCATACATGTCTGCGAAGAGCTGACTCATTGGAAAAGACCCTGATGCTGGGAAAGATTGAGAGCAGGAGAAGGGAACGACAGAGGATGAGATGGTTGGATGACATCACTGACTCGATGGACATGGGTTTGAGTGGACTCCGGGAGTTGGTGATGGACAGGGAGGCCTGGCGCGCTGAAGTTCATGGGGTCACAAAGAGTAGGTCAGACATAACCGACTGATTAAACTAAACTGAACTGATGGGAAAAACCATAGCTTTGGATAGACGAACCTTTGTTGGCAAAGTAATGTCTCTGCTTTTTAATATGCTTATTAGGTTGGTCATAGCTTTTCTTCCAAGGAGTAAGCATCATTTAATTTCATGGCTGCAATCACCATCTGCAGTGAATTTGGAGCCCCCCAAAATAAAGTCTCTCACTGTTTCCATTGTTTCCCCAACTATTTGCCATGAAGTGATGGGACCAGATGCCATGATCTTAGTTTTCTGAATGTTGAGTTTTACACCAACATTTTCACTCTCCTCTACACTTTCATCAAGAGGCTCTTTAGTTCTTCTTCAATTTCTGCAATAAGTGTGGTGTCGTCTGCATATCTGAGGTTATTGATATTTCTCCCAGCAATCTTGATTCCAGCTTGTGCTTCATCCAGCCCAGTGTTTCTCATGATGTACTCTGCATATAAGTTCAATAAATAGAGTGACTATATACAGCCTCGATGTACTCCTTTCCCAATTTGGAGCCAGTCTTTTTTTCCATGTCCAGGTCTAACTGTTGCTTCCTGAGCTGCATAGAGACGTCTCAGGAGGCAGGTCAGGTGGTCTGGTATTCCCATCTCTTTAAGAGTTTTCCACAGTTTGTTGTGATCCAAATAGTCAAAGGCTTTGGTGCAGTCAGTAAAGCAGAAATAGATGTTTTTCTGGAACTCTTGTTTTTTCGATGATTCAGCGGATGTTGGCAATTTGGTCCCTGGTTCCTGTTCCTTTTATAAATCCAGATGGAACATCTGGAAGTTCAAGGTTCATGTAGTGTTAAAGCCTGGCTTGGAGAATTTTGAGAATTTCTTTGCTAGCATAGGAGCTGAGTGCAATTGTGTGGTTGTCAGCATTTTGTGGGATTGGAATGAAAACTAACATTTTCCAGTCCTGTGGCCACTGCTGAGTTTTCCAAACTTGCTGGCATACTGAGTGCAACACTTTCACAGCATCATCTTTTAGGATTTGAAATAGCTCAACTGGAATTCCATCACCTCCACTAGCTTTGTTCATAATGATGCTTCCTAAGGCCCACTTCACATCACACCCCGGGATGTCTGGCCCTAGGTGAGTGATCACACCATTCTGATTATCTGGGTCATGAAGATGTTTTTGTATAGCTCTTCTGTGTATTGTTGCCACCTCTTATTAATATCTTCTGTGTCTGTAGGTCCATGGAATTTTTGTCCTTTCTTGTGTCCATCTCTGCACAAAACATTCCCTTGGTAGCTCTCATTTTCTTGAAGAGATCTATAGTCTTTCCCATTCAATTGTTTTCCTCTATTTCTTTGCACTGATCACTGAAGAAGGCTTTCTTACCTCTCCTTGCTATTCTTTGGAAGTCTGCATTCAAATGGGGATATTTTTCCTTTTCTCCTTTGCCTTTTGCATCTCTTCTTTTCACAGCTATTTGTAAGGCCTCCTCAGACAACCATTTTGCCTTTTTGCATTTCTTTTCCTTGGGGAAGTTCTTGATCCCTGCCTCCTGTACAATGTCAAGAACCTCCATCCATAGTTCTTCAGGTACTCTTGTCTATCAGATCTAATTCCTTGCATCTATTTCTCACTTCCAATGTATAATTTTAAGGGATTTGATTTAGGTCATACCTGAATGTTCTAGAGGTTTTCCCTACTTTCTTTAATTTAAGTCTGAATTTGGAATTAAGTAGTTCATGATCTGAGCCACAGTAAGCTGCGGGTCTTGTTTTTGCTAACGAGAGCTTCTCCATCTCTGGCTGCAAAGAATGTAATCAATCTGATTTCAGTTTTGACCACCTGGTGATGTCCATGTGTAGACTCTCCTCTTGTCTTGTTGGAAGAGGGTGTTTGTTATGACCAGTGTGTTCGCTTGACAAAACTCCACTAGCCTGCTTCATTTTGTACACCCAAGCCGAACTTGTCTGTTACTCTAGATATCTCTTGACTTCCTACTTTTGCACTCCAGTCCCCTATAATTAAAAGGACATCTTTTTTGGGTATTAGTTCCTGAAAGTCTTGTAGGTTTTCATAGAATTGTTTAACTTCAGCTTCTTCAGCATTACTGGTTGGGGCGTAGACTTGGATTACCATGATACTGAATGGTTTGCCTTGGAAAGGAACAAAATCATTTTGTTGTTTTTGAGATTACATCCAAGTCCTGCATTTTGGACTTTCTTGTTGACTGTGATGGCTACTCCATTTCTTCTAAGGGATTCTTGCCCACAGTAGTATGTATAATTGTCATCTGAGTTAAATTACCCCATTCCAGTCTGTTTTACTTCACTGATTCCTAAAATGTCAGTGTTCACTCTTGCCATCTCCTGTTTGACCACTTCCAATTTGCCTTGATTCGTGGACCTAACATTCCAGGTTCCTATGCAGCATTACCCTTCACAGCATCGGACTTGACTTCCATCATGAGTCACATTCGCAACTGGGTGTTGTTTTTACTGTGGCTCCATCTCTTCATTCTTCTGGAGTTATTTCTCCACTGATCTCTAGTAGCATACTGGGCGTCTACCAACTTGGGGAGTTCATCTTTCAGTGTCCTATCTTTTTGCCTTTTCATACTGTTCATGGGGTTCTCAAGGCAAGAATACTGAAGTGGTTTGCTATTCTCTTCTCCAGTGGGCCACATTTTGTCAGAATTCTCCACCATGACCTGATTTTAAAGCAGCCAAAATCCTGCCATGGAATCCCCTATGTGAATTTAAATGGATATGAATTCTTTGTGTATATTTAGTTTCTTCAAATAAACTTAAGATTAAGTAACAACACACACAAAGTAGTTTTTCAACAAATAATTTGAGATTATATTTCTCTTTTGCATACATGTGTGCTCAGTCTAGTCCAACTCTTTGTGACCCCATGGACTGTATCTCACCAGTCTCCTCTGTCAACGGGATTTTCCAGACAAGAATACTCAGGGGAATAATCATTCCTTTCTCCAGGGGATATTCCTGACCCAAGCATCGAATCTGCATCTCCTGAATCTCCTGCATTGGCAGGCAGATTTTTTACCACTCAGTCATCTGAGAAGCCCATATTTCCCTTTTGACTTATATATTCATTTTGATATACCAGAAGAGCTAGCATACTGCCTTTCTCAGAGTAGTAATTTAATAAATATACCTGAAAAAATGCTCACTATAAAATAATTACAACTTCTTTTTCTTTGTTAACAGATTGTCCTCCCCAATTCTAATATTGAAGTAATTCAAAAAAATTAAATGTTTTTTTTTTTTTATTAGTTGGAGGCTAATTACTTCAGAACATTTCAGTGGGTTTTGTCATACATTGATATGAATCAGCCATAGAGTTACAACAGTAAGCAGAATCATTAAATTATCTATTCTTAATTTGATGAGGACACATTTTAAAATAATAAGACTGCATTTTGATTTTAAAATACTTCATTCAATACTTGGAAAATTGGGATATAACTCAAGTACAATTTTGGATTCTTTCAAAACAAATTGTGACAAATTAAAATTCTTTAAGACCCTCCAAGACCCTTCCTACAGAGCATAAAATCAGTTTACATTTAATTTTAGGCATAGTAGAATGTCAACTAGAAATATTTATGCTTCAAAGTAGTTGGAAAAACAACATGCCAAAATACATCCCACATTTAGATTATTTGAAACACTGAGATGTTAAGAACCTGGAGCTCCACATTGGTGGGATGGTGGTCCATATGAATTCTTCCAGTCAAGTAGTTTTGAAGAGAATAAATAAGGGAACTACTCATAGAATAATTTTACTGGAATAAAAGAATGTTTGAAGAGCTACATCCCCATCCCTTCTCTGTGTTTTTTGTCTACTAATGCTTAAAAACTAATCAAAGCAGGAAAATTACCATGTTCCTCTTCACTTTCTCTTCCTCGTTTAGAACCATTCAGTCTATTTCTCCTAAAATACAGGAAAGTCATCCTTTCATGTGATGGTCAGTTTCTTGAGGGGGGAAGAATGCTGTCTATGCCTGTCTTAAAGTTTAATGCTTCTCCTCTGATCTTTGATGCTCTGACTTTCTGCCCAAGAAAGAGAGACAGATGGACATGGACACACACACAAGAAACAAAGTAGAAATGACTGAAGGGAGAAAGGAAGAAACTCAAGGGGAAAGCGGTGGCCACTACTGGTACAATACATTTTGAGGGATGTATCAACAAGGGCTGCACTGTAGTTGTGGCAGGAGACAGCAGACTGAGAACACACATAACTCTGTCCATGGGAAAGCATTTGGTCTGGATGGATTGCTTCAAGAATCTGGTGTCACAAAGAAAAATGACAATAACAACAAAGACGTGAGCTATGAAATTTCCATACGACAAGGGAAAATAAATACGATTCGAGATGAGTGTCTATAGCCAAGATTACAGCCAGTGTGCTGGCACTCATCTAGATGTGGCACGCAGACTACAAGTGGCAGAAATTTATTCTTTTCAGCTCTCAGAGTAACCAGGGAGAACCTGACATATAGCTGGAACCCATGAGCACTCAAGTTTGCCCTGATTCAAATGTCCCTTTTCTATGTGTTTGAAGAACGATACCAGAAAAAAACAAAAGAAATGATAATAAAATTATTCACTATCCCTGTAGTAAATAAAATGGCATGATTTTCATGAAAAAGAAGGAAAAGACGATTAAGTATTTAATGTCTATATTTGTTAATGTTACCATCAATTCAAACATGAGGTTTCTGGATCAAGACAGATTGTTATTACTGATAGTAATACTTGTGTCAGTTCACTACACAACAATTTCTACCTTCTTCTGGGGTGACGCTATATGGACAAGCTGGTGTGTTTGGGTGTCACATAACAGGAGAGAAGCCATGAAATTAAGAATCAGGGATTCAATACACATGCTGTCCAGTTAACATCCTTCCTTCCTGAGAAGAGAAATGATTCTCCCTTATGCAAACAAATTCTCCCAGGGTAGAGAAAGGGAAGTTCCCTTGTGGGAAGTAAGTAGTGGTCTCTAGACGAACTGTAAGTCAAGTGTCTCCAGGTTTATATATCCTGGTATACACCCAAGGTTCCAGGTTTCCTTCCCTTTTGGAATGTAAATATATAGTTTGGGGAGGTAAAGTTCTCTTTATGGAAAGCACAATCACAGAAAACTTACCAAACTGATTACATGAATCACAGTCTTGTCTAAATCAATGAAACTATTAGCCATGCAGTGTAGGGCACCCAAGATGGACGGGTCATGGTGAAGAATTCTGACAAAACGTGGTCCACTGAAGGAACGGAAAGCCACTGAAGATTGTTGCATTGAGAACCCCATGAGCAATATGAAAAGCCAAAACTATGACACTGAAAGATGAACTCCCCATTTTGCTCGGCGCTCAATATGCTACTGGAGAAGAGCGGAGTAATAGCCCCAGCAGGAATAAAGAGGATGAGCCAAAGTGGAAACAGCCAGGTGTGGATGTGTCTGGTGGTGAAAGTAAATTCTGATGCTGTAAAGAACAATATTGCAATAGAAACCTGGAATGTTAGGTCCACACATTCAGGTAAATTGGAAGTGGTCAAACAGGAGATGGCAAGAGTGAACATTGAAATTTTAGGATTCAGTAAACGAAAATGGGCCGGAATGGGTGAAATTAACTCAGATGACCATTGTATCTAGTACTGTGGGCAAGACTCCCTTAGTAGAAATGGAGTAGCCCTCACAGTCAACAAAAGAGTCCAAAATGCAGGACTTGGAGGTGATCTAAAAAATGACAGAATGACCTTTGTTTGTTTCCAATGCAAACCATTCAATATCACAGTAATCCAAGTCTGTGCCCCAACCACTCATGCCAAAGAAGCTGAAGTTGAACAGTTCTATGAAGACCTACAAGACTTTCTAGAACTAACACCAAAAAAAAAAAAAAAAAAAAAAATATCCTTTTCATCACAGGGAACTGAAATACAAAAGTAGGAAGTCAAGAGATACCTGGAGTAACAGGCAAGTTTGGCTTAGAGTACAAAATGAACCAGGCTAACAAAGTTTTGTCAAGAGAATGTACTGGTCATAACAAACACCCTCTTCCAACCACACAAGAGATGAATCTATATGTGGAGGTCACCAGATGGTCAATACCGAAATCCAATTGATTATATTCTTTCCATCCAAAGATGGAGAAGCTCTATACAGTCAGCAAAAATAAGACCAGGAGCTGACTATGGCTCAGACCATGAACTCCTTATTGCCAAATTCAGACTGAAATTGAAGAAAGTAGGAAAACCACTAGAGCATTCAGGTATGACCTAAATCAAATCCCTTATAATTATACAGTAAAAGTGACAAATAAATTTAAGGGATTAGATCTGAGAGAGAGAGTGCCTGAAGAACTATGAACAGAAGTTCGTAAGACTATATAGGAGGTGGAACTATATCCAAGAAAAGAAATGCAAAAAGACAAAATGGTTGTCTGGGGTGGCCTTACAAATAGCTGAGAAAAGAAGAGAAGTGAAAGGCAAAGGAGAAAATGAAAGATATCCCCAGGTGAATGCAGATTTCCTCAGAACAGCGAGGAGAGATAAGAAAGCCTTCCTCAGTGTTCAGTGCAAAGAAATAGAGGAAAACAATTGAATGGGAAAGACTATGGATCTCTTCATGAAAATTAAAGATACCAAGGGAATATTTCATGCAAAGAGGAGAACAATAAAGGACAGAAACGGTATGGATCTAACAGAAGCAGAAGATATTAAGAGTAGATGGCAAGAATATACAGAAGAACTACACAAAAGAGATCTTAATGACCCAGATAATCACAATGGTGTGATCACTCACCTAGAGCCAGACATCCTGGAGTGTGAAGTCAAGTGGGCCTGAGGAAGAATCACTACAAACCAGGCTACTGGAGGTGATGGAATTCCAGCTGATCTATTTCAAATCCTAAAAGATGAGGCTGTTCAAGTGCTCAACTCAATATGCCAGCAAATTTGGAAAACTCAGCAGTGGCCACAGGACTGGAAAAGGTCAATTTTCATTCCATCCCAAAGAAAGCAATCCCCAAGATGTTCAAACTACCACACAATTGCACTTAATTCACATGCCAGCAAAATGATGTTCAAAATTCTCCAAGCTAGGCTTCAACAATACATGAATCCAAAACTTCCAGATATTTTAGCTGTATTTAGAAAAGGCAGAGGAACCAGACATCAAAATGCCAACATCCACTGAATCATAGACAAAGCAAGAGAATTCCAGATAACCATCTACTTCTGCTTCATTGACTATGCACATGCTTTCAGTTGTGGATCACAACAACCTGGACCATGTTTTAAGAGACAGGAATACCAAACCACCTTACATGCCTCCTGAGAAATCTGTATGTAGGACAAGAAGCAAGATACAACCAGACATGGAACAATGGACTGGTTGCAAATTTAGAAAGGAGTACATCAAGACTGTAGATTGTCACTCTGGTTATTTAACTTATATGCACAGTACATCATGTGAAATGTCAGGCGGCTGGATGAAGTACAAGCTGGAATCAAGATTGCCAGGAGAAATATCAATAACCTCAGATATGCTGATGACACTACCATTATGGCAGAAAGCAAAGAGGAGCTAAAGAGCCTCTTGATGAAGGTGAAAGAGGAAAGTGAAAAAAACTGGCTTAAAACTCAACATTCAAAATAAATGGATTTAAAAAAAAAAAACCTCAACATTCAAAAAAACGAAGATCATAGCATCCAGTCCTATCACTTCATGCAAGTAGATGGGGAAACAATGGAAACAGTGACAGACTTTCTTTTCTTGGGCCCCAAAATCACTGCAGATGGTACTGCAGCCATGAAATTAAAAGACGCTTGCTCCTTGGAAGAAAAGCCATGACCAACCTAGATGGTCTATTAAAAAGCAGAAGCACTACTTTGCGGACGAAAGTCTGTCTCGTCAAAGCTGTGATTTTTCCAGTAGTCATGTTTGGATGTGAGAGTTGGACAATAAAGAAGGCTGAGTGTCAAAGATGTGATGCTTTTGAACTTTGGTGTTCGAGAAGACTCTTGAGAGTCATTTGGACAGCAAAGATATCCAACCAATCAGTCCTAAAGGAAATCAGTCCTGAATATTCATTGGAAGGTCTGGTACTGAAGCTGAAGCTATAGTACTTTGGCCACCTGATGTGAAGAGCTGACTCACTGGAAAAGACCCTGATGCTGGGAAAGCTGAAGGCAGGAGGAGCAGGTGACAACAGAGGATGAGAGGGCTGGATGACATCATTGACTCAATGGACCTGAGTTTGAGCAAGTTCTGGGAGATGGTGAAGGACAGGGAAGGCTGACTTGTTACTGTCTGAGAGGTCACAAAGCATCGGACACAACTCATTGATGAACAACAAAAGCTTTCTAGATTTCTCACTAGAATGCCTGAAAGAAGTATGTATGGACAGGTTTATAAGACTATATAGGAGGTGGTGATCAAAACTACATATTGTCACACATCTTTAACTTCCATGGCTTGCTTATTAACTCTTGTTCCATTAATTCCTTGCTTAGAGGGCCCTAACCTTGCAGAAACATGAAAATATTTACTTGTTGGCAAAGAAAGAGAAAGAAAAAACTGAGGTAAAAAGATGGCAGAATACAATAAAAAGCGGGGGGGGGGGGTTACAACAAGTAATCAAATTCTAGGAACTAACATAAATGTTAGTCTGAGCAAGACAACCTATAGTACTCATTCAAAACTGCGTGAATCAAGGTAGACCTGTGGGATTAAATATGAGAAGGCAGCTAAAATAATACAAAAGATGTAAGTAATGAGCTGAGGCACTGTGAAGAGAGCCCCGAGGAACATGAACTTGTATGAGAAGAAGACCATTGCAAGGATCCCAAGAGAGAATATCCATAGGACTAGAATAAAATCAAAGGAATCTGCAGTGTTACAAAAAGTAGAAAATTTTAAGATGAGCAGGACTGTCAAATATTCTTTTAAGCAATTTAACAGAGGCAAAATATTGCTACGAAGTATAATAGATAAGAAGATATTGGCTAGAGATGTTCGTAGGAACACAAAATGTGTTCAAGCTCTTTGCGGAATGATTGGATGGCACTGATGGGGTGATACAAATTTAATTTTGGAAAGTTATTAAGAGACAGGAAAGAGTAAATAAATAACTGGAAAAAGAAACTGTGTTATGCTGACATGTTTGAAACTTCATAAATGTTGTTAACTATATAATTCATAGAGTAAGGGTCCTGAGAAGGGCTGGAGATGGCATAGGCAGAAGCTATCAATGGACAGGCAGAAGAGTCCTTCTTTAATAATATAAAAAGAGGAAATGTCAGGCAGATATGTTCTTAGGTTCCAGGACAGAAATTTGAGAGACTTATCTTCAGATGCTTTGATTTTCTCCATGAATTAGAAGGTGGGTGATGAGGGACAAAATGGAATCATAATAAGAGTGGGTAACTACTTCAGCAGATGCTATAGAGAATTGAAGAGTGAAGAGTAAAGATACAAGGACACTTGGCTAGGCAGCGATAAATTTTGAAACCATTGTGTGATTGTTTTTTTAAGCATCACTCAGAAACCCAGCAATGGGAATAAAGAAGATAAAATGTTGAGTGTTCAGGATTGGTGTGTCTCAGTGTGTCTGTGACAGATGGACAATGGGTAAACAGACATAAGGATATCGGCAAGAAAAAAGGTTGACATTACAAATTTTCATGAGGCAATTTTGTTCCCCAGAGGACATCTGATAATCTTGGAGACATTATTGATTGTCATAAGAATAGGCTATGGGTGAAATAGCAGTTATTTTAAATTATAGCTCTGATATAAACTTTAGTACAAGGAACTAGTGGTCACTGTTGGCAGAATTGCCAGAAGCCCAACTTTAGGCTTGCCCTGACATTCAAAAGGAATTCCTTAGCTAAAATAGATCTAGGACCTTCCAAAATTGGTCTAGAAGTTCAGTAAGGAAGAAATAAACATGAACACACTTATCAATATGATTTTCCCACCCTCTGCGGGGCTCCCTTCTGGCTTCACTCTTTGTAGAAAGACTTGTACTTTTACAGAACTGTGGAGCTTTTGATGAATTTCTTCACCACCAAGGATCATGACTTTTTTTGTTGGTTTTTTTTTTTTTTTTTTTTTTTCAGATTAAAAGCTCATCGATCATTTCTGTTGGATGAACCTCTCTGGTATACCATCTGAAGGGTATTAGGGAAAAAAATGTCATATTCCTCTAAAGACTGAAAAAGAAACATAATATTACTGATTCAACATGTTAGCTGTTTCGAAGGCAGAATTAAAGGAACATAATTTCAGCAGCTTCCTCTTTTCCTCTAATCCCAGAGTTCATTGTTATTTTATACACTGAGGCACTTTGGAACCTCTCAGATGCTTTTAATCCGGCACTTCCTAGTTGGCAATTACTACTTCATCCTCGGTCTTTATGTTCTCAAGAATTTGAGCTCATAAAACAACATTGTTCTTATAATTGTGGAAAAACCACAGGAAAAGAAAAATTCCCTGTCTTGATCAAGCCCCACTTGTGAACATTTCTATATTTATTATACTTATTATACTTTAACATGTTTTAAATTTAAGGTGGAATTGCACTCTCTTTTTGAAAAAGGGGGAGAAATCAAGAAATCATTCTCACTGAACTACACTGGGAACATACATTAAGGGGTGTAAAAAAATTAAAGCGACTCCCCATGTTGCAAAATGAAGTTTAAAAGGCGTCTGAACTAAAGCTAACATCGCATGCGGCCAATCCAATGCCCAGGCAGAATGGAGGGATGCTAACCATGCCTGCCTGCAGTGTCACAGGAGCCAATTCATGGGAGAAGAATGAAGGGACTTAATTAAAGGTGGATGATGTCACTTGAAACAACTTTTGGAGTGAGGTTAGGTCAGGGTTAAGTTCAATTCTATGAGGAGTCCCTCTATGCCATGTCAGTGGACAGTTCAAACAAAGTTGATAGAAGGGAGGTAAAAGCCAAGAAGTTAAAAGTCGCACAGTAAAATAAGTATCAATGTGTAAAAAAAATGATGACAGTTTAAAGCATTTTGAATGCTGAAAATGTTTAAGCAGGAGCATCAGAAACAGGCTTACAAAAGCTGTTAGACCCCAGTAAGGGTGGAGCTTTTATAAGATATATCCAATGAATCCTGGCTCTTTGAAAAGGGCTCCATTTCAAATGAGTCACTTACATACTTTCCCCTGCACATCAAGAGCACCATCTTAAAAGGACCAAGGAACACTAGAAAAATCTCGTGGATAGTACACATTTTAATAGCATGTTAAGATTATGTAGGCAGGGTACACGGTTGAGAAATGTGAATTTGATCTACATAAGTAAATGATCTTTGTAAAATAATTTTAAGGAAGAAAAATTTACTCTTGGTACTATGAATTTTGCCTAAAATGCTTGACAAACAAGATATATCAATGTAATAGTCAAGAAATATGTATTGATTTCCCCATTGATAGACATTAATATAATGTCTGGAAATGTTTTAGAAAATGTAAAGATGAAATGGACATGACCATATCTTTAACAAGTAAGAGAAACAGGTATTAAACAAATGGTAACAATTAATTTAGGTAGGCATAGATATAAGAAGTCTATAACAGGTATAATCAATGTCATGAGGAATGATAGGTATAATCAATGTCATGAGGAAAAATGATAGATATGATCAACATCATGAGGAAAAATTATGGCCTCCTTCACCTAGGAATAGTAACAATTATATGATAGGTATAACCAAAGTTGTGAGGAAAAAAAAACAACAACCAGTATCCTTCACCTTATTTAGAATTATAAACATGGATTATAAGCCTACCCCAGTAAGACTGGTGCATCTAACCACATGAACCAGGTCTAATCACATGGTTCCTCTAACCACGTGGACCACACTCTTGTCTAACTTAATGAAACTATAGACCGTGCCAAGTAGGATCACCCAAGATGGACGAGTCATGGTGAAGAGGTCTGACAGAATGTGGTCCACTGGAGAAGAGAATGGCAAACCACTTCAGTATTCTTGTCTTGAGAACCCCATGAACAGAATGAAAAGGCAAAAAATAGGGCGCTGAAAGACGAACTCCCCATTCGGTAGGTGTCCGATATGCTACTGGAGATCAGTGGAGAAATAACTCCAGACAGAATGAAGAGACAGAGCCAAAGCAAAAACAATAGCCAGTTGTGGATGTGACTGGTGATGAAAGAAAGGTCTGGTGCTGTAAGAGCAATATTGCATAGGAACCTGGAATGTTAGGTCCATGAATCAAGAAAAATTGGAAGTGGCCAAGCAGGAGATGGCAAGAGTGAACGTCGACATTTGAGGAATCAGCAAATTAAAATGGACTGGAATGGGTGAATGTCACTCAGATGATCATTATAACTGCTACTGTGAGCAAGGATCCCTTAGAAGAAATGTAGTAGCCATCATAGTCAACAAAAGAGTCTGAAATGCAGTACTTGGATGCAATCTCAAAAACAACAGAATGACCTCTGTTGGTTTCCAAGGCAAACCATTCAATATCACGGTAATCCAAGTCTATGCCCCAAACCGTAATGCTGAAGAAACTGAACTTGAAGAGTTTCTTCAGCAGAAGAACAGAAGAAACTTGAACGCTTCTATGAAGACCTACAAGACCTTCCAGGACTAACACCCAGAAGGATGTCCTTTTCATTATAGGGGACTGGAATGCAAAAGCAGCAAGTCAAGAAACACCTGGAATAACAGACAAACTTGGCCTTGGAGTACAGAATGAAGCAGGGCAAAGGCTAATAGAGTTCTGCCAAGAGAATGCACTGGTCATAGAAAACACCCTCTTCCAAAAACATAAGAGAAGACTTTACAAATGGACATCACCAGGTGGTCAACATTGAAATCAGACTGATTATATTCTTTGCAGCCAAAGATAGAGAAGCTCTATACAGTCAGCAAGAACAAGACCGGGAGCTGACTGTGGCTCAGATGATGAACTCCTTATTGCCAAATTCAGGCTGAAATTGAATAAAGTACAGAAAACGACTAGACCATTCAAGTATGACCTAAATCAAATCCCTAATGATTATACAGTGGAAGTGAGAAATAGATTTAACGGACTAGATCTGATAGACGAGGGCCTGTGTTTCTCCACTTCCCCCTCCAGCCTGTGACCCTGGTGCTTCTTTTCATCACAGCCCCCACTGAATGCTCAGGGCACAGCTGGTAAGTGAATAGATCAGAGGCTCCATTCCTCCACTGAGAAGCTCGGATGCTAGTAGGAGGAGGTATAGGCCAGGTCAGGGGCAGGGGAATGTGTAGGAGTGCAAGGGCCACTCTCCTCGCCCCCGCACTGGACACATGACCCCTTTGATGGGAACCTCTCATACTGCACACCCAGCAGGGAAAGCACAGCACAGACCCTACCTCTGAGAGACTTCAGGACACCAGCATTCCGTGGGCCCCAGGAGGGAATGTGAGAGGATCCACAGGAAGCAGGGGCTTTGAGAGGGACCTTGAAGAGGACCCTCAGCCTCCTCTTGTCCACTTCAGCCGGGGGGTGTCTCATTCGCTTCTCAGGACTCCTCACCACAGCCAGTGCAGATGTCCTGACCTTGATTCCATACGAGGTCCAACAAGGTGGTCTTTGCCTCAGTCCAGGAGAAATGACGCATGTTTCTGTCACCGTTGCCACCCCAAGGTCCACCCCTCCCCTGACCCCACTGCCTATGCTCCCTTCCTCTGACGTATGTCAGTGTGTACTTGTGTGCACACGCAGAGAATCTGCTCCACATTGCCAAAATATCCTGGGGTCTCAGGACCTCTAGTTCCCACGGCAAACTACGTGGCAGGGAGACAGCGCTAGCCTAGGAGATCCTAACTCTCCCTTCATCTCAAGACTCTGCCCCTGCCGAGGCTGATTAGTAGTAACACACACACACACACACACACACACACACACGCACACTAAATAAAACTTCACAGGCTAAAACGTATTGACTGAAAATTTATAGAAGCAATAGATAAGTTTGGTACCTATTATCTGACTCAGGTGACCAAGTAGAAATTATTATTCTTAAATCTTACAAAGACAGAATCTATAGTCATGAAATGATGATTAGGATAAGAAAACTTGACATTTATTTTTTTAAACAACTGATATCAAGTCCAACACTCTAAGGAAATGTAAAGTCAGGATTTTCCAGCCAGGAGTCCTGGGGCTGACAAACGCCCCTCCCCGCCCCCACTGGGCCTGGAGCGAGTGCGCAGGCGCGAGAGGCTGCAGGTGCGAGTGCGCAGGCGCGAGCGGCCACAGGCGAGTGGGCGGAGGCACAGGGACGCCAGAGCTCCCGGACCGCTCCTGAGGAGAGGGAAGGTGGAGACTGGGTCGGTCCCCACTGCGAAAGGCCCCGGACCGGGGAGCAGCGCAGACACGAGTAAGTGCAGCTCTATCCGCAGCCCCTCACCGCGCGCCCCCGCCTGCCCAACGGCCAGCGGCCCCCGACTCCTCCAGCCTCGGGGAGCGCGAGCCTCGCTGGGTCCTCGGGTCCGGGGTCGCCGCCACCGGCCGCAGGGTGAGGACCCCGGGCCGGGGCCCAAGACGGTCGTGGAACTGTGGGCGCCCCGCGCGCTCGCAGCCCTCCCTAACTCGGCGCCCCTCGACCGCGGGGGGCGGCCTCTGGGTCTGTGGGCGCCGCCTGGACCCGGTCGCCGCGGGCTCGCGGGTTCGGGAAGGGGAGGTGCCTCCGAGGAGCCCGAAGTCGGGGCCGCGGGGTGCGCGTCGGGCGCGTTGGGTCCGCGGGTGTGAAGAGGTCTCTGCTCCCGGATGCGCGCCGGTGATGGGGGCGCCCAGCTCGGGATCCTGTTCGCTGGCCGCCAACAGCGGGTGTTCAGGTGGGACTCCGTGCTCTTTGCTAAAGCCTTCTGGAGGATAGGCTACAAAAGGTTATTAACGTTCACTTTCAGCGTTTTCAGGCTTTATTGACGGTCACTGACTCTAAGAGCGCGTCTTGGAGGGCAGTTTGTGACATACTAACATCTAAGCAAAGTTTGAAATAAAACTATTCCCGCCTTTGTATGTTTTGGGGTATGGTGAAGAGTTTTTCTTGATTCCGTTAGGCTTTTCAAGCCTAACGACTTTTGGCGACTTTTGGCGGAGCTGCACTGCTCTTAAATGGTGACAGTATTGTCGCTAAGTCATGTCCCAACTCTTGGGACACCGTGGACTGACTGTAGCCCTTCAGGCTCCTCTGTCCGTGGAATTCTCCAGGCAGGAATACTTGAGTGCGTTGCCATTTGCTTCTCCAGGAGATCTTCCCAACCCAGGAATCGAAGCCGAGTCTCTGGCATTGTAGGCAGATTCTTTAGCAACTGAGCTACTAGGGAAGCTCCTAAGTTAAATGAGCATTTAAAAAATACTTCTTTGAGCAGTTACCATAGACGCTCAAATATTTGAGAATTTTAGTTATAGTAATGGGCGTGGTTTCTTTGGTTTTTTGTTTGGTTTTGGGTCTTTGGTTATTTTTTGTTGTTGGTTGGCTGGTTTTGGGATTTTTGGATTTCTTTGGGTCGGGGTAGAGTTTGCATCAGGAGGAGATGGTATCCAAATCAGGAGAAATGTTTATTTCATGGTGTTCTGGTATGCAGTGTTGCAGTTTAAAGTATCTAATCCTGGTTAAATCTCAGATTGGCTCCAGCAAATGGATATTTTTATTGAGAATAGTTTGGGTTTTGTTCTGTGGGTTTTTTATGTGCTTTTCTTTTTTAGTACAATCTGCTTATTTAGCATGCTTCAAATCATAATAGATTGTAGTTAACACTGGTGGTTGATGCAAGGAACAATGCTTTGTAACACAGAGATGGGTTGTCTTTTTCTACAGAAATTTGTTCTTGAGTCAGTAAATTTCCACGTAAAACTCTCAGGAGTGACTTTTGCTATAGCACTTTGGTCTCTGTAATGAGGAATAAAGCATATCATTTCACTGTTGAAGATAATGGCATATACTATAAAGATAGGCATCGGGTACATAAAAGGAATTCGAGCCTTGAGTTTGGTGAATTAGTGTCCTCAATGAAACGGCTTGTCTCTTCGAAGAGAAGGAGAGCGATAACCACATGGTGATGACCAGGGTTCTTTCCCTACCTTGAACACCAAGAGGAACGGGAGGAGACAGAGTGATTTTCAGAAGAACTGACGTTCATTTATCAACCACGTACCCTCGTTCCTTGCTGTTTCTTAATTCCCAGAGAAATTAAAAAACGTGGTTCCTAACCAGGATATTTGAATGGGAAAGGTCCTTTCAGTTCCCAGGCAGGTAACTGAATCCGTTGTATAAGCGTTCATCTGCCTGTACCTTGGAAGTAACACTGAGAAAATCGTCTTCTCTAATGGATGAAGTGGGCAGAATAGGAGGGTGGTGGAGCTTTTTGGGGCAAGTTTTCCAAAAGTTGGAGCAAAAGTAAATCAGTCTCTTCAAAGGAACAGACTCATTAGATACCAGCATTTGGGCCTTAAGGTCTTTTGCAACATCATGTAGCTTGTTAGTAAAAATACTCCAGACCAGAGAAAAATCCACGTGGTCAAATGCTTATTGGATGAAAAGTAATGAAAGAAAAAGAACATGCTGAAGATTTTTAATATCTGGTATTTGACCCAGATCAGTTGACTGAGTACAAATAAAGGTCAGTCAAGAAATCTTCCAGAGAGAGAATTTAGTCATTCAGCTGTGATGTGGACAAGAAACCTGCTATTTATTTGTTAAAAATTAATCCCAACTAAAATACTTTGTTAATTAGCAATAAATATGGATAAACTGCAAGTAGTTTACTATGCTGTGTTTTCAAAGCAGGATCAAGGAATTAAAAGTTACTGAAGTTTTCTCTGGAAAGTACTTTCTCAACATTATTTTTCAAATATTGTAATTCTGATTGCAGTGTGTATGAATCTCAGAGTAAAATCTGTTGAGGAATTGATATTCTCTGAGGTCAAATGACTGATTCAGAAGAGCAGGGTTAAATTGGAGGGTAAAAGTGTCAATAACACAAATTGATATCTGTCATTTTAAATGTACTAGATTGAGGGCCATTTAAGTGGATCGTATAATTAGCATAATTGTGCGTATAATGGTTTATGCTAAATTACCACACAACTCCCCAAATTTCAGCAGCACAGCACTATGGTTCCCACATCACAGCCCTGGGTGGGTATTCACTTTGGGGAGACTGCACTCCTTCAGATGGTCATTCAGGAACCCAGACTCCTCCCATCCTATACCGTCTCCCTTCCCTTAGACCTCATCCCCATCTGCATCCATCAGCAGAAGGGGTCAAGAATATGGAGAAATGCATATGGAAGTTTCTGATGAGCCAGCTCTGGAAGGATCCAGGTCAGTTTCTCTGCTGCTGTTTTGGCCACAGTCCATTTCTGTGGCCACAAGAGAGACTGGGGATTCTTCCAACTGTTCTCCCCAGGAAGGGAGAACAATTAAAGTTGTCAGCAACTTTATGAATGTCAGTCATTCATTTCGATTTAATTCGTTTTCAAATCTTTATTGGCTGTTTGCCATACACCAAGCGCTGTGCAGAGTGTGACCTGAGAATTGGTTGAGCAGCATCTTGATCTTGGAGGAGTTGTGAATCCTCAGGAGAGAAGACAGAGTATGAAGTGCCTGCCATCCTAGGAGAAAGGGATTAAGAGAACCTGCTTTGAAAGTTCAGGGAATGATTCTAGATTTGAAAGCTGCCTGGAAATGATTGATTTGGATTCCACTTTCAGAGATGAACAAGATATGATTGTGAAAGAAGCTGGCATCAGGAGCCGTAGAAACAGGTCCTGCGATACAGGGTATCATAAAGAATATCATGTCGTCATTGTTCAGTTGCTAAGTTGTGTCGGTCTCTTTGCGACTCCATGGAACTAAGAACAGATATATCATTTTACAGCTAAAGCAGCTGAAGCCTAGAGTAGGAAGGTGACCATCCAGGTCAGGTAAAGGGGTTGAAGATCAGGTTTCAAGCTGAGAAAGAGTCCACGGGGACTCAGTCTGAGCAGTTCCAACACTGAAAGGAGACCACTAATGTTCTGGGAAGGCTGGCATCTGGCCTCAGTGTGGGATTTGAGACAGAGAGTGGGCCCAGGGGGAACTGAGCCTCCGCAGTGGGCAGAGGAGGCCACCCCATCTCCGAAAAGTGCCACTGACCTCAGAGTGGGTGGAATGAGCAGTGAATTCTAGTCCACCTGAGAAAGCAGTCCAATCTGAATAACTCTGAGTTTAGGTTTATCTTACAAACTTCTTAAGAAAGAACTTGGACAAGGCCAAGTCAAGTGCAGCCTCTTGAATTCCACACCCAGTATTCATTGGTGGAAGTGCTTAAACCCTCCAAGTGATTCCAGTATTTTAATTTTACTCTGTATTTAATTCCAACAGTCCTATGATTACTTAATGAGCAAATAACTGGAATCAAAAAGAGTGTGAATGTATTTTTAATGTGAGGACAGGTGAAGTGAAGCAGTCTGGAAGAGGGAACCAATAAAAAGGGATCTTGGTAAATAAATAAAGACATCGTTTAGAAATGGAGAGGTATTTGGAAGGAAATTAGTGCCTGACACCATACTCTGCTCTTTGCATGTTTAGGAGCTAGTTTCTGATGTTATTTTCACCACAGATCTCCCTGTGGTGAATTGTATTTGACCTCCACACTGTTTATCTCCTGGACACATTGTGAAATTTTGAGAAGAAGCAGGTATTAGAATTTGTCTTGAGAGCAGCTATAAACATTTCCTGGAACCCCTCTAGGGTAGAAGAAAAAGGAAAGGAAAATGGAAACAAGGGATAAAGACAGCTAATAATGTTGGAGATACCACTGGGATTTGTGGTCTCTTTTTGAAATGGCTTCCCTGGTGGTTGAGACAGGAAAGAATCCACCTGCAATGCAGAAGTCCTGGGTTCGATCCCTGGGTTGGAAAGATCCCCTGGAGAAGGGAACGACTACCCATTCCAATATTCTGGCCTGGAGAATTCCATGGACAGAGGAGCCTGGTGGGCTACAGTCCATGGGGTCACAAAGAGTCGGACACAACGGAGCACTTTCAATTCACTTTTTGAAACTAAATAGAAGAAGTCAGAACGTGACTGTTTCTTGATCATGGTTTGTTTTCATTTTTGTCTTTTTTTTCTTACTCCTTCATCAGTTATTCCAGTTGATAGAACATTATGTCATCTTCAGTTTCAGTGTGAGTGCTTGTCTTGCTTCCATTTGTATTATTCATGCAAACGTTGATTGAACTGATGACCCCAAGTCATCAAGGAAACATTAAATACACTGATGAATACATTTCTTAATTTTAGAAAAAATTAATGAGTGAAGGTTAAAATACTCTTCTTAAATTTGTCATTTAAAAAATTCTCATATGCATACCTCATTGCCCAATACTGCCAGAAAAATGAAGAATTCCTATGTGTTAATGAGCCTGTATATTTTTTTACAGGTATGACTATTACCGAGTGTAAGAGCCCAGTTTGCTGGCCATGTCCTGTCTCCAGGAAAGTTGTAGCTGCTGTTGTTTCAGGTAGTCCCTTGGGTACCAGAGGTGAGTTTATGAAGCTATACGACCTTTTACACTTATTTAAAAAAATTGAAGTGTCGTTGATTTACAGTGTTGTATGTCAGCTGTACAGGTAAGTAATTCAGTTGTGTGTGTGTGTGTGTGTGTGTGTATTCTTTTCCATTACCGTTTATTACAAGGTATTGAGTAAGTTCTCTGTGCGATACAGTGGGTTCTTATTGTTTATTTTATATATAATATGCCTTGCGTGATTCACGCTGGTCAGACAACATGATTATGTTCACTTCTGATATAATCTTTTTAGGTACAGCCTTAAAGTCTTTGATAAGATATTTTAAAATAATTTTAGCATGTGTGTGTTCTAATTCCAGTGGTAGTTATTAGAGATATGATTTTGCATGAAGTATTTCTCTTTTTGTTCTTGACCAATTAAAAAAATTGTTTTTATTTTCTGATTGGTTTGCTAGATATTTGTGACTACATTAAAAATGTTAACTTTTGTCTCATCTTAAAATACGATCTGAATTAGCAATGAATATTGTGCTATACATAAGGGCTGTGACATAAATCTAGTTTCTAACTTCATAAACACATAATCTAGAAGGGAACACAGACACATATGTAACAACTGCATTTGTTTACTGAGTGAAATAGTGAGATGGATAAAGTTCTAGTAAGCCTTGAACAGCCAAATCAGCTTCAGAAATAGATGTGCAGTTATTTTAAAATGTTTTAAACATTTTCCAGCTACATGCAGAAAATAGTGTGAAAAAGGTATGGTTTTTACTATAAACAATTTAGCATTTTGACATTCTGAGCATCCTCATCATGAAATTAAGTCCAGAAGGAGTTTTTCCCATGTCTCTTGAAATGGTCCTTGTTCGTCCACAACATTTCCCATAATAACAGAGGTGCTTCCAAGGGCAGGAAACGTCAACATTATTAAAGTTTCACAAAGCAAAGTCAATTTTAAGAATATGATGTCCCCAAACTGACAGAGGTCTTGAAAAATAATTTCAAGGGAGGCATAAATTATTTTCTGCTTGTCAAAGGGCAAAAATATTTAGGTTGAGCTAATGAATGGTTGAGTTTTAGAGTGGAGAATATCCTTAAAATATTACATAGATTTATACTGTCAGTAGATGCTACCTACATGAGGTTATTTGTATTTAAACAAATTTTAAAATTAAAACTGCAGTTTCTCAGTTGGATTTGCCATATTTTAAAGATGTTTATTAGCTACATGTGGCTAGTGAATACTGCACTGGATAGTACAGATACAAAACATTTTCATTATCATAAAAAATTCTATTGAGCAATACTAAATATATACCCAGATATTCATAGAGGAGGCAACCAAGTCTCAAGGAAGTAATAAAACTTCCAGAGGTCACACAGCTGTGTTTTTAAAGAAACGCAGAATGATGCAAAGCAAGTAATAACAGAGGCATTAAAGAAACCCAGGAGGTTTCTGGAACAGATAAAGTAGAGTTTAACAGTGCAGGCTTAGTTGTTAGCAGGGTTGAAGCTCATGATCATTAGGACGACCTACCTGATTGAATGTGGACAGATAAAATTTTATGCAGTGAATTAAAAGCAGAAAAATATTTCAATTTCAATCAAAAGCTGCCAGCTCCATATTTTTAGCCTGTGCTGTGCTTCCAGATTATGTTTATCACTTTAGTATACAGGGCACCACTCAAACCAAACCCGAAGTTTGGTTTGCCTGGCCCCAAGAAATGAAACAATCTTGAGGGGTTATGGCTATATTTGAAAAGGTTGATTTTTCAATGCATCATGCAGACTGGCCCTGTTTTAAAAGGGACTCCTGCCACCACATAGTCGAAATGTGAACTCTTTTCTCACTTGGCAAAAGTCAAAGATAGGCCCTGCATTTTTATTATTTCATTAAAATCCAAATATTATTTTTCCATTTTCTACCTTGTTTTCATCACAGTGTGATCAACTGTAGTCAAGAAAGGAAAGGTTAGATTTATCAATCGAAGTGTGATAAAGGCCCTCTAAATAATTGAACCCTCAGGAGAAACAATCCTCATGTATTCTTTTTCTGTTGCTTCAATATCTTCATAAAAAGTCATTTCAGTATGTTTGGTCCTGTAGCAGAGATTCTGTGAAGTGCTTATCTTCCTCGGAGGTCCAGAAAGCCTGTGAGTGTGTGGATAAAGGTGGGTCTTAGAGAGAGAGAGGGAGGATGGAGAGAGACTTGATGCTGAGAGAGGACAGTGTTCTAAAACCTCCTTGGGTTGAATGTAGGGGAGCAGAAATACCCATGAGTAATCTAGAGTAAAAGTTAAATAATCAAGGAGATGAATACTCTGAAGGAATATGGTAACTTCCCTCCTAGAAATAAAAGTTACCCTTATTAATTCTCTTCCTTTTGCCCCAGAAAAGCATTAGTTAGGTCTAGAGAGGGGTATTATTGCCAGAAATGGAAAAGGCAGTTTGAAGAGACTAGCCTGGAGCAGAGAGAGCAAGAAAGCTGAGCCAGTAGATGGAAAGCAGACTTCATGGAAGTCTCCAGCTCAAGTTCTGGGAACACCAAGTTCAAGTCCAAAAGGGCCCACATGGGAACTGAGGAAGACTGGCAGAGAGGGCAAAGTTACACTGAAGGTACAGTATTTATTATGGGATTGAACTCCTGAAAGGCCTTCCAGTAGCTTCCGATCTGTTCAAGAATCCTTCATGTCCTGCTGCTTCCCAGTGAGTGGCTCACAGCTTCAAGACCTCTTCTCCAGGCTAAAGAACTATTTGTAATATACCCTGCCTGTATTTTTTACTTTGGCAACCCAGACAAGGAAAGTTGAACAATTTTCAGATTCTAGAGCTTTTGCCCCAGCCCTGGAAATGCTGCAGACAGCCAATCTCAGCTAAAGGGAGCCACTTAGCCCAGGGTCACATCACCCCTTCGTACAATGCCCTTCATCCAATGACAGGTGTAAGAATATAAAAGTTAAGACATCCTCCTGAATTGGGACATCCCCCTGAAGGGGTCATCTCATTTTAAGAACTCTCCCCCAAAGGGTCACCTGAGGTTTCCTGAGGCTGCAACACAACTTTACTTCTACCTTTGCCCAATCTGATGTCCTTTTCTTCCATACGTTGTTGATGCCAAGAGTTGTCCCTAATTAATCTCTTAGACACTAATCACTGTCTCAGGGTTAGCTCTGAACATGGTGGCATTTGTTTATGATTTGGAGTGCATACCTAGACTTTAAAGTGCAGCAGTGCCCAATTGCACAAATATGTCTTTCTATTTCTCTCTCTCATCTCTGTTTTCATTTTCTCGCTGCTAGATTAGTCAGGGGACTCCCAAGTTCTTCATTGTGTCATCCTGGTACCAAGATTCTCCTGGAAATTATAAAGTTATTCACCTTCTACATCAAGTACTTCTTATTTTTTCCCTAGAAACATAAATCATCCTTAAAAGGAATTAGAGTGTCAAATCTTAAATATATTTTAGTTTCTCCACCACTTTATACATTAAATGCTTTTTCCTGGAGACTGCTTCTGACATTGGCGTTCACTGTGCTCTCAAACTGCCTAATTTGGAAGCTACTCCTGTTTCCAAATGCTGCCTTCTGCTGGTCTCCTGAAGTTCTGAAGTCTGCCCTGCCTCCACTATTAGGTATAGTTCAGTAGTTGTCTACCTCAAGGTAATAGGGTATCTTTTGGAAGCTTTATTCTTTTTCCATTTACACAACACACACACACACGTATATGATTACATATATTATATAATTCTAATACTTAAGCGTCTATGTGACCACAGCTTTATCTGCAGCCCACAGGTTTTGCTACAGTATATTTTCATTCAGTTCAGTTCAGATGCTCAGTCATATCTGACTCTTTGCGACCCCATGAACTGCAGCATGCAAGGCCTCCCTGTCCATCACCAAGTCCCAGAGTCCACCCCAACCCATATCTGTTGTGTTGGTGATGCCATCCAACTGTCTCATCCTCCATCGTCCCCTTCTCCTCCTGCCCTCAATCTTTCCCAGCATCAGGGTCTTTTCAAATGAGTCAGTTCTTCACATCAGGTGGCCAAAGTATTGGAGTTTCAGCTTCAACATCAGTCCTTCCAATGAACACCCAGGACTGATGTCGTTTAGGATGGACTGGTTGGAGCTCCTTGCAGTCCAAGGGACTCTCAAGAGTCCTCTCCAACACCACAGTTCAAAAGCATCAATTCTTTGGTGCTCAACTTTATAGTCCAACTCTCACTTCCATACATGACCACTGGAAAAACCATAACCTTGACTAGACGGACCTTTGTGGCCAAAGTAATGTCTCTACTTTTTAATACGCTGCCTGGGTTGGCCATAACTTTCCTTCCAAGGAGTAAGTGTCTTTTAATTTCATGGCTGCAGTCACCACCTGCAGTGATTTTGGAGCCCAGAAAAATAAAGTCAGCCACTGTTTCCACTGTTTCCCCATCTATTTGCCATGAAGTGATGGGACCAGATGCCATGATCTTCGTTTTCTGAATGTTGAGCTTTAAGCCAACTTTTTCACTCTCCTCTTTCACTTTTATCCAGAGGCTCTTTAGTTCTTCTTCACTTTCTGCCATAAGGGTGGTGTCATCTGCATATCTGAGGTTATTGATATTTCTCCAGGCCGTCTTGATTCCAGCTTGTGCTTTCTCCAGCCCAGCGTTTCTCATGATGTACACCGCATGTAAGTTAAATGAGCAGGGTGACAATAGACAACCTTGACGTACTCCTTTTCCTAATTTCCTAATTCTGGAACCAGTCTGTTGTTCCATGTTCAATTCTAACTGTTGCTTCCTGACCTGCATACAGGTTTCTCAAGAGGCAGGTCAGGTAGTCTGGTATTCCTATCTCCTTCAGAATTTTCCACAGTTTATTGTGATCCACACAGTCAAAGGCTTTGGCATAGTCAATAAAGCAGAAATAGATGCTTTTCTGGACCTCTCTTGCTTTTTCGATGATCCAGCGGATGTTGGCAATTTGATCTCTGGCTCCTCTGCCTTTTCTCAAACCAGCTTGAGCATCTGGAAGTTCACGGATCAGGTATTGCTGAAGCCTGGTTTGGAGAACTTTGAGCAATACTTTACTAGTGTGTGAGATGAGTGCAATTGTGCGGTAGTTTGAGCATTCTTTGGGATTGGAATGAAAACTGACCTTTTCCAGTCCTGTGGCCACTGCTGAGTTTTCCAAATTTGCTGACATATTGAGTGCAGCACTTTTACAGCATCATCTTTCAGGATTTGAAATAGCTCAACTTGAATTCCATCACCTCCACTAGCCTTGTTCGTAGTGATGCTTACTAAGGCCCACCTGATTTCATATTCCAGGATGTCTGGCTCTAGGTCAGTGTTTCATTATCATTCAATTAATAAAATTCTAATTCCTATTATGACTTTATCTTTGACATCCATATTTATCAGAAGTATGTTTTGGTTTTTTTTTTTTTAATTTAATTTGTTTATTCAGCTGCACCTGGTCTTAGTTGTGGCTTTCAGGATCTTCAGTCTTCATTGTAGCATGCAAGGTCGTTTAGTTGTGGCATGAAAACTCTTTGTTTGTGGGAACCAGTTCCCTGACTCGAGATGGGATTCAGGGTCCCTGCATTGGGAGTATGGAGTCTTAGTCACTGGACCACCATGGAAATCCAGAAGTGTGTTTTTAATGTCCAAATATTTGATAAAATATTGGTTATACATTTTAAAATTTCTTGATTATTCTGAGTCTTGTTTTATACCCAGCATTCAGTCAACTTAAAAATGTGCCATGTACACCTCAAAATTTGTATGTAAATGTGCATTTCATTCTTGTTAATGCAGTGTTTTATGCAAATGTAGGCCAAAGATTTTTTCAATTTATTTATTTTAATTGGATATAGTTACATTAAGGATATTGTGATGGTTTTTGCCATAGGTCAACATGAAATGGCCACAGGTATACATGTGTCCCCCCCAATTCTGAACCTCCTCTCCCATTTCCCACCCCACTGTATTCCTCTGGGTTTTCTCAGAGCACCGACTTTAGGTGCCCTGGTTCATGCATCAAATTTGCACAGGTCATCTATTTTACATATGGTAATGTACATGTTTCAATGCTCTTCTCTCAAATCATCCCACTCTCATCTTTTCCCCCTGAGTCCAAAAGTCTGTTCTTTACATCTGTGTCATCTTTGCTGCCATGCATGTAGGATTGTTGGTACCATCTTTCTAAGTTCTCTCTATATGCGTTAATATAGAGTATTTGTCTTTCTATTTCTGGCTTACTTCACTCTGTATAATAGGCTCCAGGTTCATCCACCTCATTAGAACTGACTCAGATGCATTCCTTTTTATAGCTGAGTAATATTTCATTGTGTGCATATAGCACAACTTTCCTATCCATTCATCTGCTGGTGGACATCTAGGTTGCTTCCTTGTCTAGCTTTGTAAATAGTGCTGCAGTGAATGTTGGGGTACATATGTCTCTTTCAATTCTGGTTTCCTTGGGGTGTATAGGCCAAAGACTTTAACAATGGTATTCAGATCTTCTGTAGTTTACTGATTTGTTGTTGTTCTGAATTATTGATCTAGGTAATTTAGATTTTATTTCTAGTTAGTTTTCAGAATTTCCCTTCATATATTGCCTCGAAGTTTAGTTTTATGACATGTTCCTTGTAAAGTAATGGTTGGTGTTATTATCCTGTCTTATCTCCAGTGATACTTTTTGCTTTCAAATCTCCCATTATTTTTTTTTTCAGTTTTGCTTATTGTTTTTATGACATAAGTTTTGCATCCTTTAACTTGCAGTCTGACTATGGTGTCTTGTAAGGGGCATAGAATTAAGATTTTTGTTTGTTTCAAAAAATCTCTGCCCTTTAATGTGACTATTTACAGTTAACGTATCTTATTATAGACCTTTTACTCCTTGTTTTCTGCTTGTCCTTCCTTTTTATGTTCCTCTGGCTCTTCCTTTTAAATTCATCAAACTCCATTTTCCCTTTATTAGCTCACAATGCTTATATAGGTAGCAGTTACACATGCACCGTGACTTATTAGCTCTTTTACTGCTTCTCAAGCAGTGCTGAGACCTTAAATTTATTTTATTACTTTTTCCTCTTCCTCTTGTTTTAATGCATTCTAATTTTTATATATTTCATTATTACTCTTATGTGCAGTTAGATTTTATTCAGATTTATTCACTTACGCTTCCTTTCTGTTCTATTTAATTCCTTTGTCAAGTCCTTATTTTCCTCTATGATAATTTTCCTTCTGCCTGCGGGTCTCCCTTTCAGTTGGTTCTGATGAGAACATATTCTCTAAATTTTGTTTGTTTGCAGATTTCCTTATTTCGTCTTCCAAACAACATTTTCTCTGCCTCTAGAATTCTCAGTGAGCAGTTATTTTCTTTAGCACTTTCCATTATTTTCTAGTATCAATCATTTTTGCTGAGAAGTAAGCAGTAATCTTAATCTCATGCATTGTTGAAAGGTCAACTGTTGTTTTTCCTCTGGTTACTTCTAAGGTGTTCTGTTTTTCTTTGCTATTTGTAAATTGTACTCTGGTGGTGTTAGATATGGTTTCTTTATATTTACTCTTGTTGCGTTTTTTAGTGCTTGTTGAATTTATGGCTTGATATATTCTTTTTAGTTTTTGAGAACTCTCAGCTATTATTTCTAAATATTGTTCTCGCCCGAATCTCTCTCTTCTTTTCCCTTTGGACTCCAATGTAAACATATGATGAAAATGTTTACTGTGGCCCATATGTTTCAAATGCTCTTTTCTGTACTTTTTTATCCTTTTTGTTTTCCACGTTTAGTCTTCCTATTTTTACTGCTACTCTGTCTTCCAGTTCATTTATCTTTCTTCACCTGTGTTCGGCCCACTACTGAGTTTAATTTTGAATTCTGTCAGTTCAACTTTAATCAGTTTCTAGTTGTCTAGTTAAATTCTCTACCTTGTCATCTATTTTCCTGAACTTGGTAATATTTATCAAAATATATTTGAACTTTAATATCTAGGTCATCCATGATTCTGATTCTGTTTTTTATTCTAATTCTCCTTTTCTTGGGAGTCTTGGTGGTTCTTTGATGAACACCAGACTTGGGATATGACAAGTTGTAGAGAATCATAATGACATTCCAGTTGACCTTTGAACAACCTGGATTTAGATTGCACAGATCCACTTATATATGGATTTTTTCCCAACAACTGCAGCACTGCATGATCCGTGGTTGGTTGAATCCTCAGATGCAGAACCATAGATAGGAAGGGCCGCCTATCAAGTGACATGTGAATTTTTGACTGCATAGGGAGTCGGTGTCTCTAAGTCTTGTATTGTTGAACGGTCAACTGTCCTTTTTTCAAGAGAGAATTTCCTATTCCCAGGTAAGGAGCAGAAGGAAAGATCAGCTTATTGATCTTCAGTCATTGCACAAGCTTCATACTCATTTTCCTTCTTTATAGATGTTTCCATCAAGGTAGCTGTTTCATCAGCCTTCCTAACACACATTCACGTGGACACAGATACATATAGAAACCTCCAGTGTCCTAATTCATATCATTAGCCTTCCACCGGGCCACTATTCTTTGGTGGGTTCTGAACCTCAGTTTTATCTCCTCAGCATTACAAGACTCCTGAGTCTTTGCTTTGACTTCATAGCTTTTGTTTGACTTCTTAACATCTTGCCTTGTCTACCTACGTGGAAAATGTGATAACGTCAAGGGACCACTGTTGCTGAATTGAGCTCGAGTCTCTGAATCTTTCCCATCTCTGGGATTTTGATCCTTAAAATTCTAGCTGCCTTGTTATTTCTAAAAGTCCAACCCTGCTCTCTCCTCAGTCCTCCAATATTGTCCTAAGATCTACTGGCTTTTCTGCCTCTTAGGAGCCATATTTGGTTTCTCATGCTTTTGATTTTCATCAATAGTTTCTAAATGACTGGATTAGATAAAGCATGTGCAGAATACTGTTCTTACTTCTATGAGTTTCTTTTCTATTTTATTTTTCTATGTCATGGCTACCTCATTAGCTTTATAATGCTCACAGTCAAATGTTGCTTATGATTTATCTGACCTTTCTAGTATGGTTTCCTAAGGTAAACTGATATAGTTGGAAGCAGAAGTCCTTACCTACTATTGAAAAATTCTGTTTTAGCTTTCTATGAATTCTTTGATTTATTTTATTTTGTCCCATCTTCCATCACTTTTTCCTACCAGAAATTCCGATTCTCACAGTTAATTTTAAAATTAAAAATTATAATTAAGCTAATATGTTAATAGTCAAGGGATTAATTTTGCTTTGAAGAAGAACACAGATTGATGAATGGAATATGGAGAATTTCTTAAGACCTTTGTCATTTCTAAGCATGGGAATCAGCCATCTGCACCATGATAAATTAGTCAGATATGTAAGGAAGCACTCATTATAAAATCAGCATTACTCAGTAACAATGTCAAAAGTTGCTTCACTTTCCTACTCATGTTACCAATTCCCAAATGTTCAATAGGAGCTTAGAATCATGAGATAGGCCATTTTCCATGTCCTATCTTAGTAACTATAATTGTTGGGAAAACAAAACTATAAATAAGGATTTGCATTGAATATATTCAAACCTTTTGTTCCTAAACATCTTCTAGAAGAAGACTGAAAAGTTTGACATAGAAACACCTCTTGATAAGTAAGAAACAGTAAAATTTCTCATAATAGTTCTTTTCTGATCCCATTATGTGATTCTCAGGTTCACACAAAATTAGTTTTATATGAACTTCACAAATCTTATTTTTACTATTAAATCAGTGGCCCCACTCTTTTGAAACATGGGGCAAAATAGTTGAAATTGGAACAATTTTCCAAAACCCAGGGCATATGACATATGTACCTATAGAACGCAATATTTCTGTCTGGTTCTGCGGTAGAATTTTTCATACCTGCCAGTCTAAGTTGACTATTGTTTTTACAGTGCGTTAGTAGAAATCAAATGGTAAATTCAGTCAAACAGTCATTTCATACATCAAAAAGAAAAATCAGTCAACACAACTGTCTGACTGAAATAAAGGAAGAAAACAATTCAAGGCAAACAGTTGTCCTAGGAGACTTGTATAAATGCAGTAGCGGTGTCATGTGCAGAATTAACCTTTCCCCACCTTTAACTGGAGAACATTCTGCCAGCCAATTCAGTCAGCTCAGATAAGCCTGAATTTTAATATTCCAGTCTCATCACTCTCAGTTGATGGTGACTGCGCTTCCTTCTCCTTCCCCTGTCACTCAGTGGAGAACGTCAGAGCAGGAGGACAGTGATATCGGCATACTGTAATGGCCTGCCCTGGACTCTACAGCTTCAAAGTTCTTAAGCTGACTCAGTGATCTTACAGAGTCTGGTGCAGAAGGAATATGTGAATTAAATTACAGACCGTTGACTGCCTTCTAGCACTAACATCCCTTATTTCTGGTTCTAATATATCACTAAATACTCAAGAAGAAATTTTTGAGTGTTTAGCAGAAATATGGCTCCAAAGCAGACACATTGCAAAGAAACATTGTCATCTATGATTGGTTTTAAAGTTGCCTTGTCTTTTACTCATAAACAGATTTAGTGTGAATTCAGTTTTGCTAAACCGTTAGAGAATCTTTTGGAGGGACGTGCCAACTCTTTTGAGTTTTTTTGCACTCTGACTTTTAAAGCAAGGTTATTTTTCAAAAAGTTTAAGGGTTACTTGAATACTATAAAGATTATTTGTATTTTTGAGTTGCCAGTTCTCTAGAACAAATTTGTGTGCTTGAAGTTCTTAACTGTAGTACCTAGATGGCACGTGGAAAGCAAGCAAAAGAGATGACTTTTCTGCTTTGAGAGACCTCTGCCTATCTTTGTAAGTAACAGGGACTCATTCCTCATGAAACAATGTTCAGAAAGGAAGGAAAGGTAGTTTTCTTAGTTGAAGCTTATGATACTGAAGAGGACTCTAAGAATAGCTTCATAAAGAGGATCTGCGTAAAACAGAAGTAACCCTAGGAAACATGTATTTTCTGATGGACTCTTATCTTTGTGATGGTGAAAAGAGGATATGGCAAGGAAGTGACACTCATACTGGCGTGTTACATCAAGCTGTCTCCTGGGATGCAGGGGTAAGCACGTGGGACAATAAAAGCACTTGAGAAAGAGTCAGCTGTCAGCCATCCATCACCTAGTTTGTGAGCATACTTGTGCCTCTCCTCCTCCTTTCCTTTTGACCATTTTACTTTTCTCAGCATATTTAAAAGAAGGCAAGGTGAAAAGAGTGGGTTAACTGTCAGATCAGTCTCATTTTCTGTTTTATAGTACCTCTCCCAGTTTGAGAACAGATAGAGAGCTTTGGAATAATGGGAAAAAAAGAGTCTCTTGGATCAGTAATAGACTCTCATGATATTTGGCCAATCTTGTGCTCATTTAGGACGCTAAATAGCAGGTGAATGTACCAACTTCTAATTCAGTAACTAATTAAGTGCTCCTTTAGATAATATACCTGGGTAAGGGGAAAAAAAACCTATTTTTCTTTACCTTGTCATAACATTAATGGATGTTGGGGGGAGTCTGTGTTTATCTGTCTATCCATCTAGATATAGATACATATTTTGGATTTGCTAGATTTATTATTCCTGTACCTGTTTCCCCTCAGATGTATTCCCTCTCCCTTTCCTGCTCTGCTGACCCCTAGAAGCTACATACTGTTCACATGATTAGATTTAATGAGAATCCTTGATATGTAGTTGAGGAGCAGGAGGAAGGGAGAAACCAGAGTCTTTTTCTCTATCTTGATCTTGCTGGCATCTCTGGCAGGAATGTCTTCAACTCTTTGACTCCAGGTCCTAAAAAGCCTGTCAGCCAGGTGACCATAGATGCTGTCTTGACTCTTGGTGATATCACCTGTTTCCTTTGACCTCCAGCCTAAGAGAATAGTAGTCTTCTGTTGGTGATAATCTGTGGATTGCACACATCCCTTATTTGGTCTCATGGCTCTTCCATGACTGGTATAACCAATTCTCTGTACTTAATTCCCTTTATTCTTGCTTGGAAAATGGTTTTCTTTCCTTGGCTAGCCCCTGGGATACAATGGATAGGGCAGTTTTTCTCATGACTAACTCACTAATCAGTGAGGATCAACCAATTCCCAGTAACATTAATATCCTAATTTTACTAACTCATTAGCTGCATTTGACTAACTGTAATATCTGAGCCATCCTTAGAGTATCTTTAAGGTAGCATGATTTGGGGGGTCTTGAGAAAGGTTGTAGGACCTTTCTACCAACTTCATCAATTCTCCTTCCAATGTCACATGGATAATCATTTCTTAGTCTCACAAAATCTGAGAGATAGAGGGGGAATTATAACTCTGCAACATAGTTTCTGGAATCAGATGCAAACATTTAAAACATTAATCACACCTGTTTTTTCTAAGACAATATGAATATTTCAAATATTTGGCCTATATGAAACTTAGTAATAAATGCAGTTTATAATCAATGTCCCTATGACATATGCCTACTGCCACATTTAATTTTTACTAACAAGGCATTTCCCCATGCAATAACAAACATGAATCATTACACAATCCTAGGGGTACAAGTAATATCAGATTTTTCATATAAATACCATTTATTTTGGATCCAGACACAAACCACCTAGTTGGGCAAATGTACAGTGTCATCTAATAGTGGGAAACCCTTCCATTATTTTGTAGACGAGATCGGAGGCTTCTTCTATACCAGAAAAAGTGAAGAGAGACTTGGTCCTCGTTTGCAAAGGTCATGCCTGCCAATACTTTTTGATCAGACCAGGAATGATCCCTTTGAAGGTGGAGGGGATTCCAGAATATCATGATTTAGAATCCACTCCATAGACACAGCACGTTTAGAAATCCTTCCATACATGGGTGCCATGTTCAATTTGTAACCACTGTCCTCTGCTTCATCCTCAGTGACCTCACAATAGCTAGGGTCAGATCATCCTTGTTAGACCTTGGCACTCACTCTGTCAGCCAAGTGATATGCCAGCTTCGTAATGGACTCACTGTGAAACTGAAGCCACAGTGTAGTGTTTGCCAGTTTCTGTAGTGGGACTGCTCCCATGGTGGTCAGTTTCATGTTACCAACATGATGTCAGTGAAGGCAGAGTTGGGAACAGATTTTTTTTATTATTTCCACCATACAAATTTAAGACATGTAAATAACCTCAAGAAAGAGCACAGATTATAATAAAATGCAGTATAATAATTAGGAAGTGATGAGTTTTGAATATCCGTTAGTATTGTTGTTAATAAAATTAGTTTCACAGTAAGTTTATATCATTTAAATTTTAATGATGACTGTATTTGACAACACAAAATTCCTGAAAAAGATAAGCAAGAGAATATGAGCTCTCTGTAGTACACTACCATTTGTCTTTCTCTCCTTAGATTCTCTTGGAGCCTGCCAGGCTCCTCCCGCCATGGAATTCCCCAGGCAGTAGCACTGGAGTGGGTTGCCGTTCCCTTCTCCAGGGGGTCTTCCGGACCCAGGGATGGAGCTCAGTCTCTTGCACTGCAGGCAGATGCTTTACCCTCTGAGCTACCAGGGAAGACCTGGAGTGTCCCCAGTCTCCACACAGAAAGAGCCGCTGTAAGAACTGACAGCGTCATGGTCCATGGTCCTGGGTCTGATTTCTTTAAAGAGGTGTGAAGAGGATCCTGTCTACTATGCACCTTGTCACATGGAGAGTTAAGAACTAGAACTGTGGGGCTGACTGTGCTTCTGGAGAGAAGGGAGTTAGGGTTGGAGACTGTAGGGAAGCTCATTTTTATATGTTTTTGTGAGTACAGAGCAGTAAAACACAAAATGAAAATGGATTTATCAGTAGACTATTTCACTACGTAAAATTTTGACTCAGTCACCCTACTAGGATGTCACAGAGGGCTCCCTTAGAGTGCTCCCTGACTAATGTAGATGCCAGGCACCGTAGGGGGCTCCCCAGCTGGCACTAGTGGTAAAGAACCCGCCTGTCAGAGCAGGAGACATAAGATGGACAGGTTTGATCCCTGGGTCAGGAAGCTCCCCTAAGGAGGAAATGGCAACCCACAAGAATGATAGTATCAAGAGTTAAGGGTGTAAGGAAGTGACTTAAGAGTCAAGAGGTGAACCCTTATGAATGAGATGAGTTTTCTTATAAAAGAGGCCCCACAGAGATCCCTTGTTTTTCCTGCTATGTGAGGATGCAATAAGAAGTCTACAACCCAGAAAAAGTCAGCAGCCAACCATGTTATCACTCTGATCTTTTGATGTACAACTTTCAGAACTCTGAGAAAGTTCTGTTATTTATAAATTGTCCAATTTATAGTATTTTGTTACAGCAGCCCAAGTGGATTAAGACACCAAGTATTTGCTAAGAGTGTTTTTGGATGAGATTAAAATTTAAATCGGCATATCGAGTAAATCAGATTGCCCCCCCTAATGTGAGTGGGCCTCATTTAATCATTTGAATGCCTAAATAGAACAGAAAAGCTGACCTTCCCCTGTGAAGAGGGAATTCTGCCAACTTGTGTCCTTTGAACTGGGACACTGACTTTGCTCCTGCCTTTAGACTCAAACTAAAACATTAGCTCTTCCTGATCTCAAGCCTGCTAGTTTTTAGAATGGAACATCATCATTGGCTTTCCTGATTCTCAGAATTGTGGACTTAGGCTTGAGTCTTCAGTTCTGACTTACCACCCTGCAAATACTGAGACTTCTGCATCTCTCTAATCATGGGAGCTAATTCCCTGTAATGAATGTGTTTGTGTATAAATATATACATATATTGTTATAAACACACATATATACATATTTATGCCCTATTGGTCCCATTTCTCTCGAGAACTCTAATGCATTGCCTGATATTCTTAATTTTGACTCTGTTGACCTCAGCACTCTATTATGGAACATGGTATAATTTTTATTTAGCAGTAATTACCTTATTGAATACATTTTTGAAGTAGGAGGAAAGATATTTTCTTTTTTGCAGCAATACAGAGTTTTCTTTTTTGCTATAGATGTAGATCCCAATGATTATTTCAATTAGCTGATTTAGTATTGATGAAAATGATGGAGAATATTTTTAAACCAAATTCCAATTACATAATCATAAACTTTCACACTTAATTAATCATAGTTTACATGTTTGGAAAATTAAATCACTCTTAAGGAGCCTAAGTAGTTATTTATGTATACTATAGAAAATTACAGAGGCAGGAAATTTGTTGATACTCCTTTTAAGGTTCTTTTGAATTTCCAAAATATTTTATAAGGTTTAGGTTACTTTGAAGTAGGATTCGCATTTATAAAGAAGTAATCAAAGTTGAAAGAAGGAGCACAAAACTAAAAGTCAAGTCTCTTAGAAACTAACCTTGACTCTGACAATGATTAGCTTTTAACTAGTTCACAGCAGTGGATCTCACTTTCATTATGTATGAGTACTGGTAATAATCAGATAATATGTATGCTTTTAGTATTATTTCATCTATAGGCAACAGTGTGAGATAAGTTTCTTTGTTCTGACTCATCTAAACTCATCTTACTGACTTGGGTTTTTCTCATCCTACTTCTATGACCACAGAATGACTCCCTCCTCTGGCCAGACTGCACTAGGGAAAAACAAATCTGATATTCATCTGTCATGAGTTTAAATAATTTAAAAGGGATTCAAGTGTGATTGACTCTGTGTTGCTGCATTTGTTTTGCATTTTAACAAGACCGACATTTTTAGGTAAATGAATGAAACTCAAAAGTGGAATTTCAGATGACAGTATAGTTTGGGACAGAAGTTTTCTTAGCCATTTGAAGAGCTTTCAGGGTGATTGTTTATTTGTCTTACCTATAATATTGAGAGAAGAATGTACAAGTCAGGATTGACCAAGAGATAGAGGAACTGCTGCCAACCATACTTCATTAATTTTTAATCAAGTATTATGTACTAGGCATTGTGCCGGTTCATAGGTATGTAGGGTTAGCGAAGATGGTGCATAGAACTTATTAACTACTTGTGCTTACTTGTGACCATGAAATCTACAAACTTAGAGAAATATTGAAGACCCCAGGCCCACAATGCCCTACATCGCATAACAGTCATCTATTCTTACTTGATAGAATTTGAAACACTGTTAAAAGCTGGAGGAAAGATTAGAACAATTCTTCATATCTTACTTCAGCCCTGAAATAACCTCCACATTTTCTCCTGTATCTTTCTTTCTTTCTTTTTTTTTTTTTTCCTGTTTTGCTTTAAGGAAGAAAGGGCACTTAAAACAGTAAACAGGGTGATTGAGATAGAGACAAGTAAAAAAATAGTATCAATGCATTTTGATAATTGATCCCTCAAATTGTACAAATAGTATGAGATAATTGTATAATTAAATTGTAAAATTGTATAAACGTGTATGAGATTAAGTTTAATTGAAAAGAGTGTTACTGAAAATGATTAAATACCGGTTAGCAATATTTATCTGCTACTATTCAAAGTCACAAGCTGGACACTAATAGTAATGTTCAAATTTATAATCAACAGTAAGTAATAAATAGACTAGAAAAAATTCTTTTATAGGACTTCTATAGCCTCTTAAATTAATTCACCAAAACTCAAATACTGTCCTTGATAGCATTGGAGATGAAAGCTTTACTTTTTAATGGGAAATCTGCATCTCATTGTAAAAATGGAACACTTCATTCCTGGTCTATACGTATTTTCAGAAACAGTAGTTTTTGGATTGCCAAATACTTCACATAAAGACAGTCTTGAAAATTCATTTCAGGCATAAGACACCTATATATATAGAAAGAGGACTATTAAAATGAAATAACCACTTCCTGGGACCAAAAGGTTATAATGATGAAAACTCTTCAAAGTGATACCTTTTGCCTTATGTTTTGCAATCCTAAGCCTGCAAGTACAAAAAAAGATTGAAGAGTGAGAAATAGATACAATTTATGATGATTATTGATATAATTGCAGTTCCTGGTACTACTTGGGTCAACTATCAAGGAGCAGGGAGAATTTCGGCAGTAAAACAGTCTTATCAGATTTATCAAATTTTTTCTTAAACTTGATCATTAGTGTCTCCTACATGCAACCATTATTACATTTTTCCTTTTGAAATTTTCCTGCTTTGCTAAGAAAGAAAATATATATTAGACTGGTAATATAGAGCCTCAAGTTTTGGTTCCAAGTTTGTGATTTGGAATAAGTCCTGTATCTTATATAAGCCTTCTATTGTAAAAGTAAAACTTCCATTTCCAAAGTTTTAGAGAACAATATTTACAGTGGGTTTAAGTTTATGAAGATTTTTTAAAAGTCCTATATAAGAATTCCCTCTAGTTTTGATTATATTGACATTTGATTATAAATTTAGAAGGTGGATCATGACCCCAGTTACCAGTGCTGGGTACTTTCTACAACACCAAGATATCTCTCACCTTGAAGATCAAAAAAGTAAAGTGTGTTCAATTTAGATTGATCTGATCTGACACCTTGGTGTTGAGACTCAGGCTAACTAACATTTGTTAATGAATGTAAGCTGTCTCTCAGTAATGTGAGTAGATCCGTTGGTATTTAGATTGAGTTTAAAGTCAACCAGTTGGAATATATATTTCACAAAGTTACATGCGTTTGTAGATCAAATGATCCTGGGATTTCTATGACTTTGTTGTGAAATGCCTAACTGATAGAGCCTCAGAAATTACCTGTAGTTTGTGTAGGAGAACATAAGGACAATGTGGCAGATGTGGCTAATGGACTGATAATGAAAAGTCATACTTTCCTGAGCTTGTTTGCAGAGAGATGGGGCCCTGTGGCTGCTTCCCCCTAAAATGAATGTAAATGAGAGCAACACACACATCTTCAGGGCCAAAGCAGTTAAGGACAGATGCACCTTTCCTAAGGTCTCTTTTCTCCAAATACACAGTGAGAGGATCCCAAAGACTGAGCCGAGGACAGGATTTCTGAAGGCCGTTAAATGAGGAAACCCCACCTGGCCATTCAAGTGTCAGAAATAACATCTGTTGTGTGAAGGCACTAAACTGTGGAGAGTTGCTGGCCGTACTGAATTATTACCAGACCTTCCTAATACAGAATTTGATTTTTTTCCTTTTCTTTTTTTTTTGCTAGTGATAGCACTAACTCAAAGATATTTAAGGGCTGAGGAAGAATGATACCATCAGTTTGTTTGCAGTCTCTCAGTTTATATGGTTTACATTTATGTTTTTGTCCTGTTTATGCTGTTTGTCCCTACTGGGGAGTTGAGGGGCACAAATCCATAAAAACTTTACTGGAGAAACCGAGGGTTTAGGGGACTTCCCTTAGAACACATTGCCAGTGAGTGTCACAGTGCAGTGGAGATTTGTAACTCAGGCAAATGGATCCAAAGCCCACACTTTTCCAAAGTTCTTCAGCCTGAAAAAGCCTACAAGTTAGTTAATCCAAGAGATCCATGGTGGTACAGATGCAGTCTTAAGGTCCAACTATGTCCTTCCTTTGCAAGTTTTATTGAGGTGTATTCTATGTAGAGGAAAGTACAAATATCATGAATGTTTCATTTCAAAGACTGTGACAAATAAAGCACAACTGTGCACCCATCATGCAGATGAAGGCGGAGCCCTGCATACCCCCTGCACTAGTTCCTTTCAGCAGCTCCTCGCCTCCTTTAACCTAGAGACTAGTTTGACTGCATTGCATTTTATATAAATTTGGTAATATAGTGTGTATTCTTTGGTGTCTGGCTCTTGTTTTTTTTTTTTTTTTTGGCTGATTAGCGTATTTAAGAAAGCCTCACTGTTGGGTGAAGTGAAGATGATTCTTTTTCATTGCTTGTGTTTTCTTCTTGTTTGTGTAAATCACAATCTGTTAATCCATCCTTCTACTCACGGGCACTTGGGTAGTCTTCACTTTGGGTTTATTGGAAATAATCATACTCAGTGAGTCCCACATTTTCCCAAAGGAGCACACAAGTGACAGGACCAGAGGGCGCAGTGTCTCCTGCTTGCCGCCTCCCCTGCGTCCCAGCCCTTCACGTTTCGCTGGTCGGACTCTTAAAGGAAAGGGAACCAGAGGACCCTTGGCATCCACCTTCTATCTGATTTTACACTGTGTGTTTTGGTATTTTTACTCCTTGGATACTCTGTATAGGTTTACCTTTTTGAGTATGCTGAATGTAGGAAGTCTAATTTTAATTTATTCTTTATATACAATATTAAAACAGTTAATAAACATTTCAAAGTTGAAAATATCAATTTAGTATACAGAAAAGATCATTGGACTTTGAATTCTGGAAAAGTAGATTTAATTTCTATCTCAGGGACTTTGTTTCAAAAAAACCATCTTCAAGACTAAAATTTGCAATCTGCGTGATGGAGCTATATTCCTGCTGCAGAAACTTTTAATTGTGCAGATGTTACATTTGTGAATGCCTTTGGTAATCCTAAGGGCAGTACACAAATATTGGTCATTATTAGGGATAAACTTGCAAAGAAAGTGGGTGCTAAGTCTGAGTGTTCATAATAGCTGAAACAAATCTAAGGTCGAATTTGTTGAGATTTTCTTCATTTAATTTTCTTTTCTGTGTGTGTGTGTGTGTGTGTGTGTGTATGAATGTACTTTTAGGTCTACTTTTATTTACTTAGACAAGAGAGTGAAAGAAAAAGAGAGAAGGGAACGCTATCCAGGAAAAATGAAGCTTAAAATTCTTGCCACAAACTAGACAGGCTCCCCACAGAGTGAGGTGTTACGGTTATGGACATCCGTTGCCCCCTCTCTTGGGACTCATAAACTGGCTAGATGTCCTCCAATTTCTACCCCAGACATAAAACAGCTCGGGTGCATTGTCAGCAGTGATTACACCCTCCCCAAGGGACCTGAAGTTTCAAGCACCCACTCCTAATCTCCCTGCTACAACAGAAGTCCCCTGCAATCAGACAAATTTGTAGGTCAATGAGTTGAAAATTGGTTGTCTTTAACTTTCTGATTTTTAAATACATTTTGTACAAATTGGTTCCAAGGAAAAGTAGGATGGGATGGTGAAAAATAAGAGCTGCCACCTTGCATTAATATTCACAATATTGTCGTCTACTTACTTTTGGTTTCTGGATTAATGTAGCTCTGACTTGGCTCCTGTCTCTGTCAGTAATAAAAAGATAATAAAATGGGTAAATGGAAACCAGAGAATTTGCAAGCTGTATGATAAGTGTGGTTTTTCATGTTTAAAAAAAAATGTTCATCTGGGAACAAACTAACTTAAAGATTTTAAAAGCCAATTTCAGCTTAGCGGCTGGGGTTTGTTTGAAATCTTAACCACTGACTGAGGTGTGACACTTACATTTGATACAGTAAATCTTGTCGACTGTTATTTTAAAGGACTGAAATGTGCTTTTATTGCAAAATCGTCTCAGATAAAAAATACATTTTTACAATCTCACTCTGTCATAAACTTTCATGTCAGGTTTTGGCTCCGCAATGCATGCGGGGGAAGCATTATACAGAAATAAGAAGGAGACATGTATAATATTTTATTTTCCATTTTAAGAGAGGAACAGAGATGGTCTTATACCATTCTTGTTATCAAAATACTAAATATTACATACTTGATCGGAAATGATCTGTAAGCATATCTCAAGTCATAAGACTCTTGCTTATTGTTGCAGAATCGTTTTCTTAGTTTGATATACTATAATGTCATATATATAAGAAGTTCTGTGAAATGTGTTTATACTTTCTCTCACTTATCATATTTCCTGAAATAATTATTAAAAACTCCAGGCCAAAATTCTACAGGAGAGGGGAGCTTGATTTATATGATTCTCACACTAACATTTCAAAAAATTGAGTTTCTCAAAAAAAGTTTTCAATGAATTGTGTTGTAATGAATTAAACTGTAGATTTCTCACTATTATAAGTCTTATGATTTCAAGTTTAAAAGTACTTGAAAAGATTCCATTTATATGAATAAAACGTCTACTCAAGTCTGTGTTTGAGAATGGAAGGATACAAATTTGAAATGACATTGATTAGCACAACCATTGGCATATTTGTCAATAGATATCAATGATAGAAAACAAACTGGCAAGCAGTTTTTGTCTCAGGGCCATTTCTTTTTAGAATATATTATTTGTTTATTGACCTTAGAAATCTGGGCACACATTAAAGCTTTTAAACATAAAATAATGATGGTGGGAAAATTAATTACAAGGCATTGCTCACATGTTTCAAAACACCAAAATGCTATAATTCTCAAAGAGAAGTCCTCTGCCCTTAGCCTTAGGATTTTAGGGCTTCAGTGTATTTATGTATAGGCATACCTCAGAGATTCTGTAGGTTCAGTTCCAGACCACTGCAGTAAAGCAAATATGATAAAGTGAGTCACATGAATTTTTTTGGTCTCTTGAGTGCACAAAAAAGTTATGCTTACACTATACTGTAGTCTAGTGTGCAACAGTATTATGTCTAAAAAAGTACATACCTCAGTTGAAAATACTTTATTGCTAAAAAATGCTAACCATCATTTGACAACGCAGTCTTGCCACAAACCTTCAATATGTGAAAACCACAATGTATGTGAAGCTTGATAAACTAAGCACAGTCAAATGAGGTATGCTTGTATCTGTATATTCACAAATAAAGAGGGTTGTTCATATTGTTCCTTCCCTTACACTGGCACTAGAAAATGCTCTTAGGGTAATTCAAACAGGATAAGGAATGTTAAAGTGCTTTGCAAGCTAAAAAAAAAAAAAAAAAAAAGCTTTGACTCCTGTGCCACCCCTGTGAGTTTGGTATACTCTTCACATCTGTTGACTTTTAGAATGACTTTTGTGATTATTTTTGCTTGACATGAGAGTCTCAAGTGAGCTGTGATTTCCACTTGATATGTGGGTGTTGAGCGCTTCCTTGGTGGCCCAGCAGTGAAGAACCCACTGATAATGCAGGAGACACGGCAGGAGCTGAAGGTTCAGTCCCTGGGTCGGGAAGATCTCCTGGAGAAGGAAATGACAGCACAATCCAGTGTACTTGCCTGAAAAATCCCATGGGCAGAGGAACCTGGTGGTATCTCTAAACAGTTCAACATGACTTAGCGACTAAATAGCAACAACAGCAGCAGAGGCCAACTCGTTCATAAGATTTCTGACACCAGATGTCTGGGATTTTTCCCACGCTGAATCTCCAACACCAGCTTGATATCCTTTATTCAGTTCTGACACTAACCAGCGGTAGCATAGAGGCTGCTGGTTAAGGGTTGTGAGACTGCCCCTCCCCCAACCCCTAACTTCAGATACTAATCACTAGTAGTAGATCCTCGGGTTGCCTAAAATTTCTGACCAACTTGGCTGCAAATTGGAGGTTCCCACAGTACCCTCCCTGGATTCAGTAATTTGATCGAGCAGCTCATAGAGCTCAGGAAAACAGTTCACTGATTTTATATTTTATAAAGGTTACAAATGAAAAGCTGGATGAAGACATACGTAGGATGAGGTCTGGAAAGGTCTTGAGTGCAAGAGTCTACCTTTTATAATTGAAATGCGCTGTCCTCCACGCACGTAGGTGTGTTCACTAACGGGGAAATACTCTGAACCCAGTACTTTTAGGGTTTTTATGGAGGATTCCTAATGTTAGCATGATCACAAACTGCACTTCCAACCTTTTCCCCTCCTGGAGAATAGGAGATGGGACCAAAAGTCCCAAAGTTCTGCTCCCAGCTTGCTCTTTCTGGTGACCATCCTCCATCCAAGAGAACAGAAAGATATTCCTATCACCTAGGAAATCACAGAGGACTTAGGAGCTCTGTGTCAGATGGTCCCATCACTCAGTAAATTAACGAAAGTCTCAAGAGCTTTGTGTCAGGAACTTGGGTCAAAGAGTAATGATAGTATCTCCCTCTACAAGTCCAAGAGATCTGTGTCAGACACTGGGGCCCTGACCAATATATATGCATATATATAATGTTTGTTTCTTATTTTACAGAGGGTCTACACTGCTGAAGAATGAGACAGCTAGGCTTTTAATCTAGGCTTCCATGATAAACTCAGGGCACTGAGTTTTCTATCACATTAAAAATTCTAAGGAGATACTAGCATCATTAAAATCTTATTTAATTATACTTTTTATTAAGACGTGTTAATGTGGTTACCGAGTGCTGCTGGATTGTTAATAAATAATCTTTCCAACAAGAATTTTATGATCATGATATACTAAATAGAAAAGCTCTTTAGATTTATCCATGTTATGATTTTGAAAAGTAGTCAAGTTAGGTATTTCTGATGTCAGAAACCCAGTAAGAGTAAGCTGCTGAATTCAAGTTAGTAAAGATATTGAGCCATTTCTTATCTGTATGAACAGCAAGAATCTGAAAGCATAATTCCAGCAAATACACTCTTTGAGAATCAGCCCATATGTCACTAGACGTCTTAATATTTAAGGTGAACTAGAAAATAAGACCAGAAAGATTTCATTTACTTCCAATCTAATTCAACAAACACTTATTGAACTCTTATTAAAGGAAGGTTCTGTTTCAGAGACTGTGCATATATAGATGAATAAAACGAAAACAAACAGAAAAAGCCGACTCTTGCCGACCTCATCCGCAGCGTTTATGGTGGTTGAGCTTGCGCTACGTAAAGCCTGTTTCCTCTGGTCTGCCTTACTTAGACCAGGACAGAGACTCTGGGTACCTGCATGTTCCCAGTGAAGATTAAGACCTCTGCAGGAAGAGTCGACAATGATTTGCGGACCTGCTCAATCATTTCCTGCTGATTGCTATTGAAATTCCTTGGAGACTGACACTGGCTTACACATAGCTATCGCTATAGTCCCTACACACTTGTTGCTCAAAGTATGGCCTGTGGGCTAACAGTGTTTGAGTCTACTTGAAAAGTATAGATGACAACTTTTCTCTGTTTGGTAGAATTCACCTGTAAAAGCTATCTAGTCTTGGCATTTTGTTTTGGGTGCAGTTTTTAAATTATCTGTTCTGTTTCATTACTGGCAATTGGCCTGTTCCTATTTTGTATTTCTTCCTGACTCAGACTTGGGAAAATGTGCTTTTCTAAGAATTAGTTCAGCACAGAGGGCCTTGAGACAACTCAAACTCTTTATTTAGTACTGAATTATGATTGGGTAAGTGTGTATGTTTCATGCTTAAGTGATTTTTATCCCACTTGTGTGTTCTTTTGGAGTTTAGATACCTAAATGTATTAATGCAGACCAGGTTATGTCCTGTACATTCTAGGTAAGCATTGTGATGTGTGTTTACTGAAAATGCCCAGTGCAGTCAGTGAGTTAGAATGCTGTCTCCTGCAGTAGCTGGTCTCTGTTAGGGTTCCATAACCAGTCCCAGCTGCAGCTTCTCTCAGAGTCACTCTGTCTGACGCTTCTGGAGACGCCGTGTGGAAACAGAGCTTCGGGCGCTGAGCTGTGTCTCCTATGCGTCGTGGGCTCAGTTTTGTCCAGCTCTCCGTGGCCCCGTGGAGCGCTGAGTTTCACATGGTCTCAGTCCTTCCTCCTCAGATCGAGTGTGTTGTTTTATTTAAGATCGATGAAACATATCTCATTCCTGTCATCTATTATTTCCATTATGTAAGATACTTGAAATTTCACTTTTGTATTTCCTCCCGCAAGTGGTTAATTCTATATTTATGTATGCATTAACTTCTGAAAGATTTGCCTTCTTACAACTAGAATACAAGTCCCATGTATTTAGAGAACATTCGCTTTGTTAACCATTATGCACCAGTTCCAAAAACTTGACTCAACCTATAGTAGTTATTAAAACATATTTATTAAAAAAAAATTTTTTTAAAACATATTTATTGAATAAATAAGTACATTCCCATACTGTCAAATACCTTTAAACCTCTTTTAGGAGTAGATTACTTATCATATTATGAATGATTTAGTTCAAAGCCCTTCTACATGTTCCTCTGTTTTTCTCTTTAAAATGCTGTCTTTATAAAATGTGGCAAATTTTACTGCTTCTCTAGGCTGATATGATCCTCTGAGTTTCATTTTTCCATTTTAGATAATTTCTACACTAATTAGAAAGCAATGAAAAACATACTATTATTTTTAGTCTCTAAAGCATGAGACTGTAGTGCATTTGTTCTTCCACTATAGTTATTTTTAAAATAAAAGGCAGTGTTTCAGTTTCATAGGTTTCTCTTAACTGCCTGGTGAATGCAGTCATTCTTTTGGGAGGTACTTTCTGACATATACTTGGAGAGTAGAGTATAAGAGCCTGTCTTTAAAAACTCACTGTCCAATAGAATATAAAAATCTTAAGGGGTGTGCCAACAGCCCCTAAAGATCAACAGAAAATCCTGAATCCAGTAAAGCTAAATTTATTTGACATATTGCAATAAGGGAAAATACACTATAGCTGTCACACTCTTGGTAACATCTCTGAAGGGGAAAACCGGGGAGGTGGGGAATAGTTGCATGGTTTTAGAATTTTAGAGAGTAATTTTCAGGTGAATCTTGCAAGAGAGGGAACCAGCTGGGACCGGGCAGAGTTTATGCTGTAACTGCTTTGGGTTGGCACGTACAGGGAAGTGAGGGTTTTGAAGTGCGGTGTGACAAGTAAGTCTCGTCTCCACAAGTCAACTGCTCTTATTTGCTCAGCCTTCTCTTCTAGGAGGGAGTATTCCCTGGAGCAAAAACCTAATTTTACTTTGCTTATTCTCAGTATTGTTTAACATAGTCAGAGGAAGTTTGCTCAGTCTCTGTATTGTTTAACACAGGAAGAGAAAATTATTTTGGCATCAGGTTTCAGTCCTTCGTTTTTGTGATTTATCAGCTTTGGCTGAAGAAGACTATTATCATCTGATCACATGATAAATTATATATGTATCACTGTTTGAGCTATCCAGCTCTTTGGGAAAGACCCTGATGCTGAGAAGGACTGAGTACCGGAGGAGTAGGAGACCAGAGAGGATGAGACAGTTGAACGGCGTCACCAGTTCAAGGAGTCTGAGCAGACTCTGGGCGATAGTGAAGAGCAGGGAAGCATTCTGCGGTCCTTCAGGGCACAAAGAGTAGGACATGATTGAACGACTAAACACCAGCAGCACTGTTTGATGTTATGGCTGCATATAAAGTTTCTGATAATAATCACTGCAGCTGTTTAAGATTTTCTTCTCTATTGGGGGGCAGGTAATTTATTATATACATATTGTTTGATGGAATTGCAGCCATGAAACAATATTTAAGACTGAAGATTAAACAATTGAGCACTACAACACAGACACATACTAATATGAATTATTATCATCAGAACTGTGGTTCACTTCTAAGCCAGAAATAGTCCTCATTCTTGAGAATAGATCAAATCCCACACCCACATTATCTCAAATTATGTATGGGTATTTCTTGTGTTTGTCCAGTTTTGGCATCAGGGTAAATTGAAATAATAGAATGAGTTGAGAAGTATTCTGTCCTCTTCTGTTTTTTAGAAGACTGTGTAAGGAATTGGTCGTGTTTTCATTAACTGTTTGACCATAAAATTCTTTGGAATTCAGCCTCAAAGCAATCTGTACACTGCATTTTTAAAAAATTGTTCATCAACTCACAAATCTACAAGTTATCTGAAAAGTTTATCTGTAAAACTCTACCTTTCCGTAGCTTCATCACATACTATGGATATTACCTTAGCACTTTATGGAGCAGTGTCACATACAAAACAAATCCCCTCTTCTTTTTCCTGAACGTAAAGTATTGTTGATTTGTTACATTGAACTCATAGTGAGCAGCACTATAAGTCATGCTTGAATGAAGCTTATCTAACACACATTTTTTCCTAAGAAGCACATCACAGCCGTCTTGTGCTTGTAGACAGCACTTCACTACACTTGAGGCCATTTAAAATAGCAAAATCACAAAAAAAAGCACGAGAACATGAAAAACTTGACACTAAGTATACGTCAGAAAAGAAACTTGTTCCGTGTGAGAGCTGAAATGACAGGGCAGTGTGTTGCCTGATTTGACCTCAGTTAGAACATGTTTTGGGTGACTCAGATGATTCATTACTTTTTATATAAGTTTGTAAATGACTGTGAACTTGCGCTGAGTGTCCGTTTGGGGGGTTACAAACACATTTTGCAAGTCGTCAAATTTGCAAATGCAGAATCCATGAAGAATGGATCCGTACGTTAGTATGCTCAATAGTGTCCTACATTTCTCCAAGGCTCTCTTCATTGTTCCTCATTCTTATTTTTTTTCTGCTCTCAGATTCTGTGATCTCTATCAGCCTGTCTTCGTGTTTACTGGTTTATTCTTCTCCTAACTCCCATTTCCTGTTGACCCCTGAAGCAGAATTTTTGTTTGGTTATTGGGCTTTTTGAACTCCAGAATTTCCTTTTGGTTCAACTTATCATTTCTATTTTTCATTGATCTTTTCTAATAGATGAGACATTATCATCATATCTTCCTTTAATTCTGTAAGTGTGACTTTCTTTAGTTCTTTGAAGGTGTTTGTAATAGCTACTTTAGAGTTTCTCTCCTCAAAGTACATTTGGGCTCTCTAAAATGCAGTTTCCTTTGCCTGTTCTTTTAAATCCTGAAACTATGCTTTCTTGTTTATTTGCCTTTCTCATAGTTGGTACTTTTTTAGTTCCAAACTGGATATTTGATAATACATTGTAGCAGTTCTGATACTAACTCCCTATTTCTAGGGCTATCATTGTTAACTAGTCTACTTGTTTGTTGGCATTTATTTTCTAGTTAGTTGCTTGTTTTAGCTGAGTGAAATTAGTTTTTCCCCAAATGTGCAACCCTTAATGTTGAGCTTAGAGAGTGCAGGCTTGAGTATGACTCCTCCTACCCCACTGGGTTAAAATGGTTTTATCTCTGTCCTCTTTGATTATCTCTTTCAGTGAACTCCCTTTGAGGATACTGCTTTAGTTGCAGATGGCATATCTGCATTGGTATCAGATGCCACAGTTAGCCTATGCTAATTTCTAGCTGATTGCTCTATTGTTTTGACAACACCCTGGTAAATAAATTACTCTGAAGTCTGATCTGATTCTGCTTGAACAGAAACAATCTGATTCCAGTGCTTCTACAACTTCTGTAGGAGTTGTCTTTGAGGTCACATTTTAAGGCTTCCGCCACCCCCAGGAGGACCCTGCTACTTCTTTCCTCAGTTATTTCTACTAACCTTCTAGCTGTTCTGCCTTTTCTCGTATTGCTGTTACAGAGCTATAAGCCCCAACTAATTTACTTATCACCAAAATCACCACTGGTGATTCCAGTGTCCTTAGGCTTGAACTTCTCCACACTCCATTCAATATAAGATGAGTCCTCTTAAGGAGAAGTATGGAGTGCTCTGTGCTTTTAGGCTTCCTCTTCTTCCCGGGCAGAATGTACCTGCTACTGCTTCATAGTTTAAGGTGAGGACATCACCCTGTTTCTCTTGCAGAGACACCCATGTTCTATGAGCAGAGTTCTAGGCAAAGATACTGTATGGTCGTCTTGGCTTTCTCCTCCTAACATGGAACCTCAGCTATACTCGTGTACTAAGACGAGGATGCTTAAGGTCTAGTATTCTCAGCCTGTCATGGCTGCTGTGGAACTTTTGTCCTACAACAAGGCCCAGGTAGAGGAAGAGAGCCTCTACCTTCTCAGTCATTTTTGCCTGAAATAGAGCTTTAGCCACATGAAGCTGGGAGAGGAAGGGATGAGAAATAGGTGGTCTGCTCCTCTTGGCAGATACCATAACCCTAGGCTTGGACTGTCATGAAAGACTTACTCCATCTTCTTAACTTCCCAAGCCTAGATTAGACCTCCTGTCACTATACCTGGGAAAGGAAGGGGGCAAGGCATGGTTCAGATGGCACTGACTCTGTTCTTCTAAAAGTTAGCAGATTTTCTTGAATAAGTATTTCTCCATTTGTTATATGACCTTAGGATGGCTTCCAGACATATTTAAATTGTTTTCCATACTTTGATCATTTGTTTTTTATTGGGAAGAGGATCCACAGAGTTCCTCACATCACTATTCTAGAAGTGCTTCTGACTTGACTTTTCTGGGATGTGTCACTGTTTATAACATCTTTGCATGAAAAGTTCCCTTGATATCTCTAATTTTCTTGAAGAGATCTCTAGTCTTTCCCATTCTATTGTTTTCCTCTATTTATTTGCATTGATCACTGAGGAAGGTTTTCTTATCTCTCCTTGCTATTCTTTGGAATTCTGTATTCAAATGGGGATATCTTTCCTTTTCTCCTTTGTCTTTCACTTCTTTTCATAGCTGTTTGTAAGGCCTTCCTAGACAGCCATTTTGCCTTTTGCGTTTTTCTCTTGTTGATGTTCTTGATCACTGCCTTCCCTGCAATGTCACAGACCTCTATCCATAGTTCTACAGCCACTATCAGATCGAATCCCTTGAATCTATTTGTCACTTCCACTATATAATTCTAAGGGATTTTATTTAGGTCACACCTGGATGGTCTAGTGGTTTTTCCTACTTTGTCCAATTTCAGTCTGAACTTGGCAATAAGGAGTTCATGATCTGTGCCAGAGTCAGCTGCTGGTCTTGTTTTTGCTGACTGTATAGAGCTTCTCCATCTTTGGCTGTGAAGAATATAATCAGTCTGATTTTGGTATTGACCATCTGGTGAAGTCCATGGGTAGAGGGTTCTCTTGTGTTGTTTGAAGAGGGTGTTTGCTCTGACCAGTGTGTTCTCTTGGCAAAGCTCTGTTAGCCTTTGCCCTGTTTCATTCTGTACTCCAAGGCCAAATTAGCCCAGAGACTTTGAAAGATGGGGCCTGACTGTTCTCTAATTGTGATATACATCTATCATCACCGTGGTGGTTTGTGAACTTGATAACAGCTGTGAAGTTTGGCACTTCCTCACAGTTAATACATGCCGGTATCTGAAATTTGTTTGTTCTGTTGTGGGATAGGCATTATTTAATTAAATAACTGTAATGTATGGATGTGAGAGTTGGACTGTAAAGAAAGTTGAGTGCAGAAGAACTGATGCTTTTGAACTGTGGTGTTGGAGAAGACTCTTGAGAGTCCCTTGGACTGCAAGGAGATCCAACCAGTCCATCCTAAAGGAGATCAGTCCTGGGTGTCCTTTGGAAGGACTGATGTTGAAGCTGAAACGCCAATACTTTGGCCACCTCATGCGAAGAGCTGACTCATTTGAAAAGACCCTGATGCTGGGAAAGACTGAGGGCAGGAGGAGAAGGGGACGACAGAGGATGAGATGGTTGGATGGCATCACCAACTCGATGGACATGGGTTGGGGTGGACTCTGGGAGTTGGTGATGGACAGGGAGGCCTGGCGTGCTGCAGTCCATGGGATTGCAAAGAATCGGACATGACTGAGCGACTGAACTGAACTGAACTGAACTGAAATTCATGCATGAGCAAACTGTTCAGAGTGAGAACTGCCTGTATAGCATATGTTGAGTAATGTCCCATGGTAAGAAACAAATACCTAGAGGCCTGTAGGATGAGAATTTGTATCTTGTTATGAGGAAGTCTTTCTCTAAGCGGAGTGTGAAATTGAGATATAAAGAAAAAAGAGAGTTGCTTTGACTTCAGAAAAATGAAAGAATTCTGCATAGCAAAAGGCAACCCAAATAGAGTTAAAGATAACTGGCAAACTTGGAAACATAAACATTTGATGATGTCTTTGGCCAGCAATTCCCTTTTTTCACCGTAGAATGAGGGGGAAATCTCAGTGAGCCAAACCTCATGAATCAATAGATAAGAGGTTAGACTAAATTTCTCATATGGTGTGGATTTAATTTTATGGAATGCAAAGTATCTTCCTGTAGGAAACACGGAGTATTAGCAGTCTTATCCAAATCCTTAGCAGTGCACGCAGGTAAACCTTGCGTAACTGCGTGATGGGTGAGTCTCTTTTCTGTTCTATAAGAGAGAGAGAACAATGAGCAGAATGTGTGTTTCTCCAGGGCCGAATTCTAGTATTGTCTCTGGACCACTGAGCTTTTCAAAAAATCGAAACGCACAGTCTCTCGCCAATCACTCTGAAACAATCAAGAGGGAAAGAAATGGAAAGGTTGATGAACTTGCCAGTCACCGTTGTGGTCCTGACTCCTGAAAATAGTGATGATGGGGAGGATGAGATGTCACATATCTGAAACTTACAGGGCATGAAGATTCAGATGTCCAGGGTGTAGATTCACATGGAGTAGGGAAGAATGCCTCTCATAACCTACCTCAGCTGAATTACTTATTGGGAATTGTTGATTAAGAAATGAGAGGATACAGGCAGGAGCAACTCCTGAAATAGTGCCTAAATAACTCAAATATTCCTAAGGAATCCTGCGGGCAACTGTGTCAGAGAGGAACTGACAAATGGAATATAATAAGCACAGAGATCATGCCCTTGTCAGCTAGCATACGGAGAGCATTACTGATCCTCAGCAAATTGCCAGGAGCCAACACACGAGACCCTACCCCTAAAGAGGCCATAGGGGAGAAAACCTGACGGGCAAGGCGAATCAGGTTTTCAGGGGTTTTGGAAAGCTGCCCCCGGCTCTCACCTTAAAGATGATATCTGTCTTTCTGATGCCTGCCTCAATGGACTACTCCCTAATTTCTCTGACACAGGCAGGAGGGCCTTCCCCGATCTCTTCCCAAATAAGAATCAATTTAGAATTTTAATCAATAAGTTTCCCAGGTGGTGGTATTTTATGAGATTATTTAGGGTGAAAGGAGTGTTTTAATTTAAACTCCTTTGCTGGTATTTTAGTTTGTTTGGCAAATGCGTTTAGGTCCTTGGTACTAATATGCATGATTGCTTATAATATCCTAATCATAAAACAGCATAAAGAACCTGATCACCTAAAGTCTTTAGTAGGCACAGAGCCCTTCGGGGGTGAGGAAGCCCTATGAGAGAACATAAAAATATTATTCTAAAAGTGGTTATAGTTAAAGATTTAGAAAAATAAGAGTTTAAATTTGTTAATTTTAACCAGGAATGCTAAACAGGGGCTGCCTCACTGGAGCTGCAGAGTCTTTGTGTGGTAAACCTTTTAGATAAATTTAACTGATAACTTCTGGAAAAGGATTGACCTTTGTGTTCATTAAAGAATAGATTACGGAAAACAGCTTTGCATTCACCTAGGTCATAAAATGTCAATAGGCCCCAAGGCCAGAAGATAATGTACAAGACCCTCATAAACAAAGAAGTATGCAGAAAACACCCTGGTTTCGTGAAGGACAAGCTGACGTAATGTTAAACTATCTTCCCCTTAGAAATGTACAAACTTAGGGTATAAAAGCTATGGTAAAAAATAAAGCATTGCCAGACTCTTCCAGACTCTCTGCACCCCCGTATGGTCATTCTCTCTCTCTCTCTCTCTCTCTCTCTCTCTCTCTCTCTCTCTCTCTCTCTCTCTCTCTCTCTCTCGCAGACTTGGCCCTATCAATGCTAGTCTCACGTCTCTCTCTCTCTCTCTCTCTCTCTCTCTCTCTCTCTCTCTCTCTCTCTCTCTCTCTCTCTCTCGCCGACGCCGTTCATCCTGAGGGTATCCCCTGGATCCTGCCGAGGCTGGACCCCGGCAGCAAATCATTACTGATCCTCAGAAAAATGTAATGTGACTGGGCCTAAAACCTGGTTGGAATTTTCCATAGATGTGTGATATTGGAGATGTGTTTGCAGCTGCACTTGCCAAATCTCCTTTTCAAAGCACAGTAGGTCATGGCCAGAGGAGCAAGGGCAGCTCTGCTCGCTCTCAGGCAGAAAAGGATTTTAGAAATGTCAGGTTCTCTCCCACAAAGGAAGGGGTTAGCAGATTATGAATTGGTGATTAGTACAAGTGTCTGTGATCCCTCAACTAATTTCCATCTTGAAGCTGGGATATAAAGACTCAGGTGCTGGGTGGTGAGTCACAATCTCTGAATAGGTGCTTAGTCAGGACGGATGGGCTGAATCCGGGTCTCGGCATCTGGTACCCAGCTCTTTTTCCAGCAGGATGCCTTTAGACATGACCCTGACACCTTTGCATCCATAGCTTTTTGTTGTTGTTTGGTTGTTTGAGTATATAAAATGGTGATAACACTACTTGGTGGCATTTCCAATTAAAAAAAAATAGCAACCTTTCATTACTCAGTGCAAATCAAACAGGAAATGCTTTCTCTGCTTAACAATTTTCTGGACTCTTCTGCGCTGGGCCAGATTCAGAAATACACAAGTGAAAGATGAGACAGTACATCATGTTTTATTCAATTGGGTCTTGATACCTGTGTGTGACTCTTAACCAAGTAGTATGCAGTAGTTAAGGACACAGATTGAAATTGTTTAGAGTGTGTCCTAAACTCTGACTGCCAGGATTTAAACCTCAACTCTGGAGATTGTAAAACCTGGGAAAAATTGCTCTCCTAAACTTCATTTCCTGCAACCGAGAAACATAACTGTATCTTCCTTGTTGTGTACTGAATAATACCCTTGTCCCTAAATATCCATATTCTAATGCCCAGAACCTGTGAATGTCACATTAAATGACAGAAGGGATTTTGCCAATGGGATTAAATTAAGGTTATTGATAGGAAGATTCTCCTGGGTTACCTGGATGGGTACTCAGTCATCACTGGTGTCCTCACGAGAGAGAGGTAGAGGGAGATTTGACTCCAAAGAGAAAGTGATGATGAAGCTAGGTTTGGATTGATGCAGCCAGAAACCAAGGAATGCTGACAAGAAAACAGATTCTGTCTTAGAGCCTCTAGAGGGGGCATGAATGGTCCTACCAACTCCTGATTTCAGTCCAGTGAAACTGGTTTTGGACCTCTGTCTTCCAGAACCGTAAGAAAATGTGTTTCATTTTAAGCCACCAAGTTTGTAGTAATATTACAGCAACCGTACCGAACAAATGTGCACCTCTTAGGAACTATTACCCCAGTTAAGATGTGTGCCTGGAAGCACACTTAGTGGAATAGCGGCATGCAGCAGGTTTGCCATCATAAGCCATTCTTAAAAACCTGAATCCTTGGCTTTGCGGGATCATCAGATCCAGTACAGTGGTTGCCGTTTTTCTCCTTGTTCATCCTGGTAACATGTCTGGACAGCTAGTAGAGAGAGCTCTGTCCTTCTCCACAGGTCCTCTCACCTCTATTAATTAGAAGGAAAGTAAAAGTTGCTCGGTCATGTCCAACTCTTTGGAGACCCCATAGCCCCCCAGGCTTCTCTGTCCATGGGGAGGCTCCAGGCAAGAATACTGGAGTGGGTTGCCATACCTTGCTCCAGGGGATCTTCCCAACCAAGGGATCGAACCCAGGTCTCCTGCATTGCAGGCGGATTATTTGCCAACTGAGCCACGAGGGAAGCCCAAGAGTACTGGAGTGGGCAGTTTCCCTTCTTCAGGGGATCTTCCTGACCCGGGAATCGAACTGGGGTCTCCTGCATTGCAGGCAGACTGTTTCCCAACTGAGCTACCCAGGAAGTCCTAACGAGAGGGAAGAGGTTACTTAAGTAAGACGTTACTTAAGCCACCATCTTCTTTTCCTCTCCTTTATGACTCTTCATCCAACTGGTCTTTATAAATTTTAAAGAAAACAAAGTCATTTCTCAATGGATTCAGATACTACCCCAAATTAATATTCCCCAAAAGTTCTTATTCTTATTTCCAGACCTCATCACCAGAAATTCCTGAGCCTGAACCCTGCCTAGCTTCTAGGATCAGTCATTTTCTCATTTCTCCCTTTTCCTTTTAGTTGAGTCTTGTCATTTTTGTCCCTTCCCTAAACATAACTTGTAATAAGGTGACATAGCAAAGTGATGAAAGTATAGATGGTTTGTTTTAATCCTGGGTTTTTGCCATCTACTTACTGTGCGACATTGGACAGGCTCTTTAACCTCTCTGGGCCTCAGTTTCAAAAAAATAAGTCAGTATTATAAATAATACCTACCTAAGATTGCAATTGTGAGGATTAAATGGGCTTAAGCACTTGCTAAGCACTTAAAATAGTACTTGTTGTAGTGTAAGCACTGTAATTGTGCTTGCTAATAATCATAAGTGCAATTCCCAGCACATAACTTACTCAACTTTCTGTCATCACTTTGAGGTATGTATTTGATGAAATCAGTAAAATCATTCTGTTTCAAGGGGAACAGAAAAGTATTTTTGAGCAATTGTCCATGTGGCTATTTCACCACATTTAGTGTTTTCAGATTTCTGTACAACAGCCTGGGCTAGTCCAGCAGCAAATTAAAAATGGACAGAGCTTATGTTTTGCACCCTTTATCTCACTGTCCCCCCGCCTCCCCCACACACATCCCCATCTCTTTGGACATAAGCTTTCATTTTTCCTCCATGTTCTGAAAACCTACTTCTAAGAAAGTGTCTCGGTTCATCCATGTCGCCGCAAAGTAGCATTGGCATATAGACACTATCATGTGTGAAATAGCTACTAGTGGGAAGCTGCCGGATAACCCGGAGAGCCCAGCCTGGTACTCTGTGATGGCCTGGAGGGGAGTGAGGGGAGGGCTGAGGTAGGCTCAAGAGGAAGGGGAGATACAGATATGGATAATTATATGTTTATATTATATATAATGTATATATTATATATGTATATATAATTATGACTGATTTGCTTTGTTGTATGGCATAAACCAACACAACATTGTAAAACAAGTATCTGCCAGTTTAAAAACCAAAGGTGTGTGATCTCCAACTTAGCGTGAATTTAAGACAAAAGTGCCACTTGTCTCAGAGAGAGAACTTTTCAAGCCTGGTTCTGTTTCTCAAGGTTGTTTTGTTTTTCTGTCTCTCCTAGCCTTTCCACCTTGGGCAAATACGGGAGGTCCACATTGTGGCTCCAACACTTAGCACCCGCGGCGTTCTCCAGGCCTGAGAGGAGCGTCTGAGGGCGGCACCCCTGTCCCGGGGCTGCTGAGGGACCGCGCCCGGCTCCGTCTCACGTGAGGCGTCAGCTGCTGCTCAGGCAGCCCCTCGCCTCTCGTCACCCTGGGTGACGGCAGCGCCCGGTCCAGGGAGGGCCTGGGTGGGCTCAGCATAGGCAAGGGTGTTTCTGGATCTCTGAGAAGAAAATATCGGCGACAAGAAAGACATGCATTCATGAGTCTGGGATTCTCAAATCTTCCACAAGCCGCCTGCTAATTCTTGAGAGGTATATGTGGGGAAAATGCCCTGCTTGATAATAACGAGAGTTTTAGCCTGAAGTTCCACACAAAATTTCTAATCTTAAGAAATATAAGAGGCCCTAGGTGAGATCTCACTCGTGGCCTAGACCAGTATTGGGCACAGTATGGAATAAGGACTACCTGGCTCATAATGACCTGAAGTACTGGTTGAAATCCAGATTGTTAACTCTCCCACAAGGCAAGGAAATTAGGAGTGATGGGGCCAGAATTATGCCGTTTTCATGATCAGTAACTAGTGGTTATTTCCAGTCTAACCTGAAAGCAATTTGGTCTCTTTTCTTTCAGGGTCTTATGCTTCCTTTGGTCTTAGAGCTTCAAACTGAGGAGGGGGAGGGGCAAGGGTTCTGAAAGAGGAGGGGATCCAGGCAAGGAAACAGTGTTGCCTTTGAACATTTTAAAAATAGTTTATTCTGGGGAAATGGTTCAAGAGAACAAAAGAAGGTGGGTCAGATTTTAGGAGAAGTGATGACATTTTGTGAGAAAATAGCAGTTGAAGGAAAAAGCAAACTGAAATACAGCATGAGTTTAAACAGTTGATGATAGAGACAGAAGTAGGAGCATCATGCCTACAGAGAGGGAAATACAGTTCTACCATTCTGTTGTCCCCAGGACCGAGCAGAACTTAGTTAATTTAACTTACTGGTTTTCAACCCATAGCATCAACCTGTAAATAAAACACAGGACACTTTGTTGTGTTTGCATAACAAATTATAAATATTATCATCACAGGTAAAGCAAACATGCTATTGCCCAAAGGTGAGCTGTACAAGGGGAAAGACAGAACTGGGGGCACAAGCAGTCTCAGGCATAAAGAAAATGATGAGATTAGAGTGAAAGTGAGTACTGTAGCTATGTCCTATAGCTAATATTTCTTGAGAGCTTCCGTGTGTTGGACATTGAAGGCTGCAGATGTGTTATTATTTGCATCATCACGAGCAACTCCACGCAGTGGTGGTTATCATCCAGTTCCTCATCATACAGGTGAGGAAACAGAGGCCCAGGAAGGTTGAGTAAATTGCTCAGGATTGCAGAGCTAATATACTGAAGAACAAAGCTTCCAAGCCAAGTGGTCCATCTCCAGAACCAAGGCTTTTAGCCACTAGGCTACTACTTCTCCCTTCAATAAAAGCCAGCAAAAATTGCATGGCATTACAGAAGAGAGGCAGCAGAAGTGATGAAATGAATATGATGTATTGGAGGGAAGAGGGATGAGAAGTAGTGGGGGTAGGAGTTTATCTTCCTGCCTCATGCTAGGGTGCTAAAATGGATCTACAATGGATACAGCAGATAAACATAATGTCTAGAATTATGGGGGCAACATTCCTGTGGCCAAAAACTGTCTCTGGAGAGGGGAACTGGGGTTAGAAAAGTTGAATTTCTGTATTTGAGATGCTATCATGTCCACATAGTATTTTCATAACAATATTTCCATTTATTTAGATGAAGCTTCAACTGTGTAAATGCATTAAAACATGAAATTCAAAATCATCTTTATATCTCATACATTTGCTAAGTGCTTGCCTTATCAGAATTGTTGTTTTCAGCTTTGAAGGATTTTTGTTTTTTAATGAAAAGCATTATAAATTTTAAAAGTTAAAAATTGTCCCTGGTGATGTTGTCCTGCATGGCCGAGAGAAGGTGTGGAACTATTAGAAGCAAACTGTATTTCAACCCTGCTTCTGGTAGGGAAGGAGAGTGTCTGAAGTCAGGCAACAGGAGCTTTGATCCTCTGGAGTCGGAAGGAACAACTTGGAGTAAATGAATCAGGCGGCAGGGTGCCGGGAGGAGGCTGTCGGCCTCTCTGTGATGGTGTTCTTTGTTTTGCAGGACTAATCTCAGAAATGTTGCATTAGGCTCAGTGCTGTGCATTTTTAGGCTGCAGTATTTTTCCATCTGTATACTTCATGAAAGCAAGCACTTTTATGCTCCCTTTAAAATGGGAATCTCCTATTTGAATTGCCTGGTGAGGACATTTGAAGTAATTCATTAAGCATACATATGCATGCTCTATCTCCATCTATGTAGCTATCAGTTATCCTTTCCCTACTCACCTGCCTGTATTAGTCTGCTCAGGCTGCTATAACAGAATAGCATAGACTAAGTGGCTTAAACAAGAGACATTTCACACTTCTGGGAAGTCTTAAGAGCAAGGCAGAAACACTTCCAGGTGAGTCCTCCATTTTTGGCTTGTAGATGGCCATCTCCTTGCTGTGTCCTCCTCACATGGTGGAGAGAGAAAGCTTTCGTGTTTTTTCTGTTTCTTATAAGAGCTAATCCTATCATGACAGCTCTACCCTCATGGCCTCTTCTAAACCTAGTTACCTCCTAAAAACTCCATCTCCTAATTCCATCACACATAAGGGGATAGGGCTTCAATATATGAATCTGTGGAGGGGGACAAAAAAATTGTCTTAACTCTCTATATCTGTCTGTCTATCTGTCTTTATGTGTAGAATAATAACAGTGGCTTATAATTCATTTCCCTGTGTTATTTTATCCTTCCAAAACTCTTGTGAGGTAAATTGGCCATAGGAAAATCACTGATTTCACTGAAACGTTTGAAGGTTGAATTAACTTTGTGATCACACAATCAATAAATGATGATGCCACAATTCAATCCACATCTTCTCCACCCTCCTTTCCTCTTCTCTTCTCCCTTCCCACTTTCTGACTTTCTTCCAGCCGCATTATTTACTAGCTTTTCCCTTAGGACATTGGTGTCCTTCTTCTGGGCCTTGCAGAGGTTATTCCCATTATCTGGAATGCTTTTTCCTCAGGTATCTGACTCAGTTCCCTCCCGCTACACTGTTCAAACTCCACCTTCCCAGTAAGACTTATCCTGTTCTACTGTTTAACTGGAACACCTTGTTTCTCTGCCCATACACTGCTCAATCTCTGTTGCGTTTGTTACTAGGCTTCCCTGGAGGCTCAGTCAGTAAAGAATCCACCTGTAATGCAGGAGACCTGGCCCGATCTCTGGGTCAGGAAGACCCCCTGGAGAAGGAAATGGCAACCCACTCCAGTATCCTTGCCTGGAAAATCCTGTGGACAGAGGAGCCTACAGGTGGGCTACAGTCCCTGGGGTTGCAAAGAGTCTGACACAACTTAGCAACTAAACCACACCTCCAGCTTGTCAGATAATTTACACTGATTTCTGTTGTCCCCTCTGACTACAGGATAGGCTACAGAGAGTCAGGAGTTTTGCCTTTATTGAACCTCCTGGAGGCCCAGCAAAACTCTAGGGTCTGCAAGAACTGGACACAGTTATACCTCTTATGTTTGGTATTTTAGCAGCCTATCTCAGAGCCAAGCCAGTTATTGAAGAGAATCTTTTCTGATACTTTAAGCAGTATGATCAACTTGAAGTAAACTTAAATTTTCAACAATTACAGAGCAGGCATGGACTCTTCCTTTGTTTCTCCAGACACATGAACCTGGATACAAAGTCCATCCTCTCTGGGTGAAGTGGGAACATACAGAGATGACTGGCCTAAGTTTCAATTGGATCAAAAGATGCACAAAAGAGACATTTAAACGTTTTCAAAAACGAAAACCATCAAGTGTGTTTCCTCTTCACACATCAGGGATTGTCTGGCCTCTGGTGTGGTTCGAGTGGTGCAGGGGGAGAGAGAGAGACATAGAGAAGTAAGGATGAGCTGCCCTGTCTCTCCCTCCTCTGGACCTTAGTTCTTCCTGGACTGTCACTCCTTACACTCAAAGCAGATTTCAGAAGTCAGCACACATGGTCATAATGTATGCCTAGCTCCACAACCCAGTCACTGGGACCCAGAAAATTTTGCAACCTTAAGTCTGCCTCAACACATCATGACTCATATATATCAATGGGTAAAGACACACAAACAGTAGTAGATTAACAGGAATAAGTTTTTACTTATATATAAATTACCTATATACATATTTGTCCATAAAGCTGGGAAAGATAAGTGTCCATTGAGGCAAATGGGTAGGGGGAGAGGAAGCAGCTAAAGACAGCTGTAGAACTTGCTAGTTCCAAGTGTAGGGAAAATATCCAGAAGTTTGGGTCGGCCAAGTTTACAGTCAAACCAGGGATGGCATAGTGGATGATACATGCAGATTACTTTCCATCCTCCACATGGAACTTCTCAATTCTGGTATGTAGTTCTGAACTGGGCTCAGATACTTCTCAGCCTGCACGACACACACACCCACCTTCCTCACCCATGCACATACAACACACACCTACTCGTGCATATCGCTGAGCGTGTGGTCCTTTGGCTCATTGCTGCTAAAGGCAACATCGTGCTCCTCCAAAGTCAGAGGGGTGCCCTGAGTTGGGGTCCCAGGAGTTCTGAGTGCAGACATTCCTCTCTAAATATATATGGTGCTATCCCCCATCGTACTACGTGGGTTTGGGCTGGGGAGGCCTGGGTGCTTTGTGTGAATGGGACAGCAGAAGTGTACCCAGTCACAGCGGGTGAGGTGCTGGCCCCCGTCACCCGCTCTGTGCTTTGCATATATGAGTTCCGAGCCCAGTGGCAGGTGCTGACACTGGGGCCTCCCATCCGAGATGAGATGTGGCTCCTTCCATGTGTTCACCCATGGTGTATTGGCCAGGTGGGTCCCAGTTGTACTGATGGGAAGTGTGGCTACCAGGTCCTCCATTCCTGGGAATGATGACGTTCCCTCCTATACCACCACCACTTGGATCTTGGACAGGTGGACCCCTTGTGTTTGGAAGTCAGGTGGAACTTCTAGTGGGTTTCAAGCCAGGGGTGGGTCTCACAGTTGCAAATCCAATGGATGCAGTGTTGTTCTAGTGAAAAGTTGAAATTGACTTGTCCCTTGACACAAATTTCTTCTTCATGGTGATGGGATTTGTAACTGTAGATTGTCTACACTCATGTGGGTCCTGGGTGCAGTGATGGGAAGTGGTAACACCCCGACCTCTAACCATAAGGATGGTGGTTTCCCCTGCCGTGACTCTACCACCTGGACTTGGCTGAAGGAGACCCCAGGCGTTTGGATTCAAGTTGGAACCAGATACGTGCCCGGATGCTGGGATGGGGGCTTGCTGTTCCTACTGCAGCAGCCAGCTGCAATGAGATGAGCCCAAGGTGATCTGGCCACAGTAGGAACACAGGTGGTGCTGGGTGTCCCACACAGTTCTGTGCAAAAGTGAGGTGGGCCAGATGCTTCTGAATAAGTGAGGCCTAGGGCATTCACACCAACCCAAAACTCCCACCAGCCATAGAGGCTGCAGCCCCATCAACAGTGGGCCTCATGTGGTACTAGCAAGACAACAAGCTACTGTCTCCAGGACTGGGCACTGTGGTATCCATTCCAAAACCAGAAGTAGCAGATACATCCCTGGGGAAAATACCTGAGCTGTAGACAGAGGGCGGCTGCATGTTGATGGTGGTGGTGGAAGACAGGGGATCTGGTAAACCCGAATCCATTATCCTTCCTCTGGGTGGCTGGACTGCAGAAGAGGTTAGCTTTTCATCTTGTGCTAGGGCTAATGGGTTTCCCAGTGGAATAGACTTGTTAGGCTTCTTCCTATTGTTGGCCCCAGATGTGGGTTCAATGGTGAGTTCTGGGTTTCAAGCTTCACTTGAAACATGGGTACCTCTGTTGACCACGTCCACAGGTAAATAAGTCGAGGCTCGGGTCCAGGCATCGCTGCCACTGGGTGCTGTGTTCTCAGAACCAGGAAGAGCCATGTGGTATGAGTAGTGGTTGTCCTTGGAGTCAGAGGTAGACTAGAAAGTAAAGTCTGAGGAGGAGGTGCATCCATAGCTTTGATGTCAAAGACTGGTTTGACATCTGTAGAGATGCTGACTGCTGAAGCATAGATAACTGCCGAAGCCATAGGTGGGGGGCTGGGGGAGGCAGGAGCCGAAGCCATAGATGGGGGTTTGGGGAAAACAGGAGCTGAAGCAATAGATGGGGGGCTGGGGGAGGCAGGACCTAAAGCCATAATTTGGGGACTGAGGGAAAGAGCCAAAGCCCTAGAGAGGGGGCCAGGGAAGACAGGACCAAAAGCTGTAGATGGGGGGCTAGGGGAGAGAGTGGGCAGAACCCTAGATGGAGGGATGGGGAAGACACTGGCTGGAGTCCTACACAGTGGGGCCGGGGAAGACAGGACCCAAGGCCGTAGATGGGGTTCCAAGGGAGACATTAACCAGAGTCCCAGATGAGGGCCCGGGAAAGGCAGCAGCCTGACCCCCAGGTGGGGGCCCGGGGAAGGCGGCAGCCGGAACCCCAGATGAGGGCCTGGGAAAGGCAGCAGCCTGATACCCAGGTGGGGGCCCGGGGAAGGCGGCAGCCGGAGCCCCAGGTGGGGGCCCGGGAAAGGCGGCAGCCTGACTCCGAGTGGGGGCCCGGGGAAGACGACAGCCTGACCCCCAGGTGGGGGCCCGGGGAAGGCGCCAGCCGGAGCCCCAGATGAGGGCCTGGGAAAGGCAGCAGCCTGACCCCCAGGTGGGGGCCCGGGGAAGGCGGCAGCCGGAGCCCCAGATGGGGGCCCGGGAAAGGCGGCAGCCTGACCCCCAGGTGGGGGCCCGGGGAAGACGACAGCCTGACTCCCAGGTGGGGTCCCGGGAAAGGCGGCAGCCTGACCTCCGGGTGTGGGCCCGGGGAAGATGGCAGTCGGAGCCCCAGATGAGGGCCAGGGAAAGGCGGCAGCCTGATATCCAGGTGATGGCCCGGGGAAGACGGCAGCCGGAGCCCCAGATGAGGGCCTGGGAAAGGCGGCAGCCTGATAACCATGTGGGGGCCCAGGGAAGGCGGCAGCCGGAGCCCCAGATGAGGGCTCGGGAATGGCGGCAGCCTGACCTCCGGGTGGGGGCCCGCGGAAGACGACAGCCTGACCCCCAGGTGGGGGCCCGGGGAAGACAGCAGCCGGAGCCCCAGATGGGGGCTTGGGAAAAACAGAGGCTCTCTGCTGCCCATCAGTGGCTGCAAATGTAGGGTGAGGGTTGGTTTGGGAGTGAAAGGCATAGATAAAGATTGAAGCAGGGCAGGAGACCGTCGGCACAAATGGCGCTGGTGGTGTCTGGTCTCCCTGCAGTGCGTGTCTGCTCCACCCCAATACCTGGGGGAGACTGAAAGGTTACAGCATGAGCCGGGGGAGTAGTGTCCATGTCAGTGACGTCCTGATCTGAAGGAGACAGGAAGGTTACACTTGGAGATGCTGTGACTGTGGTGGTAAAAGGGACTCCAGTAGAAGTTGTAGCAGGGGGAGCGATGGGGCGGTCTGGAAGAGGGGTGAGTAAGTATGAGGGAGGGGGAGAATCTACACACATGGGTGTTGGGGATTCATTTTTGTCGGAGGGTGGCTGGAAGGGGAGGGTTGGGGTGCTCAGGGGTGTGGAGAGGTCAGAAATAGAAGGTGGTGTTGCTCTGACTGCACACGCAGTGCCCGCATCCTCCTTGAGGGCAGTTCCCACAGTGGGATTGGAAACTGGAGGCAGAGCATCTGCAGGACTAGCAGAATGAGAGTCCACGGGGGCTGTGTGTCTTGCCACCCGATCCACATAAGGTGTCAGGCAAGGTGGAAGGCCAGCCAGATTGGGGAATCTGGAGGACAGGTCGGCCAAGTTGGTGGTGGTAGGAGGGACCTGCAACGTGTGACTGACCGGAGGCAGGGAGCCTGTGGTCCCTGGGGCAGGCGGGGCGGCGCTGCGGCGTCGCATGGCCTTCCTTGCATCCCTCAGGATTCTGTTCCTCTGACGGTCCCTGTTTTGTTTCAGGGTGCCCCGGGTTTTGGCGCGAGTCATGGCTGGAAGCTTCGGAGGCGGGGGAAGGTCACTGCGACCCCAGGGCAGCGGCAGCGGGGGCGGCAGTGGCGCCAGCGGGGGCGGCAGTGGCAGAAAAAGCGGCGGGGGCATCGTCCTCTTGCGGGGGCGCCCACTGCCGGCGGCTCCCAGGGGAGAAGAGCTTCTCCGCGGGGTGTCTGAAGGTGGCTCACGCTGCAGCGCCTTCCCGGACATCGGTGACTCTGGGCAGCCGGGTTGGTGGTCTTCACCCAGCACCACTTCTGGCCTCTCGGGCAGCAGGCTGCAGCGCGGACTTGGGGCAGAGAGCACCGTGGCCAGGGGGCCAGGCTGCGAGGGAGGCCGGCCGTCTCCAGCAGTGCCGTCTGAGCAGATGGCGGGGCTTTGGGAGGAAGGCTTCGTCCGAGACACCTGGGCTTTCTCACTGAAGTTGCCTCCTGGGTGCCCCGGAAGGAGGTTTGGAGGCTCGGGAGGGCAGTGGAGGGGCGGGAGGAGCCCGCCGGTCTCCTGGGGCCTAGGTGTCATTGTCATAGCCCCGCTGCGGTCCGGACTCATCTTTCCGTTGTCCTCTCCTTCGGCCTCTGTGTGACCTTCCTCCTCTGTCACGCCTTCCCTTTGATCTTCCTGGACCATGGCCTTACTCTCCTTTGCGCGAGGAAGTGGGCGGTGACTGGTTGGTACCGGCTTCCCAGCCTTGGCTACCTGAACAGGTAGCTCAGGGAGTGAACGCAGGAGAGTAATTTTGCGCCCCGGTGGAGGAATTCTGACGGTTCTCGAAGGTCCGAACATCATGGAATTGCGAGTGGACAGGACGGGCTGCTGCTTCGGCCGCTCCCTCAAGTTCGCCAGGGGTAGCCCGCCCACACGGGAGTACCCAGCCTGCTGGATTGGGTACCACCTTTTCGGCATGCTGTAAAGCCCGGACGATGAGGGCACTGGATCCTGGTTGAGCAGCCTGCGACCAGGTTGTAAAGCAGGAGCTGGGGCGGCGGGGTGACCCCGGCCAGATGTGGTGGCACCCCGAGGGCGCAAAACCAGCGAGCGCCGGCCCAGCGGGCGCCGGCGGCGGAGCACAGAAAGAAGTTTACACAGTAAATTGCCCGTATAGGACAGATTGTGCGCCAAATAACCCGAGAATAGAATGTGAAACTGGGAGAGCGTCTCCCTAGCTTCTTACTCCTCTCGCGGTCAAACACGCCCTGGAGGGAGGAGGACTCAGCCTGGCAATTGTGACGCGTCCATGGTATACGTGTCACAGAGAAACTGCAAATTCCGGGGCAAAGGGCGGGGCCCAGTGCACGACCCCTCCCGGGCTCTCTAGCCGCTGAGACCTCCCACTGTGGGTGGCAGGTGTTTGGCACGAGATGGGCCACCGTGCAGAGACTCTTCAGGACCGTGGGGGCCTCCTTCTTCAGAGCTCATCCCATCTAGCTCCTCATCATGCAGCCCCCTTGGTGCCTGCGTGTGTATCTGCCGGCCCTTCCCTGTCTCAGAGACCTGTGCAAAGCTGACTGCAGGAGCCACCCACCCTCCCGGGGGTGGTCCAGCACCTGTGGGGACCTCTCCAGCTTCTCTGCGAGGCCAGGAGCCAGGAGCAGCTTCTCCGCCGCGGCTCCTCTGCCATCATCACCAGCCGGAATGCAGAGCCCTCACCTGGCCAGGTGCTGCACCCCACCACGTCCTTTTCTGGCGGGTAAGCCTCTTTCTTCACTTCTTTTTAGAAATTTGGTACAACAGTTAAATCTTAGACTGTTCTTCAGGGTGTGCAGATGGTAATGGCTTAGCCAGGTTGTGACCCAAACCTGCTCTGGGCTGTGGTGCCTCCCCGCCATACATGCTTCACGTGTTACTGTTCTTTTCTTGTCCTCCTTATGGCACTTAGCCCTAAGTGTCATACCTATAATGAGTCTATATCCTACCCTGTAGGTTTTCGTTTGCTCAATTCATGAATTGATCACCTGCTGCGTTGGGTTCTGATCTCAGAAGAGGCAGGTTAAGGACCACCAGTTGTCAGCATAGCACCAGCGGAGGTTTTCCTTTTGGTATAGTTTGAAGGATCCAGATATGTAAAGATGATAGTCTAGATAAATCATGGGCTTTCCTGAAAGAAACTTACCAGTGCATTATTCTGTATGGATTAGAAGCCTGTTTCTGTGGCCTTCCTGGAGTGTGTCCAGTAAGGCAGCTCATTCATGTTGAGAAAGCGAACACATCACTTATTGCAGCTTCATAGTGGAGCCCTGTGTCAGCTTCAGTCAGTCAGTACAGTTTGGTCACTGTGAGCATGTCAGCTGGGTCCACTCTTTACTACCATATATAATTCTAAAGATTCTTATGCCCAGGAGAGAAGTCACACTCTTGGGTGTCTAGGACAAGGGAGACATGTTATTATTCACAAGGTAGAAGCTTCAAAAGAATAGGAAAGAACTGAAAACTCGTAGTCTAACATGGCTTTATCGAGTTTGAATCTTGTTTCTTTGGCTTACTTCATTGGAGTGTTTTCTTTCTCCTGGGCTGACATTGTGTGTTACACAGCAGGCATGTGACATGTAGAGGTTTCAGAACCCAGAATTGTATTGATCAGTGAAACTTTATTTATATATTTTAGTTTAAAATCTGTTTAAAATAACACTGGACATAATTCATATATTATAAATTAGTTTGCCCTCTGCTCTTGAGATTCTTTTTATAGTATGTCAGAGTAAATTTGGACTTCCATCCCCAAGAAGAGTTGAGATTGGAGGACACAAAAGGTTTTTCTCAGACCTAAATTATGTCTGAAAAAAGCGAGAAATATCATAAGCCCTATCTGACCTCTCTAAGAGCAGAAATGATTTACAGCTGTGGCATTTAACCATAATTCCTTGATCTCATTTGAGAAGAGTTCAGTAAGGAACAATCTCTTCATTTTTGTTTCTTCCTTATTTTCTTGTCTTGCTTACCAACAATCCATTGTAATCCATGGATCGATATGGCAGCAGGCTGAGTGGTCTCTGGAGCTCATACAAGTAACTTTTTTCCCTAAAATAACTTTAATTTCCTTTTTTTTCAGCTCCTCTTCTTTCCTTGCCCTTTGCTATAACCAGAACTCACCAAAAGCTAACTGGCTTTGTGCAGACCCTCCTTAGGACATTCTTTCCTTAGTTATTTTATTCATCACTCTGTTTCATTTTTTGCCTTCTCGAAATATGTTGAAATCTTTCTGTAGTTGATGACTTCCACAACCTCTTGGCTTTTACTGGCTTATTAATTTTGGTATTTCTACACTTTTATTTAAGTATGGTTTCAGAAGGAACAGAAAGTAAATATGTGTCCTAGTCTGCCATCTTGAGCTGAAAATCCCTGTCAGTTTTAGCATCCAGCATTCCCATGGGGGTGGGGCGGGGACCTTGGCATTAATAGGTGTAACACTCAAGATTTCAGCTTTTCTTGGGCAGTCACTAAGGACATAGTATGTGGTAATTTCTAATGGGAAAATAATAACTATTTCATGGAATTTATTTGAGGATTACATTAGATAATGAACATACAAATGCTTTCTAAAGTTTCAAAGTCCATAAAAATGTTTCTTGTTATTGATTTGGTGCTACTTCAGTTTTACTTGACAGTGATTCATGACCTTGCTTATGTGAGAAGATGCCTTCTGAAACAATTATGATCATTTAAAATATTTGTTTATTTTAAATGTTTACTTGTGTAAGGAGCTGTGCAGAATGAACTGGGCATCCCCTGCCCCCTAGTGGCTAAAAAGCTGCACACAAAACACTTTTAACATTTCCAGAGTGACTTGGAAAGGGCTGAGAGCTGGGAGACGCCGCTCTAAGGGACTTGCGTTTGTGTACTGCAGTCTGTAATTGCCTGTGCCGAAAGTTTTAGCCCCTCTTTTTTTTCTGGCATGTTATCTAAAGCTGGCTAATTAGCATTCTTAAGAGTAGATCATTTGTTACTTTGAATTAGGTGTGTTTTGTTCAAGGACAAGTTAACATATGTCAAGTCATGCTGAATGTAGATTCTCATTTTCATACAAAATAATGAATATCTAAAACACTTGGAATTTGTGTTTTAAAGCGTGTCCTGTGAATTGTTGAAAATCAGTAACTTTGTTTCGAGGTTTATTTAAGGGTAAAATTATTTTTTTCATTTTATCTCTCGATCTCAAGATTTATGTAAAATCCCATATGCTGAGTCTGTTCTTTCTAGAAAGTGAACTGAAACATTTATCTAGAAAGCATCTCAGTTCTGACCTCCTGGTCTTTTGTTTTGAAGCAGGAAGACAGCTGAAATTTTTGTAGTTTTACACAGCCATGATGTTGTTCTTACTATACAGATATTGAGAAAGTTTCTATTAGCTGATCCTTAGAAATTTTATAAACACATGTGAAAAATTTTTACAGAGAGAAATGGAAAGTTCAGTTAATATTTTCATTGCCCAAAATAAATTATGAATTGTAGATGCATTTTTAAAATTTCAATTGAAAGTTATTTGGAGGAAAACACAAAACATAACAAAGATAAAAAGAACAAAAATAACAGAAGAAGGTGTTACCTGGAAAAAAAAGGAAAGCAAATTGTTCCTCATGTGTCCTGAATTATAAGCATTATTGTATTAGAGCAACAGTTATCTCAGGTAGAGAAAAAAAAAGGTTAGGCTTGTACACGTGTTTCGTTTCCGGTTTTATATTTGTTTTATAGTTTAATTATGTTTTGGGAAAGTGTGACTAAGGCCTGTTTTAACACAAGTCAATAAATTAGACTGCATGCTTTTGTTATAATAGACATGTTAACATATGCAGTTCTTCATAAAAATAAGTTTTTTTTCATATATTTTGAATCATTTTTTTCCTATTTTTCAGCCTCTAAATGTGACCTGTGCTTATAACTGACCTTACCTGTAAGTACAATGCTGTTGTCCTTCCTAGTTTTTTACTACTTTATTTTTAATTTTTACCCTCTTTTAAGAATCTGTTCCAAGTGGAGAAAATCAGAGTGTGACAGGAGGTGAGGAAGAGGCAGTGGATGAATGCCAAGAGTTAAATGCAAGAGAAGAGCGGGATATTGAGATAATGATGGAAGGCTGTGAATATGCAATTTCTAGCGCCGAGGCCTTTGCAGAAAGGTTGTCCAGAGAGCTGCAGGTGTTAGATGGGGTCAGCCTTTCTTGTAACGTGTGGCTAGTGATGTGTGGTAAGCTGAGGAGACTGGTGATGTTCATATTCTGCTGCCGCTGCCTTTGAGCCTAGACGGTGGGATCGTTGCTGTCTTTCCCTAGAAGCGCATCACCAGCTGCCTCCCTCTGTCTTTCACTGTTCTTGGTCCAGAGACAGAACCATTCCTATTAGGCCAGTGAAGGCAGTTGGCTGAGGTTCTGGATTTGGGGAGGTTCTTGATATGAAGTGATGGAAGTAGAAAGTAGCCAACCTGAAACCACCCTGGGGGTTGATTCCCCCAGCCTCTGGAACACTTCAGAATAGTTCAAGGCAAGAGAATAACATTTTTGTGGTTTGGGGGGAAAAAAATAGGTACAAGTTAGAAGGAGAGAGAGTGAGCTGAAAGAAGCGAATCCTTTACCCAAAGAGAGCAAAATAGTGTAGTGAAAACAGGAGAGCCAGGGCAAAAGGATGTTTGACGACTCCTCTGAACTGCTGTGGAATAGATGCTGTTTATTTGTATGCACATATCTGAGCTTGTACCTACATGTACATCTTTAGGAAGTAAAAAGCTACAAGTAGCACCTGTCTTATGAGAAAAATCTAAAATGAGAGTGTTTTGTGAGGGGGGTGTCGTTTTGTTAGGCAAAGTATGAATTTAAGAAAAACTCTGAGAATAAGGAATGTTTTTAAGACTTAAAAGAGTGTTGGCATTTTATACATGAAAGGTACAGAAGTTGTAAGGTTGAACTGAGGTCCAGAGATTACACCAATAGCCCAAGCTTACAAATTTGTAGAACTCTCTGGAAGTAAAGCCTAGAAGAGACTTCAAGATGTTGAAGTGAAAATTGTCCTGGATCAGTTCAAGTCACAGCTCTGCTGCTTAAGATTCAGTGGGTCAGAGCTCTGCTGCTTTACAGTTGGGCTGCACCTCCATGGGAGTTATTATGAATAGTATATAAAATAACATGTGAAATTTTAGCATCACCCATACAATGATATTATTTTAACTCTTTATCCAAATTTTTTCCTCATATCATGTTATCTGCCTTCTTAATGTGGCTTTGTGGTTTGTATTTTCTAGTTAATGTTGCCTCTGTGTTTCAAGTCATCATATTACTTTGCAGTTTAATTTTGGGTTTGAAAGCTTCCATATTTCAGGGAATTGAGAATCAATAGAGTCTTTAGAAAATATTAATAAGGGGTCGGTGGTTTGTTGCTACTTTGGGAAAAAAAAGTAGTTGCAAATGAAAGAGAAAAGAAAGAATATTGTAGAAGGAGCTATCTTATGGCAATAGACTCTTGCACATCCTATTAGTACAAATCATGCTACAGTTATAAATTAGTTCCATGTATCTGTTAAAGACTGGCATGCTACTGCTACCCTCTTAACTAAGGTATTAGCATAGGTGATTATTATGCTTTTGTTTAGGATTTTACATAAATGTTGCAGATTATAGAAAATGTCTATAGTTGATAGAGCTGGAAGCAGCGTCAGAGATGGTATAACCTAACGGCACTAATGAGAGTCCACCATTGCTGATGATACATCATGGCGCATGTTCTAAATATGCGGTATTGAGATCTGGTCCCTATCCTCCACATAAGGGGACGTGTGCTTCCCTGAAATACTGTGTGAAAAAGTGGAGTGTAAACACAAAGCAGCCAATTAAAGTAGACGTGTAGATGTGTGTGTCAGCCTTTGTTGCCGCTGCTGCTGAGTCACGCTGCTGTCAAAGATTTATGGATATTTCATTTGAAGAATATGAAGTATTACTTCTCTTTTTAACTGTGTAGGCCAACATCCAGTCTATCATGGCCTCTGAAAAGCAAGTCAACATCCTAATGAAGTTACTGGATGAGGCTCTCAAGGAGGTGGATCAGATTGAATTGAAACTGAGCAGTTATGAGGAAATGCTCCAAAGTGTAAAAGAACAGATGGATCAGATCTCCGAAAGCAACCACCTCATTCATCTCAGTAACACTAATAACGTAAAACTCCTGTCTGAGATAGAGTTTCTTGTGGTAAGCATGGTTATAAACTACTAACAACAATTAAAAAAAAACAAACCTAATGATCTCTAAAGCCCATTTGCAAGTATTTTCTAGTTTCCTTAGGAGAGCAGGATTTAAAAATACTGAAGTTTCAAACACCCAGTAATAGGATTGCGTAGCATCTTACCTGTAAACTTCCTAAGAGTACACAGACAAATGGTGTGTTTATTTACTTTCCAGAGCCACATGGACCTGGCCAAAGGTCATATAAAGGCACTTCAGGAAGGAGATCTTTCTTCTTCCAGGGGCATTGAGGCCTGCACCAATGCTGCAGATGCCCTGCTGCAGTGCGTGAATGTAGCTCTTCGACCAGGTATGACCATAAAATCTGCCCAAGAACCTGGGACTAAGCTTCTGACTTAGTGTAAAGCTTTTGACAAGAAGTCCATGAGGCAGGTGGTTTAGGGTTAGATTATTAGCTATTGAAACAAGTTTCACTTACTCTCAAACATAATTTATATCGGCACGAAGAACTTGTTCATTTCAGTACCTTCTGATTGACCATCAGTGACTCTACGTTAACACCAGCATTTTTCTTCAGCGCTGTTCACAGGACCTAGCACAAAGTAGATGCCGTAAGGCTTTGCTAGACCAGCGGTTCCTAAACTTGAGCTTGCATCGGGATCACGGCTAGGGGCCACCGCAGAAGCAGTAGGTCTGCTCTGAGGCCTTAGAATCCATGTTTCTGACCGTTCCCAGGTGAGGCTGAGGCAAGACCGCAGCGTGAGGATCGCTGAGTTACACTGTTTTTCCCCCTTACCTTTCTTTTATAAACACACGCATAAACCAGCAAAAGGTTGAGTTCTTCAGAACTGAAATACGGCTTCTGTTATAAATGCACTCCTTAGACATCCGGGAGCTCTTTAACCCGTTGAATAAGCTGTCACGATTTCAGGCCATGACGTGCTTCTGGCAGTTCAGCAGCAGCAGCAGCAGCGTTTCAGTGATTTGCGAGAGAATTTTGCCCGGAGACTGGCCAGTCACCTCAACAATGTTTTTGTTCGACAGGTAATTTTATCTTATTATAGTACTGGCATGTTCCTGTAGCTTGAAATGAAATGGTCACAGAAAAAAAATTTTAATGTATTTAATTGGGAGCACAATATGTTCCTTTCTATATTTATTTGATTTTAATATTTTTAGATACGTGTGTATTTGCTCATAGATGTTTTGGGGGCCTCAGTGGTCTCCTATGAAGACAGTTCCTTTTAGCCAAAATTCCCTAAGTTTTAAATAATTGTGCTTGCATGTTACATATACCCCATTTAGACAATCTTGTTTCTAAAAATAAGTCCAAACTTGTTACGTTTTTAATGTTTGGCCTGTTTTATTTTTCAGTATTTTCAAGTGAGAACAGGGACTTGATTCCATGTTTTCAGTATTTCATTGGCTCCATATACTTATAAATATGAGAAAAATGACTAACTCAATTGTAAATTCTAGTTGATTTACTCTTATAGAAAACCTTTATCTCTATTTCTATGTGGAAAGGGTGTTATAATTAAGGTTGTGGCAATGATATAAATGTTACTGTTAAGTATACCTTAGAGGGATTTGACTAGAAGGTGCTTTTTTTAATAAATAATAAATTAGACTTAATATTTCTTGAATAAATTAGGTGTCATAAATTAGATTTTGTGTATTTATGATCTCTTTAATAGGGATTTGGGGCCAAAAAAAAGTTGAGTGAAATTTTGTTCATCAAGAAATGCTGACTGATATTCCAGGTTCTTATTTTGTTTTCACTTTGTAGTATTCTGAAACAATTGTATTTACTCTATTTTATTTCTGATTAGTTTACTCAGGCCCTCCTTCAACTCTATAACAGGTCCTACTTTCTTTCCGTGCCTGTGAGTACATCAACTTTGGCTCCAGCTTCTCCGATTCTTTTTTTTCCCCTGTAAGGTTTACTAAGCTTAATAGCAGCAGAATCTTTATAGTTATAATTTACTGATTTGAGCTACCTGTTAACCATATTTGTGGCAGTTTTTTTAATGTCCCATAACAGAAAGTTTATTTAGATCCAAAGGCATTTAATCTCATTCTGCTTGCCTTTCTTTCTGTCATTCTTTCATTCACTCACTCACTCCTTTATTTGGAAGTCATTTGCCAAGTGATTAAAGATGCATTCCAGACATTTCATTGGAATAGATGAGAGGCTGATTCTTTGCTCTAGTTGCTCACGATCTAGAGAAGGGCGACAAACAGACTGAGGGAAGGTGTATGTTATGGTGGTACCATGGGAGTAAAGGAAGACCAGCTAACTAACCGCGCAAGGGGGAAACAGGGGAAGACTCTCTTAACATTCCACTTGACTTGAAAAGCTTCAGGAAAAAAGTAAACCTAGGAATCACATAGGAAATACTAATGCACATTTTTCTTACACTATTATTTCAATAATATCTATTTTTACACAATTCCCTAGTTTTTTTAAATTATCCTCTTGACAGGCTATAGTCCACATTTGTAAATGGTATGGAAAATACCAGTCAGTAAATGATAATCCTTTCTCCACCCTTAATTGTTTGTTATAACATGCTATTATTTGTGATTTTTGCTTCCTTGCCTTATAAACTAATGGCTTTGTTTAAAATGAATGCATCCCAGTTCTGAAAATCTAATATGCATTGTTACATGTGAGTAATGCATGTTAAAAACCAGAATGTTGCAACAACCTGGAATGTGCTGAAGAAGATGAAAGACAGTGTCCCAAGTGCAGAAAAGAGATTTTCTGTGTGTTAAATTGAATACTTCGTGTCACCTAGCAAAGAGTTGGGAAACAAGGGGATTTCTGTTCCTGGTTGTGGGACACACGGGGAAGATTCGATTACCGCACTGGGTTACATGTCTTTGTTCACCATCAAATTTTGATTGTGTGTCTGATTTGTGTGTTACATTGTGTGACAGGACTCACTGTCCTCCATATGTAAGAGTAAGAAATGGCTGCTACCCTCAAGATGCTTGTGAGGATGTGGTAAAGGTAATGTACTTAAAACTCTACAGCAGTGTATAGGGGCTACCTTAGGGACACCACAATGAAGTGAATGTGTCAGTAAAGCAAGTCACACAAATTTTTTGGTTTCCCAGTGCATAAAAAAGCTATGTTTACACAGTATTTTAGCCTATTGTGTGCAATAGCATTATGTCTAACAGAAGAATGTACACATTTATTTTAAAAATACTTCATTGCTAAAAATTGCTAAGCACCCTCTGAGCCTACCATCTGAGTCATCATCTTTTTGCTGGTGGAGGGTCTTTCCTCAATGTTGAAGGTGCTGGAGGACCAAGGCAGTGATTGCTGAAGATTGGGGTAGCTATGGCAATTTTTAAAAATAAGACAAGAGTGAAGTTTGCTGTAATGATCAACTTTTCCTTTCTCAGACAATTTCTCTGTGGCATGCAATGCTGTTTGATAGCATTTTACCCACAGTAGAACTTCTTCCAAAATTGGAGTCAGTCTTCTCAAATCCTGCCACTTGTTTTATCAACTTAGTTTATGTATTAATTATAGTCTAAATCCTTTGTTGTCATTTCAGTAGCCTTCACAGCATCTTCATCAGGAGTAGATTCTCTTTCAAGAGACCAGTTTCTTTGTTTATCCGTAAGAAGCAACTTCTCATCCATTAAATATCTGTTAAATGAGATTATAACAGTTCAGTCACATCTTTAGACTCCACTTCTAATTCTAGTTCTGCTTTCTACCACATCTATAGTTACTTCCTGTACTGAAGTCATACCCCTCAAAGTCATTCATGAGGGTTGGAATCAGCTTCTTCCAAAACTCCTGTTAATGTTGATATTTTGACCTCTTCTCATGAATCATGGTGTTCTTAAAGGCATCTAGAATGGCCAGTCCTTTTCAAAAGGTTTTCAGTCATCATTACTAATTTATTTATCTCTAATAAGAAACTTTAAACAATGTCTTAATTTTTAAAGTATATAAAGAGTAAAATTCTTAGCACGATTGAATTCTAGATATGATAGTTATCTATATTATTGATTGAATTAAGCAATTTAAGTATTTTTTCTCCTTCCTATATATTTTGAAACCAGTTTCTCTTAAAATCTTTCTGTTAACACTAACAATATTTAATATATCCTAATAGTCTGAAGGTAATAATGTTTTTATATCAGTGAATTTTCACATGATGATGATCTGGAAATGCTACTTACAGTAGAAAGTTTTGAATAGTAATATATGTAGAAGAGCTTTGTAAACCGTAAAATTCTCTATAAATGTTGGTTCTTCCATTTTGCAGGAGAGATGAAGGTTTTTAATTGAAGAGTTTTCCTGACATTAAATTAAATAGTACAACTTAACATGCAGTGACCTGAGTAAACAGCTATAGAAGAACATAAACCATGATTTTGAGTCTTGAATTATTGAAAAAATTAATGAGGAAGGATAATGGAAATATATCTAATATTATTATTAATAAGGGTAAAATATTTGGAAAACATTTATCAGCAATAACAAGTTTGTCAAATACTCCTTCCTTTTAGTTAGTGTAACTTAATTAAGGCACAATTTGGAGACATTAGCAGACTTAAAACTAATCTCTCTCTGTGTACAGTATCTAATATCTGTGAGTCAGTGGAATCTCAGTCATCCTTCTGATGTGGTAAACATTTCTGAAATGTAATGTTTGTAATGACCTTCAGCAGTTTTTGAGTCTGGTTAGAATGGTTTTGTTTGGCATGTTTTTAAAAGAAAACAGAAGTGAGACTCACATGGCTGAGGTTCAGATTCTAGCCTTCCGCCTGTGTGGCCTGTGTGGATCACTTAGCCCTTTGAATTTCAGTTTGTTCCGTTGGGTCAGCTGATCTACTGGATCCATATACTCTAGAACAAAAGTCAGGATGCATCGTCTGCCTCAGGCTGATTGAAAACGTGCTCATTTATATAAGTCATGTCAAGGATTAAAAACAAAATTATATAGTTGCTTCTGTAGAAAATTAATGGAAAAATTAAAATTACATTATTATTAGGGGTTATCCTGGAAAGGGCTTCCCAGGTGGCTCAGTGGTAAAGAATCCGCCTGCAGTGCAGAAGACATAGGTTCAGTCCCTGGGTGGGGAAGATCCCCTGGAGGAGGAAATGGCAACCTACACCAGTACTCTTGCTGGGAACTCCCATGGACAGAGGAGCCCGGCAGGCTACAGACAATCTATTGGGTTGGCCAAGAATAGGATATGATCCAGCAACTGAGCACTGAGCGCTGTCCTGGAAAGCCCAGGAAGCAGTCATCTGCAGTCCTTCCTAGTTCTGACATTCTGTGTCCTGTGCATTTTCACCTGCTGTTTAAATATCGTAGACTCTAATGGAGATATCATAGATGGAGACAATTTGTTTTGAATGACTTCCCCTGTTCGGTGTGTGTTTCTTAGTAACAGTTTATATCATGATATTTATTTGCTTAGTCAATTGTAAAATGTTATGGGAGAGGTAAAGTTGATTAAACTATTCATTCTCAACTACTCTAAAAGATAAAATGAGTCGACTTATCAGAGAGTCATTCTTGTGTGTTTATGACTATTTTATGGTGGTGGTGTTCAGTTTGTATACACAGGATGATTAAAAAAAGACAAGTAAGTACTCGGTTCTTATATTTCTATGTTCTGTTGTTTTTGCTTGGCCATGCTTGATCATTATTAAGGATATTTAGTTACAACAATGTTTCTTTATACTGTCAGTGATAGTTATGTCCTTATTTATTCACTCTAGGGTCATGATCAGAGTTCAACTCTTGCTCAGCGCTCTATTGAACTGACTTTACCTAATCATCATGCATTTCATAGAGACTTACTCCGATATGCCAAGCTGATGGAGTGGCTAGAGAGTACGGATTATCGAAAATATGAGGGACTAACAAAGGTATGGATTTGACGTCAGTTACTCACTGAGTATAGAGCATTATCTTTTAGAATCGAGAGGTCGTGTGTTCAGTTCCGCAAGTGACATTTGAAGCACTGTTGTATGTTCTTAAAAAAGCAGCAAGTAGTTGAATTTCTTAGTGCTCATTAGCTATGGAGAACATTTTTTTTCTTTTTCATTTATTTTTATTCGTTGGAGGCTAATTACTTTACAATATTGTAGTGGTTTTTGCCGTACACTGACATGAATCAGCCATGGATTTACATGTGTTCCCCATCCTGATCCCCCCTCCCGCCTCCCTCTCCATCCCATCCCTCTGGGTCTTCCCAGTGCACCAGCCCTGAGCACCCGTCTCATGCATCCAGCCTGGGCTGGTGATCTCTTTCACCCTTGATAGTATACTTGTTTCAATGCTGTTCTCTCTGAACATCCCACCCTCGCCTTCTCCCACAGAGTCTAAAATTCTGGAGAACATTTATTTTATGTACTTAGATGGAGAACAGCTAAAATTTGAACTTCAGTATAGTATTAGGCCATACTGTAGCGTGAAGCATCATTTAGTTTAGTTAGTTAAATAATTATTTCCTGAGTTGCTTTATGTGCAATATAAAAACTAGAGAGTATGAAGTTATATTTTCAATGAGGCATTTGCTTTATAAGAACCTGTAATCTGTTCTTTTAAGCACATGCAGTGTGCCTCTTTATTAAGCAGACATTCCACTGTTCCAGGCACAGAGGAACATGGGTATTTCTGTTCCTGATTGTGGGACACACTAGCTGGAAAAATTGGATTATCATATTATGGTACATTTCTTTGTCACTCACCAGATTTTCACTGTGTGCCTCTTTTGTACTCACTAATCCATATGTAAGAATAAGAAGTGGCTCCCACACATGCTCCTACTTCCAGAGAGCGTCAGGTCTGCCTGGGAAGAGCAACTATCCTTAGCAGCCGGCCAGAGGTAAGTGCTGAACTGGATATGAGTTTAAATGTATAGCATGTTAGAGAAAGGAAATTCATGACCTGTAGCCACAGGAGAAAACTTCATAGAAAACATTGGACTTGACTCTTTTCCCGGGACTTTAAGAAGACCAGCCTGACTGAAGCTGAAATTCCATATTCTAGAAGAGTGAGAAGTTAGGTTGAAAAATCTGAGTCGTGAGTCCTAGCAGCATTCTTCAGACACAGGAAGAGACTTGATAGGGGAAACTAAGAACCTAATACAATAATGAGCTGAAGTGAAATCTTGGACGAAGAAGATGATAGTAGGAATAGAGATTATAAGTCACAAGAGAGAATCCCAAAACAAGGGACAGGATGGTGCCAGACTTGTGAGACGCAGAGATTAAAACAGTGATAAATACCACTTGGGCTTCCCAGGTGGCGCAATGATAAAAAAAAAATCCACCTGTCAATGTAGAAAATGCAGGCTTGATCCCTGGGTTGGAAAGATCCCCTGGAGAAGGAAATGGCAACCGACTGCAGTACCATTGCCTGGAGAATCCCGTGGAGAGAGGAGCCTGGTGGCCACAGTCCGTGGGGTCGCAGAGTGGGACACGACTGAGTGGCTGAGCACACACACACACGGATGGCCACAGCTGGACAAGAAAGAGCCATTCACACGTTCCCTTAGCAAACGCGCTGAGCATCTGCTGTGTGCTGACACTGTTGTATGCACGAAAGAGAACGGCGCTGAAGGAGACAGGCGAACACTTGCCTGTTCAGAGTACATATTCCAGTGGAGAAGGACCAACATAAAAGTCAACTTCACAGTCTGCTGGAAGGTACTGCTGAGAGCTCTAGAGAAAATAAAGCAGGGAATGCTAGGACATCAGAAAGGTTGCGGTTTCAAAAAGGGTGGTCCGAGAAGGCAACATTTGAGCACAAATTTTAAAGATAAGCAGGGGTGCGCAGTGGGAATTTCCGAGGAACGCTTTCCCAGCACAGCACAAGTGCCCCAAGGCAAGAGCAACCTGGAGCACTGGAGGAGCAACCAGGCCGTGGTGGTGGGAGCACGGCGAGTCAGGTTCAGGATGGGAGGGCGGGCGTGAGAGGTGCGGTGGGGGGCGGGGGGCGGGGCAGGGCAGATCTGGAAGGGACTGGGCACCGGTGTTGGAATTTGGTTTTTACTTGCAGAGAGATGAGGGAGGGGTGTTGATGGGCTTTGAGTAGCAGAATGACATGCTCTCATTTAGTAAACGGCCATTGTAGCAGGAACCCTTGGGCTCAGGACTCTACTGTTGTGTTGTATTCTGATTAGTTTTGAGTCAGCAGAATTCTGATTTGGAGATAGTTTACAGAAGAATATTTGCATGACTGGAATCTTTGCCTTCTGAAGTTTTAAGAGGATTAATACTGTATTTTGAATGATTAAATATTGTTACATCTTAAGAGTTTTGTGCCAACAAGTGCTTTGTCCCCTAGTGAATATTCAAATGAGTAAAATAATCAATAAGCTTTTTGCCTGATTGTGTTCTCAGTGAGTATTATTGCCGTATCTTTATATATATGTAGCGTCATGAATGTAATTTAAAGTGAAGAAGCAAGCCAGTAGCCAGTCTAGTGCTGAAGTATGGAATCATTCTCTGCTCATGGTATATTTTCAATTGACAGTATTGATGTGCTTTTTTAAATGAAATTATCTTATTTCCAAAGAATCTTGCTTTATCTTGTGTTTGAACTTGTGACAGACCATGCAGTTTTATGCCTGATAATCTAATTTGGTTGCTCAAGTGTTTTCAAAAATAGGAATCTTATTAATATGACCAAGAAAGGAATGAAAGGAAATGGAAGGAAAGGAATGAAAAAAGGAACCTGACAAATCAGTGTTTCTTTGGTAAGAAATAATAATTAAATCCAGATGCTATTTGTACTTGATCCTTTCCATGTAGTGTGTGCTAGTGGTAAAGAACCCGCCTGCCAATGCAGGAGACAGGAGATTCAGCTTCAGTGTCTGGCTCAGGAAGGTCCCCTGGAGAAGGAAATGGCAACCCACTCCAGTATTCTTGCCTGGAGAATTCCATGGACAGAGGAGCCTGGTGAGCTCTAGTCCATAGGGCTGCAAAGAGTTGAACCTGATTGAAGTGACGTAGCACTCACCTTTGTACTTGGTTATTTGTACCCAGCTCACACTTTTTGGCAGGACCAGGAAAAGCTTGTCTTCATTTCTTTAGGGAAAAGAATAACTAGGCCCTGCCCCAACTCTACTTACGGCTGAATCTAAGCAAACCCCTGATTTGGGGGTGTATGTAATTTAGAGCCTAAGGAAAATAGAGGTGCGTTGGGCATGTAATAAGCTCGGCTGCCCAGAATCCCTTCTGCCTAGCTGGGGCAGTAGAGCATGTAGAGCAGTTGAGCAGGGAGATGGTTTATCCTTGTTTAGGTAGGAACAATCTTTCCTCTCCCAATAGCCCCTTGAGGCCGACAGTCTTTAAGACTGCTCACACATTGTCTCAGCCTCAGTCCTATATTTGTAAATATAGAAAATAAAACATGGTGTTATCTGTAAGACTCTAAAGTGAGCACAAGAAAAAGTTGGAAATACTGCCTGAGATAACAGTATTTAAGCTCAAGATAGTTGGATTTTAAGTTAGGTGCTGTATACAGGATGCTAAGAGAAATACTCCCAGTGAGAAGCTTCTCTCTGAATTCAGTAAGTGAATGAGCTGGGAGTCACGCCTGTCTGTGGGCTTCCCCACCTGTGGGTTCTGTTGAGAACCTGGGGGAAGGTGTTCAGTCATTTCAATTGTATTGAAAAAGAAGGTGATTTTCAGTAGTCTGCTCAAATCACTGTTTTAAAAATAGCGACTGTTTAAATTGCTTGGGTAGTAGTGTGCACTTAGTTTGGGTATTGGAATGCAGTCTGTTATATTGAGTGAGTTGAGTAGAAATCTAATGAAGATTTTATGAATTATAAGTTGGTCAGCCATTTACATTGATTTCCAGTGATCAGTGTTTTTGTGATAATTTAAAATTCAACGAATGAGATGCTGAAAAGTGAAATAGCTGAACGAAATAGGAATAATTTTAGTGTCTGTTTAGCTTTAGATTTGCTTTTAAAGCTACACACAAAGATCACAGGAAAAAATTTCCTATTTAACTTTCCTTATGGAGAATCTGTGGGAAATGTATGTGGCATGCAAATTGGAAAAAAGAAGGCTCTATATTATGTTTCATCCAAAAATTTTTTATAAGGACATGTCTATCAATAAAATATCTAAATATATATAAATATATCTAATATATTTTTATATACTTATAAAATAACTTAAAAAAATCAATAATGAACTATGAGTCAGTATACAAATAATTTAAGTGATATACCTTTGAAAGTTACATCTGATGTTTAAAGCAAAGTAAACTGTTCTAAAACTGGATGTGTTTGAAATTGAAGTGTAGATTTCATGATAAATTTAAAAGAATAACTAGGCATAGGAGTTTTTCTGCTGCGGATTTATTTAAATTTAGTGAAACTCTACATAAGGCATTTAACATAGGATTTGGAAAAGTACATGGCCTCCCACTGTTGACTCTTTCGTCAGGGTATAAAATATTTTTGTATGATAATAAGCATAGATGATGAGGGAATGAGTTTGCATGTTAAATAATAGATGTTTTCATTTGAACTAGAATAAATTTTGTTTTTTAAAAAGAAATCATTTGATTATGAAAACTGTAAGATAAGGTAATTAAATTCTTATGAGAGTAACCTATTTGGGGCTAATTTACTACCCCATGCTGGCAAGGTATGGTAAAACTCAGTGTCCTGCTTCAGTGTCATTGATCCTGTCTGTTGGTATAATAATTTTTGAAACAGCATGGCATTATGGAAGAAGAGTTAAAAGATTCCCTTATTCTTTAGCACTGTAATTTTACCCTTAGGAAATTATTCCAAGAAAGCAGTTCATTAGAGATGAAAAGCTTGTTGTAACATTGTCTATCACAGCAAAACATCAAAACCAATTATGTAGTCTGTGTTAGGAGGTTGGTTTACTAAACTGAACATCAGCAGAGCATAATACTGTGCAGTCATTAGCATATGACCTGGAAAAGCGTGATTGTGCTGCCCCAAACACCCAGTATCGTATGAATGCAGCTATGTTTAAAATACATGAAAGGTAATGTGTAAATTACCATCGGATCATTGAAAAAGCAAGAGAGTTCCAGAAAAACATCTACTGCTGCTTTACTGACTACGCCAAAGCCTTTGACTGTGTGGATTACCAAACTGTGAAAAATTCTTCAAAAGATAGGAGTAGCAGACCACGTTATTTGCCTCTCAAGAAATCTGTATGCAGGTCAGGAAGCAACGGTTAGAACTGAACATGGAACAACAGACTGGTTCCAAATCAGGAAAGGAGTATATCAAGGTTGTATACTGTCACCCTGCTTATTTAACTTATATGCAGAGTACATCGTTTGAAATGCTGGGCTTCGTGAAGCACAAACTGGCATCAGGATTGCCAGGAGAAATATCAAAATCCTCAGATAAGCAGATGACACCAGCCTTATGGCAGAAAGTGAAGAACTAAAGAGCCTCTTGATGAAAGTGAAAGAGGAGAGTGAAAAAGTTGGCTTAAAACTCAACATTCAGAAAACTAAGATCATGGCATCTGGTCCCATCACTTCATGGCAAATAAATGGGGAGACAATGGAAGCAGTGAGAGACTTTATTTTGGGGGGCTCCAAAATCACTGCAGGTGGTGATTACAGCCATGAAATTAAAAGAGGCTTGCTCCTTGGGAGAAAAGCTATGACCAACCTAGACAGCATATTAAAAAACTGAGACATTACTTTGCCAACAAAGGTCCATTTAGTCAAGGCTATGACTTTTCCAGTAGTTATGTATGGGTGTGAGAGTTGGACTGTAAAGAAAGCTGAGCACCGAAGAATTGATGCCTTTGAACTGTGGTGTTGGAGAGGATTCTTGAGAGTCCCTCGTACAGCAAGGAGATACAACCAGTCAATCCTAAAGGAAATCAGTCCTGAATATTCATTGAAACAACTGATATTGAAGCTGAAACTCCAATACTTTGGCCACCTGATGCGTAGAAGTGACTCATTTGAAAAGACCCTGATGCTGGGAAAGATTGAAGACTGGAGGAGAAGGGGACAACAGAAGATGAGATGGCTGGATGGCATCACCGACTCAATGGACATGAGTTTGAGCAGGCTTCAGGAGCTGGTGATGGACAGGGAGGCCTGGCATGCTGCAGTCCATGGGGTTGCAAAGAGTCGTACATGACTGAGCAACTGAACTGAACTGAAAGTATAAAAGTGAAAATGTGAGTGTGATTATTCAACTTCATATTTTTACAAACTGTTAATATTATGATGCCAGTTCAGTTTTTTTAAAAGATGGAAAATAGCCTTCTTGTGTCCTATGAAATGCATCAAATATTTTCAGACCACAAAATTGAAAACAAGCACAAAGGATATGGGGGGATTGAGAAATGGAAATTGTTATACTTGTTTTATTAATGAGTATGTGTTGTTTTCACTTTTAAGAATTGCATGGATTATTTATCATGACTGTGAGAGAGAAATTAAAGATGTCTTTGAAGTTGCAAAGATCAAGATGACTGGCACAACTAAAGAAAGCAAGAAGCTTGGTAAGCTTAGGCACCTCAGTCCCCTTGTTTTCTCTTCTACTAAAAATTATTTATCTGTGACACATAATTTTAAGACTTTTTAGGCAAGGTGGAAGGAGATGCAATAGAATTAGTAAAAGAATAAATCTAATGCATTGGTTTGATTTATAGGTTTTTCATGGAACAAGTATGTCTCTAAAGCCTTATTTTTACTAATTAAAATTCTGCAGTATGTGAACTTGACAGCAATTGTATATACATGCCGTGTCTAATAAAAGTACAGCGCAGACGCGGAACCCGTAAATACGGAGGACCAACCATGGGACTTGAGCATCCATGGATTTTGGTGTCCACCACTGGTGCTGGAACCAACCCTGCACAGACACCAGGGACAGCTGTGTATAGTCACAGCAGCAGAAGTTGGCCAGGGAATGAAGTGCAGTCTGGAGAGAAAGTACTAGATTAAGAGACAGATGTTGGAAGTTCAGTTTCTGATTTCCTAAAAGACCTTTTGTACCAGTTGGAGGCAAGTCTGTGATCTCTTAAGTCATTGCACTCCACAGGGAAGTGAAGTGATGCCTGGCTTCTTACTTGTCACTGGCTATTTTGAATCAAAAAGAAAGTTGCTAAGTGTTTTCTCCCCTGTGAAGGGGCTGTAAAAATGTCACCAAAATTTCTCCTGTAATTATACTTTATTTTTCCAAAGAGTTATTTTTGAAACAAGAGGGGTTTTTGTTGCTTCTAAATATGTTAAATAAACAAAAAACTTGATTTAAAAGGATAACCAGTGAAAGTATCAAGTTGCAAGGAAATGATTTGCCACGGCCACGTTCTGCTCTTGCATGTACCCATCTCTGGACTTTCTGGATGGAGTTCTGTGCCTGTCGGAGTCAGAACCTGGCCTTAAATGGCTACAGTGTGTCCTCTGTGTCTGCATAGCTCCCCTTTAGAACCATGAGTGTAGCATTTGCTTGTTGAAAGGAGCCTGTGCCCTGATTGAAATTGATAGCTCGTCTTTCCATTCTTTTCTTTAGGACAAAGAAGACTATCTTTAGTAGTGGGTAATTATTTTGTGATTCACTGGTTTGTGGTTTGTTTTTGTTTTTAATACAACACTAATATATTGGTGATACTAGTTCCGATTTTTTTAATGGTTTGAATCTGTGTATTGCACTTTGGTAAAGATACTGATAAAAATATTGGGACAATAGGCTTTTGGAAACAGAAATGCTAACTCATCCTAAAGGTTACTTGTTCTTAAACGGTGTGTTTATATCCTTGTTAATGTTTCACCATGGATATGTTAAATTGAAGAAGGAATTCATAGGGCCTGGACTCCCATCTCAGGCCTGTCCGTGCTGATCCTGCTCGGCTGCCTCTCCAGTGGACTCTGAACTCTCTGCTTAGTGCCTGTGGGAACGACAATGGAAGGATAAGACCCCCTCCAGACAGGGGAATCTTGAAGATCACATCCAGGTTGCTCATTGCCTAAGAGGAAGCATACCGTAATCACCCCTGTCTCCGGACAGGTCATAAACTTTTCCTGTATCTATCAGGATGTAATCACAGGCTTATCGATTATTAACTGGTTGGAATGTAACTCCAGGCTTATTGACTATTGACTGTTTGAACACACAACACTTGAATGATGGGGTTATTGTAGTTGTATTTACCCTACCTTTGTTTATGTAAGTCTCAACGGAATTGAGGTGGTGGGTTTGGACACGTACACATGGGGTAGGTGGTGGGGTTTGGACACGTACACATGGGGTAGGTGGTGGATTTGGACACGAACACATGGGGTATAAAAGATTTTCACAAATGCTGGACGGGGTTCTTGGCTAAGAGGAGACTCTGCCTTGGGCCCGCCGGTGTAATAAACTGCACTCCACTATCTGCATTGTCCTTCTGAGTGAGTCTGTTTCCCGGAAAGCGTGGCTATAACAAAATCAGTTTTTCTTTTTAGTAAACAACATATTAATACAGTTACATGTTTAATGTTTTCATTTAGTATATTTGTCATCACTTGCTACTGCAGTAAAAGGGAAATCTTTCTAAAACTACCTCCTTGGGAGGTTATTAATGCCCCTGTCATAATATTAATTTATCAAGCTTAAGATTCTCATTGAGATAAATGACATAATTGGAATATAATTTAAATCAAATACAATACTATCTTAATGGTATCATTGCATTAACCTAAAACCTTAATTTTTTTTCTTATTTTTTGAAATTCTTAAATTATCTTGTTAAAAAATTTTTAATTAACCTAAGACAAGTTTAGAAGATACTTTTAAAACAGGGTTAAAATTACATCTCTCGTATGTATCCATTAAGTAGTAAGAAATAGGAGAGTAACCAAAAAATTATAGTTTCTATTACTTTGATGTTATCAGTTACAAGAAAGGAAGAACTAAATAATAAACAGAATTCAGAGAATAAAAACTATTTTGTTCATCTTTGAAAATGTAGCTTGTTGGTCAACATTTAAAAATAAATTTCAAGTTAAATACAAATGACTTCAGAAGTTCTAAATAGATAGAATGTAAACTTTTTAAAGATACCTTTTCAAGGATTCGAATTATGTTTAAATCAGTTCTTAATAGTAATTACAGTTAAAAGAGAAACCTAAAATTTGGGGAAGGTAAATTTTCAATGGATCAAAATTAAGGAATTATGAATAAAATTTTAAATTTGTTTTGTTTTTTCCTTGCTCTGAAAATGCTGCATCCGAGATACTAATAAAAATAGAAAGTCAGTGGCGGGCGGTTAAAAAAAAAAAAGAATAGAAAGTCAGATTGAATGTATTTTACAAAAGGAAATTGTGTATAGTCATAGAGATTCAGGGGAATTCTCTCTTTTTGAACCATTCTTTACTCAAGTCTTTAACATCTACTTAGTTTAGATAATTTAAAACAACGTTAAAATGCCAGTAAAGCACTTTTTCTTTGTGGTAAGGTTTTTATAAAACCTTTGCCTTTCTAAGGTCAGAAGGTTACCCTGATACTCTCAGAGGTGTGGGATTGTCCTCCCGAGATTGATACTTTGGTGTTTTGTTTTTCTTCTGTATTCCTCAGATGTACTGAGTGAAAAGACAGGCAAAGGATATCTAGTAATAATTTTTTAAATTGCCCATTTTTTTTCTTTTTACTACTAAGATAAAACACACAAGTATTAGTTGAGTCCATTTACATAATAACTTCCTTATCTTTAGTAATCCAAAACTTAAAAAATGATATGCCAAACACATTTTTTTCAGTGTTTCTCCACTGAAATTAAGAAATCTTGTTGACTCCAAAGGGAGTCTTGAACACAAGACTACATTCAGTCCTGAGTAGAAGATTCATTCAGTAAATGTTTATTAATTACCTATTACATGATAATTGCTGCTCGATACTGAGAATGCAGCAATGAGCAAAGACCCTACCCTCTTGGTGCTTGTACTCTAGCAGAAATTGTTTAAGGATATTTAAAATTTACCAGAATATTGTTACTTCTTGCTGATAAATAATATAGACTTTTTTATGAGCCCAAATAGAGCACTAGTAGTATTTATTAACTACTTTAAAAAAAGAAAACTATATGCAGAATTAGGCTTTGCTCTGAAACTGGTGAACTTAGTAGAGCGACACCTTAAGATCGCCAGCAGGTACTGTTCAGATTGACAAGCTAGTGGCTCCAGTGCATCCCCCGCTCCTGGTTGCTGTGTGTCCAGCCTTATCATTTCATATTCCTTTAAACTTCAGGCAGACAAGGCTAGGAAGATTGACATGTTTTTGGTGTGGCAAATTAGTAGTTTATACTCGAGCTTTTGCCTAGCAATAGCAACTATCACTATCCCTGTTTGGCAGGAGTTGACACCTTGTTTTCCGTTTCTTAAATATTTCTAGAGTTATATTCATTAATTTTCTGTTTTATTCTATAATTTCTTTCTTTGCCATTCAAGTTAGATTCTCATTTGGGTTTAGAATGTTTCACAAAACGATCTCTACAATTGATCTAACAAATACTAAAGAGAGGTTTTAGATAAAGGAAATGCCAAATGACCCTGAAAGAACTCCAATTCCCACATTAGACCTGTCTCTCAGCTTTACCCTTCTACCTACCCATCTCCCAATAATTAGTGTTTTGATACATGTGTTTTATTCTCAGTGTTCACAGAGCCAGCTAAGTTACTAAACAGTTTAGCTTATTATTTCTAAAATGGTTTTAAAACTCCACTCATAATTTTTTTTATCAGAGGGAGTATAAAATTATTTAGTACAGTGGAGATTCCTTCCAAGAGCTTTCAGTGAATACAGGATTGTTAATGCATTTAATGTATAAATGTGCAAGTTCATTCTATTAAATTTTCACTGTATTAAATTATTTACTTGAACTCTGTTTTCTTCAGAAATCAGAACTTGGAAGTGTAGTCTTTAAATTTAAGTACATCAGCTTAGGAGACTTAAAAGTGTGGGGGAGGTTTACAAATGTAGATATTTTTACCTGAATATTTGCATCAAATAGTACATTAAAAGACTAGTAAAGGTTTTTCTGTCATGTAATTTCTCAAGCAGTAGCTGACCAACTAAACATATGTTGCCTCTCTCGTTGCTTGGTGCTCCTGGTTCTTTGCATGTGTCTTTTCAACTAGAGCTTTAACTTCCTCTTGTGCGCGGTTTGTGCAGATTGCAGCTTGCTAACTTGTCTTTGTCTGTGACGCTTGCAGCCTAACCCGTCGCAGCCACACTGCCTGGAAAGGCAGTGCTGTCAGACGGGAAGCCGAGAGTGGGCGTGCTCGGCGTGTCAGCAGGTGCTCTCAGTGCGTGTGTGTGTCTAGGAGCCAGTCGTTCATCCTGGAGAAGCTGCGCCAGAAACACTGCTTGCTCTGGGTTGCCAGGGTTTGGCCAGAAAGAAAACCAACAGAAAGGAAGTGGGATGACTGCATCCAAGAAATGTGTGGCATGGTTAAACATGTATGGTGGGTAGTCAGAAACTTATAAAAAGTCTTAACCGTTATACTTTTGTTTTCAGGCTGTGTTTAGAAACTATAAAATTTCTTGTACGTATGGTCAGATTTTGCATAATGAAACCAAAGTTTGTCTCTAACTAACTGTATATCATATTTGTTGTTGTTATTTTTTACTTTACATATACAAATATGATTTGTATATCATATTTTTTATCACTTATTTTATTATTTGTCCCTTCTGACCATCAGTGAATAATACAGGTTTAGCTGAGAAATAGTCAAGAAGAATAAAAATGTTTTACTGTTTAAATTTAATTCTGAATAGAAACATCACATTTTCTTGTAAAAATAGAATCCTTTAATAGTTTGGTGTATGTAGGATATTGTGCAGACATATTGTTCTCATTTTTCCTCATAGCTATGATAGATACCTATGTTTATACCTAAACTCAGATGTCCCATATTAATATAGTTAACTATGTATGTGTTATGTTAGTTGTATTTTAAATACAACAAATATTCAGGGTTTTGTTTTTGTTGTTTTTTTTTTCTCTCTTCATTTTGTTTAGTTTTTAAAAGAACTTTAATCAATTCACTTGCTGAAAAAACAGGAGTGTCTGAGTTCAGGAATGTATTAAGTTGAGTCATGTGTAATTGACGTTTTTAGTAGGACAAGATTAATTGAGTGTTGGTAGTTTCATGTGGTTCAGCCTAATATGTTGATTCAATGTAGAGGCAAATAATATTGGAATATGGCAGTTTTTTTCTAGAAATACAATCATTATGTTAGCTAGTATTCTAGGGGGTCAGTGACTTTCATCCATAGTCATGTCTTCTGAGTGGAAAAGAACTCCTCATCTACTTTTGAAAAATCATCAGACAACTGTGATGAGAGTGGGCAGGGCACAGTGTGATCTCTAAGATCCCTTTCAGTCTTATTCTGTGATTCTGTATGATTTCACCTATCTTTACATAGGCTCAGAAGTAGAACACAAATCTTAATGAAAGAGGAAGACACTCTACATCCTCTTCATGTGGCAGAGTTGTGCCCTAACCCATATGAGCCCCAGAAGAGCAGGACAGCAGAAGGGAGCCCTGATGGATGCCATGAACCTTTCATTCGTGAAGGTCACAGCTTTTAAAGGTTTATCATTTCCCAGGTCTTCACGGGAGTTCCGGGAAATTAACCGGGTCTACTTCCAGTCTAAATAAGCTCAGTGTTCAGAGCTCCGGGAACCGCCGGTCTCAGTCATCTTCCTTGCTGGACATGGGAGACATGTCGGCCTCTGATCTCGATGTTGCCGACAGAGCCAGATTTGATAAGGTAAGATAAAATGACGCATGTTTCTTAAACATTACTGTCAGTTTTCTAGCACCAGTTTGTTACTGCTTTAATTGTGTTCAAAGATTTGGGCTCTATTGACTCTTTTAATTAACCGTGTCTTACTTTCCATTTCTGAATCTAAAAAAAAAAAAAAAATAACTGGTCAAATGGCAACTGAAATGTGATTCATCAATTAAATGACATAACAGCTTTATTAAAATTTGTTTTAAATCATAAAGAGCTTGCATTGTCAATCCAGTTATTTGAGTGACTACAAAGAGGAAACAAGTTTTATGAAGCTAAATTGTTTAAATAAAGTTTTATCACTCTGTTCCTCTTTCCAGATTCCAAGTGAGTAATTGTTGTCAGTTTTGTTTTAGGTATGTTCTGACCCTCTTATGCCTCATTAGTACTGCATTGTCCTGTCAATCTTGGAAGTATTTGTTTGGGGGATTCTATTAAGATTATAGATAAAGCTTCCCTGGTTGCTGCAGAAAAGTGATTAAATGTGGAATGTTATTTTAAGCGTTTTGTTCAGTTCTTTGTAGAATCATTTTGGTTTTCTTCAGATCTTTGAACAGGTACTGAGTGAACTGGAGCCCCTGTGTCTGGCAGAACAAGACTTCATAAGTAAATTTTTCAAACTACAGCAGCATCAGAGTATGCCTGGAACTGTGGTATGGGTGACATTTATTTACTAGCGCATATTTATGATCTGTATCATAATTAGCATAATCATTATATTGTCATAATTTTAATATCAGAACAGAAAAAATTTACATTGTAAGGATTTTTTAAATAATTTTTATCATATAAGATAATAAAAAAAAGGATAGTGTTTGGGCATCTAATCTAATATTCTAGACTATCTTAGGCCTAAACATTCTCCAAATTGATGAGTGGGGGACATGTCTGAGTTTACTTGGCAAAAAATATTTTTAAAAAGCAAATTTATTGTTTTAGTGATCAAGAAAAAGTAAATAGAATTAAAAAATTAAAATGATGTTTTAATGTATATTTGTTGTTATTTAGTCACTAAGTCGTGTCTGACTCTTTGCAACCCCGTGGACTGTAGCCCACCAGGTTTCTCTCTCCATGGGATTCCCCAGGCAAGAATACTGGAGTGGATTGCCAGTTCCTTCACCAGGGGATCTTCCCAACCCAGGAATTGAACCCGTGGCTCCTGCATTGGCAGGCAGATTTCTTTCCTGCTGAGCCACCAGGGAAGCCCCCATGGTCTTAAAAAATAAATGAAAGCAAGCAAGAGAAAAATGGTGAGCCTCAAATCAGAATCTTTCTTATGGCTTTCTTACTATGAGACTGAGAGAGTAACAGGCGGGAAGGCCAGGGGTCTCCAAATGGAGGAATGAGGCTGTAAGTGCCAGACATTTTTATCTCTCCTAACCGGCAGAAAAGAACAAACCAGCGATCTGTTTTTCCTTCTCTATACAAAATTAAAAGGAGGTTTCTCCTAACATTCTGTGTGGCCATGACACCTGGTCTCACCTAAAGCTAACTACTCCCAAACCTTGAGTTAACCAATACATTTCTTTTTCGTTTGGAAATGTTGTCTCAAGCTATGTTAATGAACCCCAGACTCCATCTTCAAGTTGGTTCCCCCAAAGGGCCTAACTTAACTTGTTCAGGTATTGTTCCCCTAATCTATGTAAACGAAACTATTTGTTGGTACAAGATGCAAGTCAATAGTTTTATGGCCTGGGATGAATTATCTGGTGCCATTCTAGATTTTATGACATTCCTTTCTTTTCATTAACAGACTGTGAGTGACTATATACCATACAGCTAAAGACTAGGAGGGGGGTACTCTTTTGCCCCCTTCTGATGCCTATGTCAGAAGCTTTGTCTATCTCCTTTATACTTTAATAAAACTTTATTACACAAAAGCTCTGAGCGATCCAGCCTCATCTCTGGCCCCGGATTGAATTCGTCTCCTCCGGAGGCCAAGAATCCCGCGTCTTATCGTTCAGCAACAACCTTTCAAGACCATAAACTAATTATTTAATCCCTACTTTTCCTCATCTATGTAATGGGTATAATAATGCCTATTGAACATGGCTCTCTGGTGGCATAAATGTAAGAAAATAAAATGAGCCATTTGCTAGAGTATTTTAAAGAACTTAAAAACACAATGCAAATCGAGTGATTTTTTTTAAAATTAAGATGATCTTTAAAAGAACTAACATATAAAAACAGTGCTCAAAATTAAGTCTTTCAGATGGTTAGGGGGTTTGTTCTTGTAGATGGTAATTGCTAGTAAATTTGTTAGTTTCTGTAAGAACTTCTGACAGCATTTTTTATGCTCAAGTTTTATTAGGATGATTAATTTTATTACAATGATTTTAATTTTCAAAATTCTCCCTTGAACATGTCCCTAGATATTTTCAGCTTTTTATTAAATTGTCCCCTCGTTCCTGCACTCCCTCTGAGTCTCCTCTACCTTTCTCTCCCGCCCCACCCCCCCCCAAATGTGCTCACAAGCAAACACAGCTTCTCATTCTCAGATAAAATCTGAAAACAAAGCTTCTCCTGAACATTCTGAAGCAACATGTTAAATTATATAATTTCATTGATAATACTACCTTTAAAAATCATTATTTCTCATCATACATTCTCTCCTAAGAATTTGGAGACTGAGCAGGCTATTGCTATATAAACTAAACTCTTCAATTTGTTAGCCTTTTATTATGTAAAGTATCTGAATAATTTTTGCAGACTGAAGCAGAGGACACAGATGGAGGAACTTTGTCACAGCAACATAATGCTGGCACATCGCTGCCTGTTTCATCTGAGTATGTGTTTGTTACTATCTGTTGTTTATTGTGAAAAAAAAGTAAACTTTCAATTGAGCAGGAAGGAATGCTGCCCAGTGAGGAGTCCAGATTACTGTCCATAGCTGACAACACTCAGAGCACCGATCTGTGTGCCCAGTGTGTTACAGAGCTTCTCAATGAAGTAAACTTGGTCCCCTTTATAGCTCTTTGGCTTTTCTTTGCTCTTGTAATCACACAAATGCAGTCAATTTTGATGTTTGCTGGTAGGAAGTTGCATTTGAATTGTAGTGTATTTCTCAGAAATCACAAAGCACATTTCAGGACCCAGTTCTACAAAGGACGTTATTTTGAGTGATAAAAATGCAACCTCAAAAAAATATGTTTATGTTGGAAACCACTCTAGAATAATTAACTATTTGGACAGTGTTAGTTGATATATCAAATTTTAGTCATTTGTGTATACCGAGTGGATTAAAGTTAAAGGTAAATGCACCTGAAGCTTGTACTAACTATTCTGTTTTGTATTTCTGAACAGGAAAGATATGATCCGCCAGATGATGATTAAAATATTTCGCTGCATTGAGCCAGAACTGAACAACTTGATTGCATTAGGAGACAAAATCGATAGCTTTAACTCCCTTGACATGCTAGTCAAAATGAGTCGCCATGTGTGGACTGCACAGAACGTGGACCCCGCTTCTTTTCTGAGCACTACACTGGGAAATGTTTTGGTGACTGTCAAAAGGAACTTTGACAAATGTATTGTAAGTTGGGTATTTTTTTTTTCAGTAACTTAGAACTCTTAACCATTGCAGAGTATCTGTGTGTGTGTGTGTGTGTCTGTGTGTGTGTGTGTGTGTGTGTGTGTGTGTGTGTGTTTCAAAGACTTCTGGCTTCCCACCAGGGGACCTACTGTTCCTATCCCCACGCCTTGCAGCAGGGTATTGGCTGCAGTGTCCAGGAGCAGGCTAGTGCCAAGTTGTGTCCCGTCTACACTGTGAACCATGGCCAGTCCTGGAGTGGCTGACACAGAGGCAGCAGCGATTACACCCGAGATCCACTAAGTAACTGAAATCCCAGGTGACCAATTAGTGACCATAGATTTAATGAAGCAACTGAAACTTGAATTTATTGTTTTTCTTCTTTTAATATATCACAATAGGGTAATTAATATTTGGGTTATTTTAATTGATTAAAGTATTTTTTTCAGTTCAATAGCTTTAATCATATTGCTTTAAGAATAAATTGTTCTTATGACAACTTTTGGTAGTTATCATTTTTCTCCTAATAGGGAAAAAAATCATTAACTTTATTTTTCCTGTTAGGTTTTGGTAAGCTGATAGATATGAAGAGGATTGGGCCAGGTTCTAAAAAGAGTTTCATTTTATGAATATATTTAGTATTAATATGTAAAAATAGGTATTTATCATCTGAATTATTCTACTATGTAACCTCTAAGTTAAATCCAGTGCTTGAATAGCCATAGAATAATGAGTGAGTGAAAGTCACTCAGTCATGTTTGAGTCTTTGTGACCCCATGGTCTGTAGTTTGCCAGACTCCTCTGTCCATGGAATTATCCAGGCAAGAATACTGGAGTGGGTAGCCATTCCCTCCAGGGGATCTTCCCAACCCAGGGATTGAACCCAGGTCTCTCGCTTTGCAGGCAGATTCTTTACCGGCTGAGCCACCAGGGAAGCCCATAGAATAATGAGAGAATAATAAAAATATTAAGGGTGATTAAAATCCACTTCATCTTTTATACTTTTTAAAAATAATGCTTACTGATTTCTGAAAGTTTAAAAGCCATCCGTAGAAACGTAAATGTCACCTCAACAGACTTGTTAACCCTCCTTCCCCACCAAATGATTGCACTGGCATTTGAAATATTATGAAATTTGGCCACTTATCCTCTTCCCTGCCCAGCTTTCTTCAGAAGTGATGATAAACCTGTAAGGTCTGATTGTAAGCTGATTGCCAAAAAGAAAATAAAGAATTACTAAAGTCTAAGATAGTGAGTCCCATGTGACATAGAATAAGAATAGCTAGAACATTAACCATGAGAACACTGTACATTTTTAGAATATGAAGATTTTCTTGCTCTTATCAGTGAATAAAGCTAGTATATAAAACTTTAATATAATACCTCTCAATCCAGTTGAATGTAATTGTTAGAAGTGTAAGATATAATAGTGTCAGGGAGATGTAGACATGGGTTCAAATGAAGTGCTTAGCACATTGCCTGGTACAGAATAAGAGCTTGTAACTAATTGCTTGTAATGGTGATGATGATGATGATGATGATGACAGTAATGAAAGTGAAAGTAAAGTCGCTTAGTCGTGACCGACTCTCTGCGACCCCATGGACTGTAGCCTACCATGCTCCTCCGTCCATGGGATTTTCCAGGCCAGAGTACTGGAGTGGGTTGCCATTTCCTTCTCCAGGGGATCATCCCGACCCAGGGATCGAACCCAGGTTTCCCACATTGTAGGCAGATGCTTTACCATCTGAGTCACCAGGGAACAATAGTGGTAATTAGTAATAGTTTGCTGAAGAATGTTCGTGTTCCTCTCAAAACTGGGAAGTGAAGAAATTTAGTTAAATTAACCTAGACAAAGGTATAAAGTCGTGTTTTTTCCCTAAATTGCATGTATTTCTAAAAGATGGACCTTGTCACTAAAGGGAAGAGGATGGTTCCTTCTGTTGGTTATCATCAATCTGTTTCTTAATTTAAATCAAGTCTTTTCACAGTGTCGTCAGTTGTGTGTGCTCAGTAAGTGTTACATGTTTTTGGTACTTGGGACAAGATCTGGACCTAAAGCATACCTTGAAAGAGTAGTGAATGGTTCTCTGTGTATTGAGCCAAAGAATGAATGTCAGACAACTGCAGAAAGTGGAATAGATGGTATCTGAGTTTAGTACTTTCATCTGGTGGCCAAGCCCAAAGTGTTCTTCAAGGAACGGGGCTAAAAAGATTAGCCTGCCAAGAACTAGGGATAAAATTAGAAACATATCAAGTACTACCAAGCTGGACACTGCACTCCAGTACATTTCTTACCTGCATTTACTTTGCTTTTCAGGATTCCTCACACTACAGTGATGTGGTTTTGTACCCTTTAACCTTTGAAAATGGTATGATCTGGGTGTCTCTGCCTCATTGTATAGTCTTGCCTTCTTTGTCATAGATTAATTAACCGTATAAGGATGGGTTTATTCCTGGGCGCTCTGTTCTGTTAATGTACATGTCTGTTTTTGTACCAGTACCATATTGTTTGATGACTGTAACTTTGTAGTATAGTTTGAAATCAGGGAGCATAATACCTCTGATTTTGTTCTTCTTTCTTGAGCTTGCCTTGGCATTACGATCTTTTGTGTTTCCATACAGGTTTTAGAATGATTTGTCCAATTTGGATTCCTTTTATTTATTTTTCCTGTCTGATTGCTATGTCTAGGACTTCCAATACCATATTGAACAAAAGAACGGTTACTTTTCTAATCTCTACATGTCATATGGTTTTCAGGTTATACCCCCAGAATCTCAGCACAATGAAATTTTAGGTAGGAGTTGAAAATGACTCAACACTTGGGCAGTGTACTTCTTACTGGGAATAGAACTAGATCCCCTGGAAGTACACAGAATCATAATTGATTATTTTGAACCAAAGTGACTATGTTCTGTCTATATGTCTATTTGTTGCTTTGTATCCATCTTACACAAGTACTTTGCTATACTGATTTAGAGTGAATGACTAATAGGTACATGGAAAACTATATAATGCAAATCCACAGTAGAAGTACCTGTTCTCCTCTGTGCTCATACCCCCAAAACATAGAACTTCTCTATCCAAACAAATTTTAGGCTGATGAGATTTGGAAATGGTTGTGGTTCTCAACTTGACTATATAGACACCAACCAGAAATAATCTTGAGAGATCCTGTGTGTGCTCTGGTATCTGCTCTGCCCCAAAGTGGGCAATCATTATATACTTACCTTTTATAAATGATAGAAGTGTTCATTGGTTGTTTTTACTTGAAACAAAGACCTGAGGTTCACAAGCTTTGAGTGCATTTTGTTTTGAATAATTTGGATTTTTTCCCTTGATTTTAGTTCCTTCAATGATATCTATGTACTTTTTAATCTCTGGAAATAGTTTTTCATAGTTATCCATATTGTGTTAATCTTTGATTAGTACATGTCCGAAATGTTCTAGGTATTAAATTACATCATGCCTTTGTGGTATATATATTTACTTTTAATTGTACGTTGTTTCTAAGTTGCTTAGCTATTTTTCTCCCTTGCTTTCTGCCTAACTTTAGAGTAACCAAATAAGGCAAATGGAAGAAGTAAAGATCTCAAAGAAGAGTAAAGTAGGAATTCTCCCGTTTGTTGCTGAATTTGAAGAATTTGCTGGACTCGCAGAATCAATCTTTAAAAATGCTGAGTGTCGTGGAGATCTAGATAAAGCATATACTAAACTTATCAGAGGAGTATTTGTTAATGGTAAACTTTTGTTACATTATGAAGAAGTTTTTGGTGGTGGTTTTCCTTATTTCTGGTGTTTTTGGTCAGTTGTTTTCATTATTTCTGATTAAGTTAGAAGTTGGGAGACAGATGTGTTCATTATTTTCCATAGTCTCTAGTCTTTTTTAAGTTTTCTGAAATTAAAGATTTCTTAAATTTGGGACTTCTCTGGTGGTCCAGTGGCTAAGACTCCACACTCCCAATGTGGAGAACCTGGGTTCAATCCCTGGTCAGGGAACCAGATCCCACATGCAGCGATGAAGTCCTGGCACAAGTAAATAAAAAAATATATATATATATTAAAAATAATAATAATAATGATAAAGATTTCTTAAATTTGAAAAACAGTGTGTAAAACCCTTTTGTATTTACCAGGAACTACTTATATTTTAGGGTTCATATGGGCTATCAGTATGCAAAGTTGAAATTCATTTTTTAAACACAAAAATGACCTTGTGGATTACATTCGCATTTTAGCAAGAGTCTTCTTGAGCTGATCAACAGTGATGTCTGTATGTGTGTGTGCTTAGTCAGTCAGTCATGTCCGACTCTTTGCAACACCATGGACTGTAGCCCACCAGGCTCCTCTGTCCATGGGATTCTCCAGGCAAGAATACTGGCACGGGTTGCCGTGGAATCAGCCAGGGGATCTTCCCAACCCCGGGATCAAACCCAGGCCTCCCACATTGCAGGTGGTTTCTTTACCATCTGAGCCACCGGGGAAGGTCAAGAATACTGCAGTGGGTAGCCTATCCCTTCTCCAGGGGATCTTCCCGAGCCAGTTACTGAATCTGGGTCTCCTGCATTGCAGGCCGATTCTTTACCAGCTGAGCTACCAGGGAAGCCCAAATTAATGCTAAAATAGTGTAATTCATCATCTAGCTATGTCAGATCACACAGTTAAGTTACAGAAACAGTGTGGATGTGTTTAATTTGAAATAAATGATCTGACTGCATCAATTCAGGAATTTTTAAAACTAAAAAAAATGACCAAAGTAGAATTATCTCAACAGTTAGAGATAATACATTTTTGGTGGAAACAGGTTTAGGGGAAAGATGATAAATTACATGATTGAATGTTTATATGGTTGATATTTCTTTTAAAATTCAAAGTAGCTTTGCGTTGTCTGATTGTAAAGTAGTATATGCTCATTACATACCCCCCAAAATCAGCAAACTGACTTTAAAAATCAAGAAGAAACTAAAGGTAATTTGTAATCTCATCATACAAAGGTTAACGTTTAATTTTTACCTGTGTGAACTTTTCAGTATATCTCTCTCCCTGACAGACATGCACATATTGTGTGTTCTGTAATTTGAAACGTTTCTCACACCTTACACCCTGTTTGGAACCTGCTAGACTCTGTGATTCTAGTGTCTGTCCTTGTCTCCTGATACAGATAACCGTAGTCACTTCTGATGATTACATAGAGTTCCATCTGTCATTGTTTCCTTAGCAGATCTTCTGTTAACAGGCATTTGGTTTGTTTCCAGTTTTCTGTATATTTCTGTATATTGTCCAATAATTTCCCTAGGATCAGTTATTAGAAATAATTCCTGGGTCAGAAGTTTTGTGTCTGTTGAGTTTCTGCCAAATAACCACACAGAAAGATTATACCTGTTTGGTCCTTTGAGTGTTTGGTGAAAGTTTCTGTCACATCTGCCTCGAGACCCAGTATTTCTCGGTATTATCAGTCTTGTTATCCTTTGTTAACCTAGAAGGATATAAATCAGTTTTGCTTATGGTATGTTTTACTTCCAAATTATATGTTAAGTTTATTCATCTTTCTCTTTATGACTTCTCAGTTTTGGGCCATTCTTAGAAAGTTCGTACTACCACAGAATTATTTCTTTAATTAGGTTTATTTTTCTTAGTACTTACAATTGCATTCATTTATTTGCCTTTGACATTTTAAGCACTTGAACAGTTTAGAATTTGGTTGGCTAAAAGATGTGAAATAGGAATCCAAATTTAGCCATATATATATATATACACACATATATATATATATATATAACTGTTTTAGAATGATTTTTTATTTAGGTTTAGGTCGATCCTTCAATACAGTATGTTTTATTTGATTAAGTCCAGAAATGTGCTTACTTCTTAAAGTTATAAATGAAAAGAATCATGTAATTTTTCCATAGCTAAATGTGGTCATAGTCATACCAGGTCATCGTTACATTTTTTCCATTTTTGTTTTAGTGGAGAAAGTAGCGAACGAAAGCCAGAAGACCCCCAGGGATGTCCTCATGATGGAAAACTTCCACCATATTTTTGCAACACTTTCTCGTTTGAAAATCTCATGTCTAGAAGCTGAAAAAAAAAGAAGCCAAACAAAAAACCACAGATCACCTTCAGTCTTATGTCATATACTCTTTAGGACAACCTCTTGAAAAGCTAAATGTCAGCATATTTTCATTCAGTATATTTTTCTTGGTTTTGAACCTGTGTTTAGATGTGAGTAACACAACAGACATTTAAATTTGCTCATTCATTGGTGGGTGCAGGAGGATAAGGAAGGATGGACTGAGATATTGAAGCTGCTCAGACACTGCTAGATGTTTTATATACATTATTTCTTTTAATTCTTGTAAACGATGATGTGGGGTAAGATAGCATTATCCTTGTTTTACAAATGAAGAAACTGGAAGTAAATAAAAAGTTATAGTAATTGACAGGTAGCAAAGCAGGGGGATTAACCATAGATTTAGCCTTTTCCATTATACCAGTCTTCCATTTCTTACCTCGTAAATGGCTAACCTTTATCCCTAGCTCAGATGAAGATTTTGAAAATTCTATCAAGATAAAAAGAAAATAAAAAATTGTTTTATTCATTGCCTTTTCTTTATCCTTCCTTTCTTGACTTGTCATTCCCCAGAGCAAATCTGATCTTTAAACATGAGAAATGGTAGTTTTAGAGAACTTTGCAACATAGTAGAAGCTTAAATGGACCCTTCTAACAAATTAGGTCCACAGTGTGATTCGTCATCTTTGTTTTGAAGTTAGAGTCAAATAAAAATTGTCTATCTGTTGTCAGCAATTCAAATGCAGAACCAGTGCCTTGTAAACTGAAGAACAGGCAGATATTCCTTTAGGGTAAAGGGTCTGTCTCAGACCTAAAGCCTGCATGATGCGTAACTGCAACATAAAGGAACTTCTTTTGAAATCAAATTTAGAGCAGACACATTGATAAATCCTTTATTATGTAACATTGTTAGAGAAGCTCTAGCCAATGCAGTAAGACCGAAACATAAAGATATATGGAAAGAGAATCATACTGGAATGGACTGCCATTTCCTTCTCCAGGGAATCCTACCACCCAGGGGTCAGATCCGGGCCTCTTGTGTCTCCTGCTGGCAGGCGGAGTCTGTGACTGCGCCACCTGGGAGGCCCTCGGGCTTACAATCACCTGTGTGTGACCTGTGGGAGTTATTTCATCTGGTAAAGTAAAGTAGGTTTTTTAACCTAGTCAAGGTATATATATATATCAAAAAACAATTTGTTTCCTATATGTTATAATAACCAATTAAAAATCTGTGTAGAAAAATAAATACATTAATTAAAATCTGTGTAGAAAAAAAATTTAAATATCTGGAACAGATTTGTCTAGAAAATTATTATTAAAAATGTAGTAATTTAATGAAGAATAAATAAATAATTGCTAAGAAAATTTTAGAGAATAGTAGAGAGGGGATTTGACTTGTCAGTATTAAATCATGTTGTGCTCAAGTAAAGACTTGCCAATATACATGTTAAAAAACCACTTACACTTAAAAGGCAGCCTGAGAAGAATATTTATAACAGTACAAGAGTCAGTATGCTAAATATAAAAGATCTTTTTAAAATCAATCAGGAAAGCACTAGGATCCCAATATATAAATGGGTATGGGTTCTGAATGTACTTACTGAGCATATGAAAAGCAGATAAACTTCATTGCTAGCTGAAGAATATTGAAATAAAATGACAAATAAACCTTTCTTACCTTTTTTTTTTGGCTACACCACTTGGCATGTGGGATCTTAGTTCCCCATCCCCGTCCGTCCACCGGGGATCCAATCCATGCCGTCTGCATTGGAAGGGCAGAGTCTTAACCACTGGACTGCCAGGAAAGTCCCCCTTTTTCACTTTTCAAAATGACAAAGATTTTTCTTTAATTATGATAATGCTTATGATAGTATGATAAGATAAAATAGTGTCATATACTGCTGACAGAAATATAAAGTAACTGAACTTTTCTGGGAAGCAATTTGTGTATATGAAGAGTCTTCAGAATGCTTAACAATTACACTCCTCAACTGAAGAATTATAGTCCTAGAAATTTATGCTGGACAGTCATCAAAAATGTGGGTAAATACCTATGTATGAAAGTTATTTATAGCTGTATTTATAATAGATTTTGTTTTTGATGAGTAGATTTTGCCAACTTCAAGAGAAAAAGTAAAAAATATTAAATACTTAATACTGAAGGAATGAATAAACATAGTATAGTCATTGGACGGAACATGATGCAGCCATTAAAATTTATACTTTGGGAAAAACATATCAAATATTAAATGGAAAATATAGCATACAAAATTAATCTCATTTTCATACTCACACATCAAAAGACTAGAGGGAATTCTAGTCTTTTGACAGTGCTTATCTCTGAGTAGTGTGATAATAGCTGATTATTATTTTATCCTTTATATTTTCACACACTGTCTGATTTTTACACAGTGGATATATACTAGTTTATAATCAGATTTTTTTTTTTTTTTTTAATTTAAGTGGTAGTGAGAGCCGTTCTTAGCCGTTGTTTCTTTTCATTTCCTTGAAGCATTTCTTTGAAGGTGTGGAAGCTCGAGTGGCACAGGTATAAGAGAGGAGGAAGTGAGCTATCAACTTGCGTTTAACAGGCAAGAACTCCGAAAAGTTATTAAAGAGTCTCCTGGAAAAGAAGTGAAAAAAGGTCTCGATAACCTCTACAAGAAGGTTGATAAACATTTATGTGAAGAGGAGAACTTACTTCAGGTATGCTTTAGTTCTCTTAACCTACCTAGATTGCACATCCTTTTATATATCTATTTTCCCCTAAATATTCCTCTAGAAATGCTATACATTTTCTAATTTTAGTGCAGGAGGAAAGCGCCATATAAAATGCAGACAAGATTAGTAAATTGTGAGGAAAAAAGGAATATTTATACAAGTTTATATGGCTATCTCTGTGTATTTTATATTTCTGTGGTATCATTTTGAGACATTAAGTTGTTTTGCTTTTGTTTGGGGACGGGTTTTTCATGACTTTCTGTGTTTTGTTTTAGTTTGGAAGGTAGTAAGGGAATGGAATGTGGAGTGATTGTGAGCATGGGAACCTGGATATGGGTTCATAATCTGCCTCCAGGTAAAACTGCCTGGTTTGGAGCCAGTTAGTTCACCTCTCTGAGCCTCAGTTTCCTTATTTGAAAAGCAGAAATAATACCTGTACTCTCTAGGTGGGCACTAATATTATTGCCATTGCCATTTTATACATGTGAAAATCAGAGCTTGGAGAGGTAGAGTAATGTGACCACGATCCCATAGCTAATGTATGATAGAGTCAGGTTTAAACCTCAGTTAGAGATGAGTAAGAATCACTCTTGATTTTAGCATCATGGAAGGCTTCATGAAGGAAAGCATTTATGTTAGTCTCTGGAAGTCAGATACTAACTTAACAGATAAAATAGAAGTGGCATTCCCAGTGGAAGAAATACTGTGAGCTAAAAGATGAGAAGCAAAAAGTGTAAGTAAAGCTGTTTAGTAAAATAGTCTTAAGCTGACTGTTAGGAATTTAAGGTTTGTGACATTTAGGATTTACAAGGAAAAATCCTCGAAGAAGGCACTCTTTGAACTGGCAGATAGAAGTGGTGTTCGTTCATAGTACCCGCCCTCACCAGGTTGTCATGAGACTTAAATAGAATAATACGTGCATAAAGCCCTTTGCACTGTGCTGATGTGAAACAAGTCGAGTAAGTGTAGCCTATTGACAGCGCTGCCGTGTCAGTGTGTGTGTGTCAGGTTCTGCCTTGATAGTTGTCTAAGGTTTATTTTCTGATGGGACTGTTCATTTGTTTACTTTTTCTTGACTGAAGTACAGTTGATTTACAGTGTCGTATTGATTTCTGCTTATATCTGTCAGCAATTTAGTTTCCACTTCTAGACTATAGATCCCTTTGACTGCTCATGATTAGTCTGACTCATCTTGGTGTTCTCCATGTCATCAAGAAGTGTTTTGCATCCTTAATTTTAGATAAATTAAACTTTCATCTGCTGTGAAGTTTCGTTTAATCCTTAGTCTTATTTCATACATAGTAGTGCATAGCCACATCTGTGTTGGCTATTGGAACAGATACAATAACAGCTGAAATGTAATAAACATTACTGTGTCAAACACTGTTCTGAGCACTTTACATACATTCACTCATTTAATCTCATTTGAACCTGTGGGGAAGGTATTATTATCACGACCCAGTTTACAGATAAGGAGGGCCTTGAGGCACAGAAGAGTGGTGTAACATACTCAAGGTCACTCGAGGAGTTACGAATCTTCCTTCAGGATGTACATTCTTAATTGTTGTTGTTCAGTCGTTCAGACGTGACTCTGTGACCCTGTGGACTGCAGCACGCCAGGCTTCCCTGTCCTTCACTCTCTCCCAGTTCAGCTCCGTCGCTCAGTCGTGTCCGACTCTTTGCGACCCCATGGACTGCCCAGAGTTTGCTCAAATTCATGTCCATTGAGTCGATGATGTTACCTAACCATCTCATCCTCTGCCACCTTGTTCTCTTCCCACCTTCAACCTTTCCCAGCATCAGGGTCTTTTCCAGTGAGTCGGCTCTTCACATCAGGTGTCCAAAATATTGGAGCTTTAACTTCAGCATCAATCCTTCCAATGAATATTCAGGGTTGATTTCCTTTAGGACTGACTGGTTGGATCTCCTTGCAGTCCAAGGGACTCAAGAATCTTCCCCAGCACAGTTCGAAAGCATCAGTTTTTTGGCACTCAGCCCTCTTTATGGTCCAAGTCTCACATCTCTACATGACTACTGGAAAAACCATAGTTTTGACTCTACAGACCTTTGTCAGCAAAGTGAAGTTTTTGCTATTTAATATGTTGTCTAGGTTTGTCATAGCTTTTCTTCCAAGGAGCAAGCATCTTTTAATTTCATGGCTGCAGTCACCATCCACAGTGATTAACTATTATGCTATCCTGCTGCTAAGTCACTTCAGTCCTGTCCGATCCTGTGCGACCCCATAGACGGCGGCCCACCAGGCTCCCCCGTCCCTGGGATCTCAAGGCAAGAACACTGGAGTGGGTTGCCATTGCCTTCTCCAATGTGTGAAAGTGAATTATGCTATCCTAAATGCTTAGAATATGTCTTGACAGTATTTCTACATTCTTGTTATGTATTGTTTCCTCTTGCAGTTTAGCGACTCTCATTTTCATTTTGTAGGTGGTGTGGCACTCCATGCAGGATGAATTCATTCGCCAGTACAAGCATTTTGAAGGTTTGATAGCTCGCTGTTATCCTGGATCTGGTGTTAAAATGGAATTCACTATTCAGGACATTCTGGACTATTGCTCCAGCATTGCACAGTCCCACTAAACCTTATAAAAGAAGAAAAGATAAATGAAAAGAAACACTCTGAGTACACCAGACACTATTCAAAAATACCAAGCAACCGTTTTGAGAACTCCGACTTGAAATTTTACGTATTACTTAATGTCAGATAATTGGGTAATGTGTGCATGCTCAGTTGTGTCTGACTCTTTGCAACCCCATGGACTGTAGCCCCCCAGGTTCCTCTGTCCATGGAATTTTCCACGCAAGAATACTGGAGTGGGTTGCCGTTTTCTTCTCCAAAATGGATGATGCCATACCACATATATTCAAGAGGAAAACTACCAACGAGTGTGGCAGTTTTATTCACCCAGTAGGTTGTGTACTAACTTAAAGCATTTATCTCTTCATAAATGCCTTTATCATTTTCTTACGACTGAACAGAAAATTTTCCTTTATTGTCTCGCTTCTTGTATTTGAGAATGGTTATCCTATATGTAATTCATTGAGAGTTCTTCAGCTTTCAGTAATTCAGTATTGGTTACAAATCATGTAACTACTAAAATACTGTATCGAATTTTTCCTTCTGAATAACTATTGTGTATATGGATAAGGGTCTTGTGAAGATCAGTTGTAAACTTGAATTTTGAGGATCATGTGATTCTGTGTAACAGTCTGAAATACATTTTCCAAAAAGTTGAAATGTGGTAATATTATTCTTAAATTTATCATGTGCTGTCATTTGTATGAAAGCAAGTCCTTATAAAATCAATATAGAAGAATTATTACATGTCATTTATCATAAAACATAGTCAGTCAGTGGTACTCAGTGAGGACTGAATCACTGCCATAAAGAGACTCGTGTCCTTAATGCATAAACACAAAGACCCTGTCAGTGCAGCGGGTTCACTTTTTTGACATTTATTTTACTTTTGGTTACGTCAGGATCCTCACTGCAGCCTGTGGGCTTCTCTCTAGTTGTGGCGCTCAGGCTCAGGTCCCATGGCCTATGGGATCCCAGTTCCTGGGCTAGGGATCAACCCGCATTCCCTGAATTGGAAGGCGGATTCTTAGCCACTAGGCTGCTAGGAAAGTCCCTCTACAGTTTTAATAGCAAAAAATTGCAAATAATCCAACTTTCCATTAGTAGTAGATGGATAGATTAAGGTGTATTCAGTATTTGCCAATAGAGTAGTGAGAATTAGTGAATTTTATCTACAAAAAATACTGCAGATGAATACCAGGAAAATAATGTCAGGTTTAAAAAAAAAAAGTCACAGAATATATATCATATGATTCTATTAATATAAAAGTTCAAAATAAACAGTATTTAGAGTTACAAGTGTTGTATAACTGAGAAAAAGCAAGGAAATGATCATAAAATTCTAGAGTGATTAGGGAGCAGGAAGGGAAGATTATGGTATCTAGCAGGGGCAGGATTTGAAAGGTATGTTATGTTACTTAAACTGGGCAGTGGCTACATGGATTTCATTGTACTATGATACTTGATACCTTACACATACCTTATAAATCTTATTTTAATTTAAAATTAAATTTAATTTAATTAAATTTAATTAAATTTAAATTAAATTTAATTTAAATTTTAAAAAAATTTGTTTAATTTAAAACAAAATCAAACTCATATGTGTGTGTATATTCTTTATTGACATAGGAAAAAACCTTAACATTTGTAGATGATCTGGAGACAAAGAAGATCCAAGGTTGGTTGGATTGCTCGAGGTTCAAGCCAAGTATTTTCAGAGCTGATATTCCACACAACAGTGACCTCCCTCTCCAGAATGTTACAGATTTAAATATATTTAAACATCTAAAGATCAAACACTGTCTAATGTTTGTGTTAACAGACCAAGTTAATTTTACCTGAGGTGGTATGACTCTTATTTAAAGAAAAGGCAGATAGCAAAATACTTCTTAGAAAAGAGTCTAGAAAAGTAAGCACGTCACATAACAAAATTATCTAAATAACTGGATAGAAATTTTGAGAAAGTAAGATGTACATGATTCCTATTAAAGATAAACATTGGTTAGTTAATATGTCTCAGTTTATATTTGTGTTAGTATCTGTTTATTCTAAGGAATTAGAAACTAAGTTTAATACAGCTTTTCAAAATTAAATAAGATATTTTGAATGAAGACAGAAAAGGCAGTGGATGACTGATCAGCTACAATTTTCTAGATCTTAGAGATATGTAATATTTTGTGCTACAGATGGAATGAAAAAAGAGCAACATATGATAACTTAGAGAATATAAAGAAATGAAAAAGTGCTGAGAAAGCAAAAATGGCTATGCCAGGAAGGTTAAATATACAATGGTGTCTAGGAAGTAAGATTATTAATTCTCATAACTCTATGTTCTAGGATCCTCTGCATCTGCAAGTCCCCAATTTTAATGTACATATGAAACAACCAGGAATCTTGTTGAAATGCAGGTTTTGTATGATCTAAGACTGCATTTCTAGCAAGATCCCAGGTAATATCAGTGCTTCAGGCCTATAACCCACAGCTGAAATTGCAAAGTTTTACAGTGGTATCAGTTCAATTCAGTCGCTCAGTCATGTCTGACTCTGCGACCCCATGGACTGCAGCACACCAGGCCTCCCTGTCCATCTCTTTTGTTTCTTTAGGTAGATATACTCCTAAGTATTTTATTCTTTTTGTTGCAATGGTGAATGGTATTGTTTCCTTAATTTCTCTTTCTATTTTTTCACTGTTAGTATATAGGAATGCAAGAGATTTCTGTTGTTAATTTTATATCCTGCAACTTTACTATATTCATTGATTAGCTCTAGTACTTTTCTGGAAGAGTCTTCAGGGTTTTCTGTGTAGAGGATCATGTCATCTGCAAACAGTGAGAGTTTCACTTCTTCTTTTCCAATCTGGATTCCTTTTACTTCCTTTTCTGCTCTGATTGCTGTGGCCAAAACTTCCAACACTATGTTGAATAGTAGTGGTGAGAGTGGGCACCCTTGTCTTGTTCCTGATTTTAGGGGAAATGCTTTCACTTTTTCACCATTGAGGGTGATGCTTGCTATGGGTTTGTCATATATAGCTTTTCTTATGTTGAGGTATGTTCCTTCTATTCCTGCTTTCTGGAGAGTTTTGATCATAAATGAGTGTTGAATTTTGTCAAAGGCTTTCTCTGCATCTATTGAGATAATCATATGGTTTTTATCTTTCAATTTGTTAATGTGGTGTATTACATTGATTGATTTGTGGATATTAAAGAATCCTTGCATTCCTGGGATAAAACCCACTTGGTCATGATGTATGACTTTTTAAATATGTTGTTGGATTCTGTTTGCTAGAATTTTGTTAAGGATTTTTGCATCTATCGTCATCAGTGATATTGGCCTGTAGTTTTCTTTTTTTGTGGCATCTTTGTCTGGTTTTGGAATTAGGGTGATGGTGGCCTCATAGAATGAGTTTGGAAGTTTACCTTCTTCTGCAATTTTCTGGAAGAGTTTGAGTAAGATGGGTGTTAGCTCTTCTCTAAATTTTTGGTAGAATTCAGCTGTGAAGCCATCTGGTCCTGGGCTTTTGTTTGCTGGAAGATTTCTGATTACAGTTTCGATTTCCGTGCTTGTGATGGGTCTGTTAAGATCTTCTATTTCTTCCTGGTTCAGTTTTGGAAAGTTATACTTTTCTAAGAATTTGTCCATTTCTTCCAAGTTGTCCATTTTATTGGCATAGAGCTGCTGGTACTAGTCTCTTATGATCCTTTGTATTTCAGTGTTGTCTGTTGTGATCTCTCCATTTTCTTTCTTTTTTTTTTTTATCTCTCCATTTTCATTTCTAATTTTGTTGATTTGGTTCTTCTCCCTTTGTTTCTTGATGAGTCTGGCTAACGGTTTGTCAGTTTTGTTTACCTTTTCAAAAAACCAGCTTTTAGCTTTGTTGATTTTTTCTATGGTCTCTTTTGTTTCTTTTGCATTTATTTCTGCCCTAAGTTTTAAGATTTCTTTCCTTCTACTAACCCTGGGGTTCTTCATTTCTTCCTTCTCTAGTTGCTTTAGGTGTAGAGTTAGGTTAGTTATTTGACTTTTTTCTTGTTTCTTGAGGTAAGCTTGTAATGCTATGAACCTTCCCCTTAGCACTGCTTTTACAGTGTCCCATAAGTTTTGGGTTGTTGTGTTTTCATTTTCATTCGTTTCTATATCAAGAGGCCTTTTAGTTCCTCCCTGCTTTCTGCCATAAGGGTGGTGTCATCTGCATATCTGAGGTTATTGATATTTCTCCCAGCAATCTTGATTCCAGCTTGTGCTTCATCCACCTCAGCAATTCTCATGATGTACTCTGCATATAAGTTAATAAGCACAGTGACAAAATACAGCCTTGACGTAGTCCTTTCCCTATTTGGAACCAGTCTGTTGTTCCATGTGCAGTTCTAACTGTTGCTTCCTGATCTGCATACAGATTTTTCAAGAGGCAGGTCAGGTGGTCTGGTATTCCCATCTCTTTCAGAATTTTCCACAGTTTATTGTTATCCACACAGTCAAAGGCTTTGGCATAGTCAATTACAATGGTGTATGCTACATCATTCATACCTCTGAACAAATTAACATAATTTGGGGGTTTTGTTGTTGTTGTTTTGTCTTTTGGAAGACAGCTGACGTGTGTGCTTGTGGCTTTAAGAGTTCTCAGCTTTTAATATTTGGCAGCACCATGATATGGTATGCTGGTATGCATAGGTCCTGAGTTGTGTCCAACTCTTTGCAACCCCGTGGGCTGTAGCCTACCAGGCTTCTCTGTCCAAGGGATTTTCCAGGCAAGAATACTGGAGTGGGTTGCCATTTCCTTCTCCGGTGCGTGAAAGTGAAAAGTGAAAGTGAAGTTGCTCAGTTGTGTCCGGCTCAGCGACCCCATGGACTGCAGCCTACCAGGCTCCTCTGTCCATGGGATTTTCCAGGCAAGAGTACTGGAGTGGGGTGCCATTGCCTTCTCTGAGTACTAAGTGCATTTAGGAGCAATTCATATTTTGAAAAGAGGAAGAAAAAAGACAGTGGGGCGGATGAAAGGGGGGAGAGGAATATATGAAAAAAAGGGAAATCAGGTGATAAGAAACAATGGAGAATATAGCAAGCAAGACAAACATGAGTCTGAGCACATGTCTTGCTCAAAAAATCTTGAGAAAGCAGCTTCTCTGAGATAACATCTCGATCAATTTCACTGGCAAGATGGTGAGTCTTTCAAGAAGTTCCAGGTAGTCAGCTAGAAGAGAAGGTAGTAAAAAAGAAATTAAGAAATGGAAGGAATGTGCTTTAATCTGAATTTAAATTTGTCTCCATCTCACTTTAAACAGTTAGCCTTTCTGGATCTCCTTTCATTTCAATTATGTTGCCCTGTAACTCTCTCATAAGAGCCTATTCTTTTCCTTCATGGCACTTAACTATAATATACTACTTCTTTAGTATATCTCCCCTATATCTAAGCCTGCAGTCTTTGTGACTAGGATTATTTTGTGTAACAGTATCTGTCTAGAACATGTACATACTTAAATATTGAGTTTAAACAGTAGAAAGTGAACAGGCAGCCTTGAATTGTTAACTCATGGAAGGAGGAAACCATTGCATGAATTTCTTTACAATTCTCTTCAATGTTTAGAGCACAACTGTATTCTTGAAAGTAAGTTGCATTAGGGCAGAATCTCTGTTCTCTGCTTGAACCTAGCACCTAATGTAACTAGATGTGGATCTCATTCTAGGTGCTGAGTGAAGGTTGTTACAAGGAAATTGGACTTACAAGATAAAGTATACTCTACTCCCAGTTTTTACCTTATACATATACAGGGTCTCCACAGTGGTATACATTCTATAAAGATTGACGAATTAAATTCATGAAGGGCCTAAATGAACAATGTCTTCTGTAGATTTCAGATATGCTCTCTTGGGGAGGCCGTGTACCTGATCTACTGTCAGCTCCTCTGGTAGACACTGTGAGCTGTGGGGTCTGCCTGCTCCTCCTGCTAACAGAGCTCTGCTTTTTACAGAGTAGGAACAGGCCAGACAAAAGTGAAACACCAAAGCTGGCATAGACTCTTGGATCCCGACCTGCTGCATATTAGAGTTGTGGAAATGTTTAAAACTCCTGATATCTGCACCCTACTCTAGCCAAAGAAATATGAATCTCTGAAGATGGGGCCCAGGTTCTTACAAGCCTCCCAAACCATAATGGGCAGCATGCTTGGCCTGGTCTCAGCAGGCCATGACAGTCCAGCTCTCCTTTGCCTATGTTTGATTGAGGAGTACATATTTGTGTAAACCCAGCTCTAGTCAGTGAGATCTAGGAGGAAGTCTGCTAAGAGATCTCGAGAGAGATTGTCCATCCTGAAAAAAAAAAGAAAGTTCATAAGACATACAAGGGTCTTTAGCCTCTATATCTTCTTCCTTCTTGGTATGTTGTGATAGGAGATGAGAGCCATGGCTGCTGTGATCATGAAGTAGGATTACCAGAGCCATCAAAGAAAAAGGTAAAGCATGCAATGATATATGTGTATTAAAACATGCAAGCATGTCAAAAAAGTATGTATATAAACAGAGTAGGTGCAATTGTTTGAAAATTTAGGGTATTGAATGTAATTTCTTTTTTTTTTTTTTTTTTTTTTAATATTATTTTATTAGTTGGAGGTCAATCACTTTACAACATTTCAGTGGGTTTTGTCATACATTGACATGGATCAGCCATATAGTTACATGTATTCCCCATCCCGATCCCCCCTCCCACCTCCCTCCCCACCCGACTCCTCAGGGTCCTCCCAGTGCACCAGGCCCGAGCACCTGACTCATGTATCCCACCTGGGCTGGTGGTCCGTTTCACCATAGATAATATACATGCTGTTCTTTCAAAACATCCCACCCTCACGTTCTCCCCCAGAGTTCAAAAGTCTGTTCTGTATTTCTGTGTCTCTTTTTCTGTTTTGCATATAGGGTTATCGCCACCATCTATCTAAATTCCGTATATATGTGTTAGTATACTGTAATGTTCTTTATCTTTCTGACTTACTTCACTCTGTATAATGGGCTCCAGTTTCATCCATCTCATTAGAACTGATTCAAATGAATTCTTTTTAACGGCTGAGTAATATTCCATGGTGTATATGTACCACAGCTTCCTTATCCATTCATCTGCTGATGGGCATCTAGGTTGCTTCCATGTCCTGGCTATTATAAACAGTGCTGCGATGAACATTGGGGTGCACGTGTCTCTTTCAGATCTGGATTCCTCAGTGTGTATGCCCAGAAGTGGTATTGCTGGGTCATATGGCAGTTCTATTTCCAGTTTTTTAAGAAATCTCCACACTGTTTTCCATAGTGGCTGTACTAGTTTGCATTCCCACCAACAGTGTAAGAGGGTTCCCTTTTCTCCACACCCTCTCCAGCATTTATTGCTTGTAGACTTTTGGATAGCAGCCATCCTGACTGGCGTGTAATGGTACCTCATTGTGGTTTTGATTTGCATTTCTCTGATGATGAGTGATGTTGAGCATCTTTTCATGTGTTTGTTAGCCATCTGTATGTCTTCTTTGGAGAAATGTCTGTTTAGTTCTTTGGCCCATTTTTTGATTGGGTCGTTTATTTTTCTGGAATTGAGCTTCAGGAGTTGCTTGTATATTTTTGAGATTAATCCTTTGTCTGTTTCCTCATTTGTTATTATTTTCTCCCAATCTGAGGGCTGTCTTTTCACCTTACTTATAGTTTCCTTTGTTGTGCAAAAGCTTTTAATTTTCATTAAGTCCCATTTGTTTATTTTTGCTTTTATTTCCAATATTCTGGGAGGTGGGTCATAGAAGATCTTGCTGTGATTTATGTCGGAGAGTGTTTTGCCTATGTTCTCCTCTAGGAGTTTTATAGTTTCTGGTCTTACATTTAGATCTTTAATCCATTTTGAGTTTATTTTTGTGTATGGTGTTAGGAAGTGTTCTAGTTTCATTCTTTTACAAGTGGTTAACCAGTTTTCCCAGCACCACTTGTTAAAGAGATTGTCTTTTTTCCATTGTATATCCTTGCCTCCTTTGTCAAAGATAAGCTGTCCATAGGTTCGTGGATTTATCTCTGGGCTTTCTATTCTGTTCCATTGATCTATATTTCTGTCTTTGTGCCAGTACCATACTGTCTTGATGACTGTGGCTTTGTAGTAGAGTCTGAAGTCAGGCAGGTTGATTCCTCCAGTTCCATTCTTCTTTCTCAAGATTACTTTGGCTATTCGAGGTTTTTTGTATTTCCATACAAATTGTGAAATTATTTGTTCTAATTCTGTGAAAAATACCGTTGGTAGCTTGATAGGGATTGCATTGAATCTATAGATTGCTTTGGGTAGAATAGCCATTTTGACAATATTGATTCTTCCAATCCATGAACACGGTATGTTTCTCCAACTGTTTGTGTCCTCTTTGATTTCTTTCATCAGTGTTTTATAGTTTTCTATGTATAGGTCTTTTGTTTCTTTAGGTAGATATACTCCTAAGTATTTTATTCTTTTTGTTGCAATGGTGAATGGTATTGTTTCCTTAATTTCTCTTTCTGTTTTTTCATTGTTAGTGTATAGGAATGCAAGGGATTTCTGTGTGTTAATTTTATATCCTGCAACTTTACTATATTCATTAATTAGCTCTAGTAATTTTCTGGTAGAGTCTTTAGGGTTTTCTATGTAGAGGATCATGTCATCTGCAAACAGCGAGAGTTTCACTTCTTCTTTTCCAATCTGGATTCCTTTTACTTCCTTTTCTGCTCTGATTGCTGTGGCCAAAACTTCCAACACTATGTTGAATAGTAGTGGTGAGAGTGGGCACCCTTGTCTTGTTCCTGATTTTAGGGGAAATGCTTTCACTTTTTCACCATTGAGGGTGATGCTTGCTATGGGTTTGTCATATATAGCTTTTCTTATGTTGAGGTATGTTCCTTCTATTCCTGCTTTCTGGAGAGTTTTGATCATAAATGAGTGTTGAATTTTGTCAAAGGCTTTCTCTGCATCTATTGAGATAATCATATGGTTTTTATCTTTCAATTTGTTAATGTGGTGTATTACATTGATTGATTTGTGGATATTAAAGAATCCTTGCATTCCTGGGATAAAACCCACTTGGTCATGATGTATGACTTTTTAAATATGTTGTTGGATTCTGTTTGCTAGAATTTTGTTAAGGATTTTTGCATCTATCGTCATCAGTGATATTGGCCTGTAGTTTTCTTTTTTTGTGGCATCTTTGTCTGGTTTTGGAATTAGGGTGATGGTGGCCTCATAGAATGAGTTTGGAAGTTTACCTTCTTCTGCAATTTTCTGGAAGAGTTTGAGTAAGATGGGTGTTAGCTCTTCTCTAAATTTTTGGTAGAATTCAGCTGTGAAGCCATCTGGTCCTGGGCTTTTGTTTGCTGGAAGATTTCTGATTACAGTTTCGATTTCCGTGCTTGTGATGGGTCTGTTAAGATCTTCTATTTCTTCCTGGTTCAGTTTTGGAAAGTTATACTTTTCTAAGAATTTGTCCATTTCTTCCAAGTTGTCCATTTTATTGGCATAGAGCTGCTGGTACTAGTCTCTTATGATCCTTTGTATTTCAGTGTTGTCTGTTGTGATCTCTCCATTTTCTTTCTTTTTTTTTTTTTATCTCTCCATTTTCATTTCTAATTTTGTTGATTTGGTTCTTCTCCCTTTGTTTCTTGATGAGTCTGGCTAACGGTTTGTCAGTTTTGTTTACCTTTTCAAAAAACCAGCTTTTAGCTTTGTTGATTTTTTCTATGGTCTCTTTTGTTTCTTTTGCATTTATTTCTGCCCTAAGTTTTAAGATTTCTTTCCTTCTACTAACCCTGGGGTTCTTCATTTCTTCCTTCTCTAGTTGCTTTAGGCGTAGAGTTAGGTTAGTTATTTGACTTTTTTCTTGTTTCTTGAGGTAAGCTTGTAATGCTATGAACCTTCCCCTTAGCACTGCTTTTACAGTGTCCCATAAGTTTTGGGTTGTTGTGTTTTCATTTTCATTCGTTTCTATATCAAGAGGCCTTTTAGTTCCTCCCTGCTTTCTGCCATAAGGGTGGTGTCATCTGCATATCTGAGGTTATTGATATTTCTCCCAGCAATCTTGATTCCAGCTTGTGCTTCATCCACCTCAGCAATTCTCATGATGTACTCTGCATATAAGTTAATAAGCACAGTGACAAAATACAGCCTTGACGTAGTCCTTTCCCTATTTGGAACCAGTCTGTTGTTCCATGTGCAGTTCTAACTGTTGCTTCCTGATCTGCATACAGATTTTTCAAGAGGCAGGTCAGGTGGTCTGGTATTCCCATCTCTTTCAGAATTTTCCACAGTTTATTGTTATCCACACAGTCAAAGGCTTTGGCATAGTCAATTACAATGGTGTATGCTACATCATTCATACCTCTGAACAAATTAACATAATTTGGGGGTTTTGTTGTTGTTGTTTTGTCTTTTGGAAGACAGCTGACGTGTGTGCTTGTGGCTTTAAGAGTTCTCAGCTTTTAATATTTGGCAGCACCATGATATGGTATGCTGGTATGCATAGGTCCTGAGTTGTGTCCAACTCTTTGCAACCCCATGGGCTGTAGCCTACCAGGCTTCTCTGTCCAAGGGATTTTCCAGGCAAGAATACTGGAGTGGGTTGCCATTTCCTTCTCCGGTGCGTGAAAGTGAAAAGTGAAAGTGAAGTTGCTCAGTTGTGTCCGGCTCAGCGACCCCATGGACTGCAGCCTACCAGGCTCCTCTGTCCATGGGATTTTCCAGGCAAGAGTACTGGAGTGGGGTGCCATTGCCTTCTCTGAGTACTAAGTGCATTTAGGAGCAATTCATATTTTGAAAAGAGGAAGAAAAAAGACAGTGGGGCGGATGAAAGGGGGGAGAGGAATATATGAAAAAAAGGGAAATCAGGTGATAAGAAACAATGGAGAATATAGCAAGCAAGACAAACATGAGTCTGAGCACATGTCTTGCTCAAAAAATCTTGAGAAAGCAGCTTCTCTGAGATAACATCTCGATCAATTTCACTGGCAAGATGGTGAGTCTTTCAAGAAGTTCCAGGTAGTCAGCTAGAAGAGAAGGTAGTAAAAAAGAAATTAAGAAATGGAAGGAATGTGCTTTAATCTGAATTTAAATTTGTCTCCATCTCACTTTAAACAGTTAGCCTTTCTGGATCTCCTTTCATTTCAATTATGTTGCCCTGTAACTCTCTCATAAGAGCCTATTCTTTTCCTTCATGGCACTTAACTATAATATACTACTTCTTTAGTATATCTCCCCTATATCTAAGCCTGCAGTCTTTGTGACTAGGATTATTTTGTGTAACAGTATCTGTCTAGAACATGTACATACTTAAATATTGAGTTTAAACAGTAGAAAGTGAACAGGCAGCCTTGAATTGTTAACTCATGGAAGGAGGAAACCATTGCATGAATTTCTTTACAATTCTCTTCAATGTTTAGAGCACAACTGTATTCTTGAAAGTAAGTTGCATTAGGGCAGAATCTCTGTTCTCTGCTTGAACCTAGCACCTAATGTAACTAGATGTGGATCTCATTCTAGGTGCTGAGTGAAGGTTGTTACAAGGAAATTGGACTTACAAGATAAAGTATACTCTACTCCCAGTTTTTACCTTATACATATACAGGGTCTCCACAGTGGTATACATTCTATAAAGATTGACGAATTAAATTCATGAAGGGCCTAAATGAACAATGTCTTCTGTAGATTTCAGATATGCTCTCTTGGGGAGGCCGTGTACCTGATCTACTGTCAGCTCCTCTGGTAGACACTGTGAGCTGTGGGGTCTGCCTGCTCCTCCTGCTAACAGAGCTCTGCTTTTTACAGAGTAGGAACAGGCCAGACAAAAGTGAAACACCAAAGCTGGCATAGACTCTTGGATCCCGACCTGCTGCATATTAGAGTTGTGGAAATGTTTAAAACTCCTGATATCTGCACCCTACTCTAGCCAAAGAAATATGAATCTCTGAAGATGGGGCCCAGGTTCTTACAAGCCTCCCAAACCATAATGGGCAGCATGCTTGGCCTGGTCTCAGCAGGCCATGACAGTCCAGCTCTCCTTTGCCTATGTTTGATTGAGGAGTACATATTTGTGTAAACCCAGCTCTAGTCAGTGAGATCTAGGAGGAAGTCTGCTAAGAGATCTCGAGAGAGATTGTCCATCCTGAAAAAAAAAAGAAAGTTCATAAGACATACAGGGTCTTTAGCCTCTATATCTTCTTCCTTCTTGGTATGTTGTGATAGGAGATGAGAGCCATGGCTGCTGTGATCATGAAGTAGGATTACCAGAGCCATCAAAGAAAAAGGTAAAGCATGCAATGATATATGTGTATTAAAACATGCAAGCATGTCAAAAAAGTATGTATATAAACAGAGTAGGTGCAATTGTTTGAAAATTTAGGGTATTGAATGTAATTTCTTTAATGATTATCCATATGTTACTATTAATCTTTAGAGGTTTCTATTGAATTTTCATCACACAACCATGATCCTTATGGTTTTGCAGATGATTTTAAAATACGTGTAGAGAGATCTGAGAGTTGTTTGGAAGAAATTTTGTATTGTTTTGTTAGAATATATGCATTTGCTATAGTTTAAAAGAACGCTTTATCGTGGGTTGTTTTTCTGGACCAACAGCTCTTATCTTACCTCCCAGTCTTTGCCAAGCTGTAGCTAAGCCAACATTGATCCTCTGCAACTACTTTGAGGTCAGGTTGACCAGTCAATACTGTAGCACTTAGGGAAAGAGAACTTTCTAAAAGGATTTCTACGTAGTGGAATAATACAAAATTTAATCCAAAACATCACCTGCTTTCCTAAGGCAGTTTGTAGGCCCAACCTAAATTTAAATTTGAAAAAAAAAAAAAAATCTTGAAGTGGTTTGTATTAAAATTCACTCATTATAATTTTACTTAGCTTTTTTAAAGCCAAGTTTATTTAGCTACAGCTATAAATGAAATGAACTACATCTAACTTGTGTTCATAAAAATTCATTTCCATATTTGTTTATTCAGGAGGAATAATCTCCTGTAAGATTGCTCAAACCATAAAATTTATCACAGGGAACAGTTCTGAAAGTAGAAGAGAGCAGAGGAACAGCTAAGAGTATAATAGATGAATACTTTAGCTTTTACTGATGGAGGCTGAAATTATGTGCCTCTTCCTAGGGCATCATCATTCTAAGAATTGTGATTTCTCTTCTTATTCTCTGGGTCCTTTGTCTTAATAATTTCCTGCCTCTTAGCCTTGTCTTTGTACCATAGATTGTCTTTTCTGCCTGAAAAATTATAGTATTGCATCAGGGGATATAAAATTAATCACAATAATCTAGACATGGATTGTGTCTCTTCCCATATCACAGTAGGATCATTTGGATCCTGAAAGATTATCCATCACAGTCCCCATGCTCTGCAAGGATTAGGCAGATGATTGGTCTAACTGGGCCAATCAGACTCTCCATCTCTGCGGGGAGTGTGAATCTTGGGCAGGCGACACTGCTTGAATGAAGGTACTTAGAGTTAAATCCTCCCCGTTTCACACCAAAAGAGAACACCCATAAATGTCTTCTATAAAGATCTCCAAAGTTGCCCTTGTTTGTGATCTTCCCAAGATGAAGTGGTTCTTTTTTCTTCTGATTTTGTGAATCACCCGATATTCTTCCCATATTGCAGTCGGGGAGTAGTAGGGAGCCCTTAAGTTAGTTGAAGTTAGTTTCTGTAGCTTGCAACCAAAGATCCCCAATTAATGCAAACTAAAATATGTTTATACACAGAATCAAATAAACTGTATAAGACAATAAATGGTATTTGCCAAATGAATGATACAGACAGTGTTGTAATAGCTCAGAGGAGTTAGATGTATCTGTAGTCTGATAAAGTCAAGGAATTGAGACATGCATCATTGAGTTGCTGCCACCCACCCACTGGGCAGCACCCGTGAAGATCAGTTAACAGTGTAACCTGAGCTGAGAGTTCAGACTCTGAAGTTAGCACAGGCCTCACACCCTGCCTCTCTCGGGCTGTCTGATCTTGTGCAGGTAAGTTAGTTCTGGGCCTCAGGATCCTAATTTGTAAAAGGGAAAGAGTAGTGCTTCTCTCATAGATTCATTGTAAGGATTAAATCAGATGGTGTTTGTAAAATGTTTAGCACGGTGCTAATAAGCATTCAATTTTAAGAAGAAATGGATCAACGACGCATTTCTGAGCAACAGTTGAGCAATCAGACTCTGCTCTCCAGGGTGAGTGGATGAAATGGAGCAACATCCTTGGGCCGAAAGATGACAACACCTCACTGGGGTCCGTTCCTCACCCTGACCCAGTCACCCACCGGGCAGGCGCACCTGCGTCTTCCCAGGACAGAGGAAGTCTCTCCAGGCCTTTGTGTGCGAAGCCATTACCCACAAAGTCCTTAGAAACTTGCTAATGTTGTTTCATTCGCCTTTCCAAATCCTGTGAGGCAAAGCAGAGAAGAAGGCTTCAAGCCTCAACCAGCCTTCTGAGAAATGTTAATATGGTTAATATCTTAGACATCTTCAACAAATTCTGCTAAATGACCTGGGAAAGAACCTCATTCACTGAACCTGAAAACTAGATATGAACTGGGTCTTACTCATAACACCAGTAATCTATTCACTAGGTTGGTTTGTCTCGTCCTTCATTTTAATCAGACTGCCAACGTTATGTCTTTTTTAATTTAGAATTATGTTACTAATTTTTAAAACATTGACAAATCCAAATGATCAATCAGCGCAGTTCATTTCACTTGAGCACATTAGATAGCAGAGTATGTATTGACTATGCTTTATAACATATCGAAAGTAAAGTAAGCCGTGAAAATTCTGGGCGTTACTGCTACGAGATCAGATAGTCACGTAAAAACACAAAAGCCTTGATGAATTGCCTTGTCATCATCCAAACTTCTCATTCTGTTACTCAGTAGAAGGTTCCTGAAGCATCATGGGAAGCATTTAAAAGAAAACTGTAGACAAAGCATCATAATTAAATCGCTATTATATTTGAATCACATGTAATCCTATGAAGAAAGTCCGAAAAGTAACTAAGGTAGCCTCTTAACAAGTTTACATAACAATATATTTTAAAGATATTTCATTTACTTATATCATTTGGTAATTCATTATTCAATCATTTATTCATTCATCAAATGCTAATCACCTGTGGGGCTACAAAGACAAGATCAAAAACTTATTGTGTAATGGTAGAGATGGGCAAGTAAAAATATCCAGCCAAAACGCTTACAGTCATTGTTTTTAGAGAAAAGTATAAAATAGCAGAACAGAACAAATGAAATTTTAAAATTTTTATTGGGACTTTTCTATTTGTAATCTCCTATACATTTTGAATTCCTCTACAAGCAAATACTAGTTGATAACTTTGAAAAATGATAAAATGAAATGTTAATAAGGTTAATATCTTAGACATTATCAGCATAATTTTTCTCTTTTGCTTTTCCTAGCACATATTCTTCTATGTGTTGGCCAAAGACATCAACCAGTCTCAGGATAATAAAAGATCTATTACAGAATGAGAATATTGATTGTTTACAGGGCACCAGGCACTGCTCTAGGCAATTTACATGGAATGCAAAGAGAAAGACATAATTAACACTCAGTTTCTGACCTTAAGGGGAGTCCCAGGTGGCACTGGTGATGAAGAACCCACCAGCCATTGCAGGAGACGTAAGAGACGCCTGTTCGATCCCTGCATCGGGAAGATCCCCTGAAGAAGGAAATGGCAACCCACTCCAATATTCTTGCCTGGAGAATCCCACGGACGGAAGAGCACAGGGTCACAAAGAGTCAGACACAACTGAAGTGACTTAGCGTGCGTGCACAACCTTCAAAATAAGATTGTGTAGCTAAACAATAGTTTAAAAGCCAGGCTATTATATTGGGAGGAGATTTTCTAAATTATTTTATCTGCTTTCATCCTCCATTCATTCGATACTAAGCCTAGATGACATGGCTCAGTCATTTCTCTCCTGGAGTGGAAGTGAGGTGTGTTACAGAAGAACAGAGAGGAAAGCCATTAATCTTCAGCCCCAGGACTGTGGGAAGGAAAGAGCAACAGAGGAACAGAGCTGCCAGACACAGCCTGGGCACGTGATATGAAATTGGGGAAGACATCAAAGGTGGAAGGAAGTTCTTATCTCCACTCCCCATTTGAGACTCTGAGAAGAGGCTTCATTCTAGGCTGCTTCATATCAACCCTAGAGGGTCCAGCATGACCAGACAGAGGGAGGTCATAAGGTTTAACTTTAGAATCGCCTATACTCTCTTCACTGGGTCCAGTGACCGAGACTCTGAGAATCTGGTGGGGATCCCCTGTGCCAGTGAGGTGGGTGAGGGCCTGTAGGAAGGGCTGGGATGAGGTGGGAGTCACAGCCAGAAGTCAGAGGAACAGGTTGTTTTGGGAGAAGCCCTGAGGAGGCAGAGAGAGTCAGAGGGCCAACTAGGAACAGAAAGAGACCCAGACATCACACCAGACCCAGGCGTCAGCTGCAGTGCCAGAGACACCAGGAACAGCCAGGCAGGCCTAGAAGAGGCTCCCGTGGAGCACAGTCTTCCCTCAGCTACGAGGCCAGGCGGCCTTCCACCCCTACATGCACACATCCTGTTCCCATCGCAGAGCCCCGGGTGAGAAGTCTGACAGACTGTGCTCTTATCTTCCGAGACATTCTAACACCCCTCAGGAAATGTATTTCAATCACTCGGTTAGACTTAGTTATTTGTTTTTACTTCTTACCAGCAGGTAGGGATGGGGGAAGAAGGCTGGACTAGTTAACAATGGACCACACTTGCTCCAAACTTCTGAGGTATGATGTGAGTTAAACTCGCAGTCCTGCTAAGTAAGTCTAAAAATCAATTATAATTCAGCTCCCTATGGGAGCTCTGTGCACAGAAATAATTAATGTATCAGATCAGACCCACAGAGTAGCCCCCCAGGACTTGGTCCTCCCAGTGAAATCAACGCATGTGTGCTGAGGGGCTGAGAGAGAGAGCATGGTTGATTTTGACTGGGCATTTCATCAACTGGAGACTTAAGGGTATTCCTTAAAATATCACTGGTTTGGCTTCCATTGATTTATAAGACTCTCCTTGAGCAGTTTTTCCCTTGACCATTTTTATGCATCAAAAGAAATCTGAGCACTGAAGAATTGATGCTTTCAATCTGTGGTGCTAAAGAAGACTCTTGCGAGTCCCTTGGACAGCAAAGAGATTCAGTCAGTCAATCCTAAAGGAAATCAACCCTGAATGTTCATTGGAAAGACTGATGCTGAAGCTGAAACTCCAATACTTTGGCCACTTAATGCGAAGAACCAACTCATTGGAAAAGACTTTGATACTGGAAAGAATGAGGATAGGAGGAAAAGGAGAAGGGGACAGAGGAGAAGGGGGCGAAGAGGGTGAGATGGTTGGATGGCATCATTAACTCAATGGACGTAAACGTGAAAGTTGCTCAGTGGTGTTTGACTCTTTGCAACCCCATGGACTATATATAGAGAACCCCATGGGGTTCTCCAGGTCAGAATACTGGAGTGGGTAGCCATTCCCCTCTCCTGGGGATTTTCCCAACCCAGGGATCAAACCCAGATCTCCAGCATTGCAGGTGGATTCTTTTCCATCTGAGCCACCAGGGAAGCCCAGGAATACTGGAGTGGGTACCTTATCCCTCTCCAGAGGATCTTCCCCACCCAAGAATTGAACTGCAGTCTCCTGCATTGCAAGTGGATTCTTTATCATCTGAGCTACCAGGGAAGCCATGAGTTTGAGTAAACTCCAAGAGACAGTGAAGGACAGGAAAGCCTGGCATGCTGCAGTCCATGGGGCCGCGAAGAGTTGGACAGGACTTAGCAACTGAACAACAACAGTAACGCTTCTTTGAGGCCCTAAATCTCTGTAGAGGATATTCCTGAAAGTTCTGTTCACTATCACCCAATTTTGGTGAGTTAGGAAGAGTGAGGTAAGGCAGGTTCTCTGTGAATGAGAAACTTCCTCTTCACATGATTTTTCCTGGCTTTGAGGGGAAAAAAGCCAAAAGAAGTCGCCATGCTTATTTATATCAGAGGTTTAGATAAGAAGTATATAGTTTGCTCCAAGGGGTCAAAATATGTGTTATTTCCTCACATCCAGTTCTTCTTCTTGCCCCTGGATAATAACTGAGGCAGAACCCATGGCTTTTTTGCTGTCTGTGAAGTGGAATAAGTCCTTGGGCAGCCACTGAAATGCCTCTGGCCGTTCCCTGTCATAAGCAGAGCCCGGAACATGGCTCAGAAGTCAGTGTTCTCACTCTTTCCAGCGTGGGCTCAATGTGGGTAGAGAAAGAAGGAGAAGTGACCCTTGCTTTCTCTTTTTCCAGGCCCACTTCAACTCCTCCTCTTCCCAAACTGCCAAGGAGGGAGAGGAGGGAAGAGGCTGGGACGTTCTTATCTGATCAGCCTTTCTGGGCGCCAGCATCTGCTCTCAGGTATTTAGACCTGACTCTTTGTTGGAGACACTCCTCCCTTCCCTGAGTGTCTGTTACCTGCAGCTCGCCTGCCAGGAGTCAATGCATCTCACTGGTCTGAGCCACCAGGGAAGCCCTGTGTGGAAAAGTTTCCACAATGTCTGAGAGGGAACCCTTAACTGAGGGTTCTCTCCTTTGTTCAGAGGACACAAATTTATGTCTTTGCTCTCTTGATTTGAGATGGAGAGAGTTCTCCAAAAATTCATGGATCACTTCTAACACCTGTTCATAGAACCCTAGCTTGGTGTGAGACCACGTCACAACCGACTCACGCTTCTTTGCCAGAGACTGCTCTAGGTTGGGCCTGGAGCCCGGTTCTGGGCCATAAAGGAAACCCCACCAGTCGCTGCTGGGAGACATTTCTCTTTGATGAGAAAGAGGCCTGTGAGGAAAAAACCTTGTCATGAAATCCCTGTTGCCAGCCCTCACTTCTGGTTTTGGGCGCTGATACATGCAGACCCGTTTCTTAGACTTGCGGCAGCCATCTTGTGACCAGGGGGCAAAAGGTCCCAGGATGAAAGTCACCTCCGGGGAAGCAAGAATGGGAGCATGACAGACGTCGGGTCCTGGATGGCTCCATGGAACTGCAAACCACACCAGGACTGGCTGCTCTGTTAAACTATCCTCGCTACTGTACAAAATGCTGTAGGTGTTTTTTTAAGTGGGCTTCCCTGGTGTCTCAGACGGTAAAGCGTCTGTCTGCAACGTGGGAGACCTGGGCTCAATCCCTAGGTCTGGAAGATCCCCTGGAGAAGGAAATGGCAACCCACTCCAGTATTCTTGCCTGGAGAATTCCATGGACAGAGGAGCCTTGTAGGCTACAGTCCATGTAGCAAAGAGTCAGACACGACTGAGCGACTTCACTTCACTTCACTTCATTTTGTCAAGCAAGACCACGAAATGCTTTTATTACCTAACCACTTCTTAGTCAGGCATTCTGACCCTTAGTCAAATGCATGTTGACTGGTGAAAAGTGAAAGTGTTAGTCACTCAGTCATGTTTGACTCTTTGTGACCCCACAAACTAATAGCCCACCAGTCTCCCCTGTCCATGGAATTTCCCAGGCAAGAATCCTAGAGTGGGTTGCCGTTCCATTCTCCAGGAGATCTTCCTAACCCAGGGGCCAAACCCTGGTCCCCTGGACTGAAGGCAGATTCTTTACTTTCTGAGCCTCCAGGGAAGCCCCTATTGATTGGTACTCAGGCTGAATCCCTGGAAGCGATGAGAGGTGACAGAGTGACAAAGAGACAGAGAGAAAGAGAGACAGATTTGGAGTCCAAGTCAGCAAGTGAGTATTTCACGTTTCTGCACAGTCAGGACTTTCCAAGCAAGTTTTACCAGAACCTGGGCTTAACAAGCATTGGAAGTTAAGTTATGACTATGACAGAATAGTTAGTGAGACGACTCTAGAAAGATTTACCTCCCTGGAGATAAGTGTTTACATTTCAAATGGGGGAAAAATCTGGAGTCAGGACCTGTAGACCAGAGAGGCTTCACTTGTCTTCCTTCCCCCAGAGACATCTATTTATATTCCAGAAGGTAAGAGCACCGGACCTTTCCCTTATCTTCCCAAGAAAATTAGTGTTAATTAGGCAGAAGAGCTTTCCCTCCCTTTCTCGTGAGATGAAGAAGGGAGCTCTTCCTCTCATGTATAAATTCTGAGGTGCTTATTGGGATAGAGACTCTGTACTCTCCTGCAGTACAGAGTCGGGAACATACAGGGGAGCATCTGACTCCATTCAGCTTACCCTGGGCAAAGAGAGCAACTGATGTAATAAAAACTGATCTCTGCTCCAGAAACCCCATATTTGCATTCAGGATAATATAAATAAATATAGATATTAAAAACCAACCAGCTGTAGAAAGAGGCTCATGCATGGTTCTTCACTGGAGACTGTGACTCAGTGATACTAGGACACATTGTAATAGGTTGAAAGTACTGTGCAGATATAGCAAAGGAGACAGATATATCTCTGGCCTCAGTCCTAATCTGATTCAATCATTTCTGGGTACATTTCAATAAGAAAACTGAGAAATTAGAGTATTTCTAATCTCAAGGAGATAGCTGGAGAAGTGATGGACTTGGAAACCATATCATGTGAGCAAAGGTGGAAGAATCTGAGTACGCTGGTAGGTCATCCCACAGATAACCGGAGATTCACTTCCTTTTGACTGCTCACATACAAGAAGAGGCATATTTTAGCATCATATAAAGAAGACTTTTTCTAACAGAGATTTCAGCAACACAATGAGCTGCTTTGAAAAGTCGTGAGTCCTCTTGTCATCGGAAATAGTCAGGTGGCAGCTGCGATGGCCATCTGTTGAAGGATTTGCAGAAGAAATTTGCATTTGATTTAGAAAGTTGGTCTGTTTGAGATTTTAGGACCCTGACAATTTTATATATCCACCAAGTTTAACTGATCATCATCTGAATATTCTTTTTCTAGCCATTATCCTGTAGAGTTCTCTTCCTTGATAGTCTGCCAAATTCAGAGTTGTTTTAACTTCTGGAGTTGAAGTCAAGACTTTATCACTTACATTGTGATTTCTAGTAAATTATTTAATCTTGTCTGTAAAAGGTGGATATCAATACCTCCTATTTTATTGGGTCATTATGGTGATTAAATTAAACAATGCCTGTAAAGCATGCATAGCACTTGGAACAGAACCTAGCAAGCACTCAATACCCAATGGTTACTAGTTTATTAGCCTCTTCACTTGTCTTACTCCATCTTTCATTTAGCTACCTACTCATCCTTCACATGTCTATTAGTTTAATTTATATCTCTTACTTTCAGTGAGTCTCTCTTGTCACATGATTAAAGAACCACTTGAGCAATTGAATTTTCATACCTTTCCCATTTAAAAATTGTTTTGCTGATATAGTCTATCATGTTAGTCATTTTGCTATCAATTTATGGGAGTTTTTTATATATTAGATCTATGGAAATAGTTGTAACATTTCCCCCAGCTTATCCTTTGTCTTTTGGCCATAGAACTATTGAAGATTCTTTTGAAAGTTAGAGCATGTAGAATATTTTCAAAATATATAATGTTTATCAATCTTTTTGTTCATGCAGAGCCCCCACTTTTATCTTTACTCTTACTCCAAAAGAGAATTTTTAAGTATATATATATATTTTATATTGTAGTTGACTTACAATGCTTCAGGTTCACAGCAAGGTGATTCAGTTATACAAATACACATTTACTATTTTTTAAATTATTTTCCATCATAGGTTATTACAAGATATTGACTATAGTTCCCTATGCTATACAATAAACCTTTGTTGCTTGATGCATATCTACAAAAGGGGATTAAAAGAAGTAGCTCCTTGCATTAACATTATGAAATGAGCATTCTGATGTCTTTGTAGATACATAAAATAAAGTATTCCATCATCAAGATGCTTCGGCATCATGCTTTTAAAAGGGACTCACACTTCTTGACAGTAATTTTCCCAGTGTCTCTGCTGCTAAAGAATAGCTTTTCTTAACATTCTGTAGCTAAGTCACTACAGAGGCTCACTGCAAGTCTCCAGACAGACTGGAACTATCGTAACCATTATCCTTCAGTTCAGATCAGTTGCTCAGTCGTGTCGAACTCTTTGTGATCCCATGGACTGCAGAACCCAAGGCCTCCCTGTCCATTACCAACTCCTGGAGTTTACTCAAACTCATATGCATTGAGTCAGTGATGCCATCCAACCATCTCACCCTCTGTTGCCCACTTCTCCTCCTCGCTTCAGTCTTTCCCAGCATCAGGGTCTTTTCTAATGAGTCCATTCTTTGCATCAGGTGGCCAAAGTATTGGAGTTTCAGCATCAGTTCTTCCAATGAATATTCAGGACTGATTTCCTTTAGGATTGACTGGTTTAATCTCCTTGCAGTCCAAGGAACTCTCAAGAGTCTTCTCCAACACCACAGTTCAAAAGCATCAATTCTTTGGCACTCAGCTTTCTTTGTGGTCCAACATTCACATTCATACATGTCTACTGGAAAAACCATAGCTTTGACTATATGGACCTTTGTCAACAAAGTAATATCTCTGCTTTTTAATATGCTGTCTAGGTTGGTCATAATTTTTCTTCCAAGGAGCAAGCGTCTTTTAATTTTATGGCTGCAGTCACCATGTGCAGTGATTTTGCAGACCAGAAAATTAAAGTCTCTCACTGTTTCCATTGTTCTTCCATCTATGTGCCATGAAGTGATGGGACTGGATGCCATAATCTTCATTTTTTGAATGCTGAGTTTTAAGCCAGCTTTTTCACTCTCCTCTTTCACCTTCATCAAGAGGCTCTTTAGTTCCTCTTTGCTTTTTGCCATAAGGGTGGTATCGTGTGCATATCTGAGGTTATTGATATTTCTTGTTAAATACCATTATCCTTAACTGCCAGGAAATGATCAGATTGCCAGCCAAACCTACACTTGTGGCAACAGGAAAATTAAGTCCCTGCTGTTTAAACAAAAGGACCTGAATTAGTTGGCAGCAATGCTGATATTTTTAGCCCCATCTTCAGGCCAGTCCCTGAAAGGAGGCAGCCATGCTAAATGCTGGACTTGTATCGAGGCCAGGTTCACCCAGTTCCATTCAGTTCTGTTCAATTCAATTCATAATTCCTGATCTCTCATTAGGTGCCAGACACTCTGCCTGAGTTACGGACGCAAAGAAGAACCCGTTAGTCTTCTGTATACTGTCAGGAGCCCACAGTCTAAAAGGGGAAACAGAATAATCCGTGACAACATTAGAGTCAGCAACATCCAGATATATAGAACATGTTTCGAACATATAGAGCAGAAACCTGAAAGAGAAGCCTCAGTTTACTTCTAGATTTCTCCTTAATGTTACCTGCATACAGCCAACTCTTTCCTGGTGAGTTATCTTTACTCATAACATTTTAAACACCAAATGCAACTTTGTTTTTTGGGTTTTTTTTCTCCTCCTAACATCCAAATACATGGTATCTTTTCCAAAACCACATCTCCAACTCTCTGGACACCAACTGGTCCAAAATTCAATGTCAATTTTGACATTAACTACTTGGAGTTAGTACAGACTCCACAGGTTAAGGGCTCAGTCCTACATGACAGTCCTACTTCAGATGCCTGTCACAAGTTTTGGGGCCCACATACCTCTTACTGACTAGCTATAAATTGGGGGTTCCCATAACCCCCTCAGGTTAGACAATTTATTAGAACAGAACTCAGGAAGACACATTCCTTACTATACCAGTTCATTAGCAAGGATACACTTCAGGAACAGCCAAAATGGGAAAGATGGCAAGGAAGGAGGGAAGGGGCAGGGAGAGCCCAAGGCCTCTCCAGCTCCACCCTTCCTGTTCCTGGTGTGTTCACCAACCTAGAGGCCTTCTGATTCCCGAAGTGTTGAGTTGCTACAGATTTCCAGCAGACAGGCATGATTGCTTAAATCGCTGGCTCTTGGTGGTTAAGTCACTCTCCAGCCCCTCTCTCACTTTTAGAGACTAGGGGTGGTGCTGAAAATTCCAAGCGTCTAATCAAGTCTTGGCCGTTCTGGTGGTCAGCCCCATCCTGCAGCTATGGAGGGTCCTGCTGGAGTCATCTCATTCAAACAAAGTTGCTCCTGTTACCCTGTCACTCAAGAAGTTCTAAGAATTTTAGATGTCCTGTTCCAGGACTGAGGACAAAGACCAAGCATCTTCCTTATTGTGCCATGCCAGGACATTTTTTGCAATACATTGAGCCTCTTACATCCGAGACCACACTTACTATCCACCTCTTACCTCTTTCCTGCCCCAACACATTTCTTTTTCTTTTTCTAAAAGATTTATTGATTTTATTTTATTTATTTTTCTTGGCTGTGGTATGTCCTTGCTGCATGAGGACTTTCTCTAGATGAGGCGAGTCAAGGCTACTCCTCATTGCAGTGGCTTCTGCTGTTGCAGCTCACGGGCTCAGAGGTTGTGGCGCACTGGCCTTGTTTGTTGCCCCACAACATTTGGGATCTTCCCAGACCAGGGAATCTAAACTGTGTGCCTTGCATTGCAAGGCAGATTCTTAACCACTAAACCACCAAGGAAGCCCCCCATCACATTTCAAGGTGGCCTCCTGACTCTGCACCCAGGGGGCTGCACAACAGCACATTCTTCAGGCTCTGAAACTCAAAACCTTAACATTTGCCTGGATTCTTTCCACTACTTCTCTTCGAGACGCTGACCCCTCACTGTGCCCTGAACGCTCTTTCTTTGTAGTATTTCTCACTTTTCCCTCAGGCCTTAATCTCATCATTAAAATAACCTCTTGTCATATTGGAAATAAAAGCAAAAATAAACAAATGGGACCTAATGAAAATTAAAAGCTTTTGCACAACAAAGGAAACTATAAGTAAGGTGAAAAGACAGCCCTCAGATTGGGAGAAAATAATAGCAAATGAAGAAACAGATAAAGGATTAATCTCAAAAATATACAAGCAACTCCTGAAGCTCAATTCCAGAAAAATAAACGACCCAATCAAAAAATGGGCCAAAGAACTAAACAGACATTTCTCCAAAGAAGACATACAGATGGCTAACAAACACATGAAAAGATGCTCAGCATCACTCATTATCAGAGAAATGCAAATCAAAACCACAATGAGGTACCATTACACACCAGTCAGGATGGCTGCTATCCAAAAGTCTACAAGCAATAAATGCTGGAGAGGGTGTGGAGAAAAGGGAACCCTCTTACACTGTTGGTGGGAATGCAAACTAGTACAGCCACTATGGAAAACAGTGTGGAGATTTCTTTAAAAGCTGGAAATAGAACTGCCATATGACCCAGCAATACCAGTTCTGGGCATACACACTGAGGAATCCAGATCTGAAAGACACACGTGCACCCCAATATTCATCGCAGCACGGTTTATAATAGCCAGGACATGGAAGCAACCTAGATGCCCATCAGCAGATGAAGGGATAAGGAAGCTGTGGTACATATACACCATGGAATATTACTCAGCCGTTAAAAAGAATTCATTTGAATCAGTTCTAATGAGATGGATGAAACTGGAGCCCATTATACAGAGTGAAGTAAGCCTGAAAGATAAAGAACATTACAGCATACTAACACATATATATGGAATTTAGAAAGATGGTAACGATAACCCTATATGCAAAAAAGAAAAAGAGACACAGAAGTACAGAACAGACTTTTGAACTCTGTGGGAGAAGGTGAGGGTGGGATGTTTCGAAAGAACAGCATGTATATTATCTATAGTGAAACAGATCACCAGCCCAGGTGGGATGCATGAGTCAAGTGCTCGGGCCTGGTGGGCTGGGAAGACCCAGAGGAATCGGGTGGAGAGGGAGGTGGGAGGGGGTATCGGGATGGGGAATACGTGTAACTCTATGGCTGATTCATATCAATGTATGACAAAACCCACTGAAAAAAAATAATAAAAAATAATAATAATAAAAATAAATAAATAAATAAATAAAATAACCTCTTGTCCTCGATAATATTGTTCTCTGCACCATTCACCCTTCAATTTTTCTACTACTCAGATTCACTTTCCCCAGACTAATTTCATCTTGCAATTTTCAGTTTAAAACATGTTATATAATTCTCCACTGTATTCTGGATAAAATTCAAGCTCTGAAATCCATCCACAACAGTGAAATGGACAGGAAAGGTAGGAGGAATTCCACATGGATGGAGAGGAAGGGAAGCCTAAGGAAAGTACTGGCAGTCTCTGCTTTTCCATTCAGAATGGATGGAGCTGGGCCACTCGTGGCACTAAGACAGGAAGGGTGTTTAAAATATGTGTAATAGTGAAAAGATGCTTATAATGGACACCTGAACATGTATGTCCTCTAGGCTCTGTAGGACATCCTCATGGTTGATCCCAAGTGGAGCAGAGGACGGCCTCACCCAGATGGGAAGAGATGGGCTCCACCTTCAGGTAAAGGGCCCTGAGCCCCAATCCTGAGTGACCTGGTCACAGGCGGCTCACCGCACAGCTCGCCCCTTATTCTCTACAGCATCCCACCACTCTCCTGGTCCCACATGAAAATCACCTTTGGTCTGGGCTTCAGATTTTTGCTTTGCTTTGTTTTTTTTTTTTTTTTTAACATTAAGATAGAGAGTATTTGGGGGTACACTGGAGCAAGAATGGATATTCTGTGCTAAATTCACCGGATTCTCTAATTTTGCAGTGTACAGGGATTTTGGTTTTAAGCACTGGCAAGCACTCTCTTTGGAATTTTCATTCTGGCCAAATGACTATCCAGCATTACAGCACCTCTCTGCCAGTCTCCCACTCAGAAAGGTGACAGGGTGAGAGCTTTGGCTTTGTTTTGTTTTAATGAAAATATAGTTGATTTACAATATTTTGTTAGCTTCAGGTATACACCAAAGTTATCTGTTTTTATATATATATGAATCCACATTTCCCTAATTCTTTTGCACTATAGTTTGTTACAAGATATTGAATATAGTTCCCTGTGTTACACAATAAACCCTGCTGTTTATTTTATATATGGTAGTTAGCATCTACCAATCCTATGCTCCCAATTTATCCCCCCCCCCACCTTTCCTCTTTGGTAACCGGAAGTTTCCTTTCTATGTCTGTGAGTCTGTTTCTGCTATGTAAATAAATTCATTTTTACTATTGTTTAGATCCTGCATGTAAGTGATATTAGGGAGTGTTTGTCTCTGACTTACTTCACTTAGTATGATCATCTCTAGGTCCATCCATGTTGCTGAAAATGGAATGATTGCATTCTTTTTCATGGCTGAGTCAGGATGAGAGTTTAAATACCCCCAGGAAATGTGTTTCCGCTTAGTAACACTTTCCACGGGGCATTCATATGGAATAATTTGTCAGGGCCGCACCCCAGACTGTCTGAATCGAGCCTCAAAAGACTCCTAAATCCAATCTGTGTCAGAAGAGATCCATCTCCAGAACCAGCCGAGAGGGAGGAATTTAAACTCCAGAGTTTGGGGAAGTGACATGAATGATTACTTGAAAAACCAAGAATGTGTCAGTCATCCTCAGAATCTTCAGTAAGAAGCGTCTGTGAGAGGGACTGCTTCAAGCAACTCCAATACTAGATGGAGAAGCCGGAACTAGAACCAGAAATGCCCCCAGGGTAGAAGCATTCTGAAGAACCATGACCCAACAGCTTCAAGATCTGATTTTGTCTTTTATTAAAAAGTGAGAGGAAAAATAAATAAATAAATAAAAAGTGAAAGGCAAGGGATGGGGGCGTATAATCACACTCTCTTCAAAATCCAGATAGAAATTACCCTCTTAAAGAAACAATGCTTCTTTAAAAAAAAAAAAAATATTTCTTTATTTGGCCGTGCCAGGTCTTCATTGCAGCATGTGGCATGTGAACCCTTAGTTTCAGCATGAAGCCACATGTGAAATCTCGTTCTCTGACCAGGAATCGAACCCTGGGCCCCTGTATTGGGAGTGCAAAGTCTTAGCCAATGGACCACCAGGGAAGTCCCTTAAATTTTGTGTTTTTCAATTTTTTGGCCTCACTGTGCAGCATATGGGATCTTTAGTTCCCTGACCAGGAATCCAACCCTTACCCTCTGCGTTGGAAGGACAGAGTCTTAAGCACTCAATGCTTCTTTTTTATACTTCATTTATTATCAAAGTATCGTTGAACCACAATGTATTAATTACTGTTGTACAGAAAAGTAACTCAGTCACACACACATATTCTTTCTCATATTCTTTTCCATTATGGTTTATCACAGGATATTGAATACAGTTCCCTGTGCTATACAGTAGGACTGTATTGTCCATTCATTCTATGTTTACCAGTCCTCATCTTCTAATCCCAAACTCCTACTTCTCCCCTCTCTCACCCACTTCCTCCTTGGAAACCACCAGTCTATTCTCTATGTTCTTGACTCTACTTCTCTTTCACAGACAGATTCATTTGGATCATAGTTTAGAGTTCTCATGTATGTGACATCCTAGGGTATTTGTCTTTCTCTTTCTGACTTACTTCAAAACAATGCTTCTTTAAAACAAACGCTAGCCTCTCCCAGATGTCACAGTGGGTAAGTGATTAGGTTTCACAGATTAATAAGTAGCTATGCATATGCATGCAGTCCAGAAATGCACCAGGAAGGGGAAGTTCCAAACCAGATAGAGAAAGGCAGTGGACCTTTTCTCTAAAAGGGAATGCAAACAGCCAAGACTCTTGATACCCCATGAAGCATCAGAGATGGGGAGAATGGAAAAAGATTTTCTTTCTGGGATTTGCTGCCAACACAATGAGCCCCTGACACCAGCTGCTTTGATTCAAAGCAGACATTCATTCTGCACTAGATAAACTTTGGACTTTGGGGGGAAGCCGCCAGAGCTAGCAGCCTGCTTTCTAATGGAAATGTTTGAACTGGGACAGTAAATTCTGAGAGTCCCCAAAAGCTGGTAACCCAAACAGCAAAAATAGAAAGACTATCTATTCATTTGAAAGTGCTTTAAAGATGAATTCCTGACTTGTGGAAGTTACTTTTCTTTCTTTTTTTCTTATTTTAATAAGCTGCTTCAGCAGCAGTGTTTCTTTCTTTCTTTTTTTTTAGTAGCTCAGTCATGTCCGACTCTTTGTGACCCCATGGATTGGCTCCTCCGTCCACGGGATTTTCCAGGCAAGAGTACTGGAGTGGGTTGCCATTTCCTTCTCCAAGCAGTGTTTCTTATTCAAGTATTTTCTAAAGCAAGCAAGGCTATAGATAAGGCTACTATGGTAGAAGAAGCAGAGCGTCAATCCAAACAGAAGTGTCCATCTTTAGGATGTCTGAAGTCTCTAAAAACTTGGTTGGTCATGGGAGCCAGAAATACAGGAGACATACACTAAGAATGTGTTGAAACGACAGGCCTCATCTAAGTTTCTCTTGAGAATGAAGAACATATTTTCCCCAGGAAGTCCAAGGCAAGGAGGACCCACAGCGTTAACCTGCATACTGGATTTAAAGAAGCAATCAAGCACAGACAGTCATTTCTAATTCCCAGATGTTCCCTACTTTTTTGAGAAGTGGTTTCTCAGATGGGAGCACCGGCTCAAGATTGTTTAAGCTAGTGTGGCTGGAGGGACGACGTACCCAGCATTGATTCTGGTGGGGATCTGAATTCCAGATACTCTCATCTATTTTACCTGATTCTGAACTGTGAACTCTTCTTCAGCCCAGTAACCTAATAGCTAATTCGCATTTTCTCCCTCTGCATGACAATCCTGACCCCAGTTAAATCAGCGTTAGTGCTTCAGGTGTGGTGGTGCTCGGTCACTCATTGTGTCCCACCCTGTGTAAGCCCATGGACTGCAGCCCACCAGGCTCCTCTGTCCATGGGGCTTCCCAGGCAAGCATACTGGAGCGGTTGGCCGTGCTCTTCTCCCGGGGATCTCCCTGACACAGGGATCAAGCCCACGCCTCCAGTGTTTCCTGCACTGGCAGGTGGATTCTCCACCCCTGAACCACCAGGAAAGCCTGCTTCTTGTGCCTTCATATTGTCTTTTCTCTGCATGTGTCTGTTTCTCTTCACATAGTGTATTTTTTTTTCATCAGTACACCAGGCATACTGAATTAGGGGTCCATCCTATACCAAGGTGGCTTCATCTTAATCAGTGACACCTGCAATGACTCTATTTCCAAATAAGATCACACTCTGAGGGGCTTGGACTTCAACAGATGAATTTCGGGGAGGACCTAATTCAACCCATAACACTACATAGAGTTCTATCACAAAGCACTCATTTAAATTCATTGAAATGCTCTCAGCAAAGAACTATAAAAATAAGAAGAAAGGAAAAACACAATTTGAATAATCTGGGCGGTTTTGCCCACTATTTTACAATACATTATGCTACTCAGGGGAGACTGAGATGGAAGATGAGATTCTGCTGTTCACTCAGTCAGATGCAATTTCCTTTAACCTCTTGGGAACTCAGCATGAAGTCACTCAGAATATGATCTAGTGTTTAAAAATACGTATTTGATAATATGTGATATTTTTCCTAGAGGCTGGCTTTATTATTTCACTTTGGATGAGAGGCTATTTCGTATTTTGCTGGGCTGCTCTAGTTTGCTCTACAGGGATGGTAGGAAAATGCTTTTAAACTTCATTGGATTCTTTCACTTTTACCTAGACTGCCCCCTCCATCCCTCTCTCACTGCAGCCATAACTAAACAAACAAGCAAAGGTGGAAAGCTCTCAGCTTTTCAGTGAGACAAAGAGGGAGTGAAGATGGAAAAAAAGGATACAAAAAATGAAAAACCTTAATGCAAGTGTAAGGCTCTATAGGCTATATGACACAGTCTTTTGTCTTCCTGCTTACCCAGACTAAATAAAAATGTCAAAAACTAGGGGAATGTGGTGGGGTGAATGGTCGCCCCCCCCACCCCCCCACCCCCGCCAAGAGATAGGTCCACATCCTAATCCCCAGAACAAGTAAATGTTACCTTATTTGGAAAAAGGATCTTAGTAGATGTAATTAAATTAAAGACCTTGAGGTGAAGAGAGTACCTGGATTATCTGGGTGGGTCCTAAATCCAGTGATAAGTGTCTTTATAAATACCACCATTATGGCAGAAAGCAAAGAAGAACTAAAGAGCCTCTTGATGAAAGCGAAAGGTGAAAAAACTGGTTTAAAACTCAACATTCAGAAAACTAAGATCATGGCATCCGGTCCCATCAACTTCATGACAAATACATGGGGAAACAACGGAAACAGTGATAGACTTTATTTTTCTGGGCTCCAAAATCACTGCCCATGGTGACTACAGCCATGAAATTAAAAGATGCTTTCTCCTTGGAAGAAAAGCTATGACCAACCTAGACAGCATATTGAAAAGGACAGACATTACTTTGCCGATGAAGTTCTGTCTAGTCAAAGCTATGGTTTTTCCAGTAGTCATGTATGGATGTGAGAGTTGGACCATAAAGAATTGATGCTGAAGAACTGATGCTTTTGAATTGTGGCGTTGGAGAAGACTCTTGAGAGTCCCTTGGACTGCAAGGAGTTTCAACCAGTCCATCCTAAAGGAAATCAGTCCTGAATATTCATTGGAAGGACTGATGATGAAGCTGAAACTCCAAAGCTGAAACTTCAGTCACCTGATGTGAAGAACTGACTCATTGGAAAAGACCCTGATGCTGGGAAAGACTGAAGGTATGAAGAGAAGGGGATGGCAGAGGATGAGATGGTTGGATGGCATCACCAACTTGATGGACATGAGTTTGAGCAATCTCATGGGAGTTGGTGATGGACAGGGAAGCCTGGCAAGCTGCAGTCCATGGGGTGGCAAAGAGTCAGACACGACTGAGCGACAAAACTAACAGAGGATTTCCCTGATGGTCCAGTGGTTAAAACTGAGCCTTCCGATGCAAGGAGTGCAGGTTCGAGCCCTGGCTGGGGAACTAAGATCCCACATGCCTCAGGGCCAAAAAACCAAAACAGAAAACAGAAACAATATTGTAACAAATTCGATAAAGACTTTAAAAATTGTCCACATCAAAAAAATTTTTTTAATCTTCTTAAAAAAAAAAAAGACACGCGGGAGATTGGAAGATACAGAGAAGAAAAGGTGGAGGCAGAAATGCGAGTGAGGTTGTCACAAACCAAGGAAGCCAGAGAATGCCAACAGCCACCATGAACTGGACGAGGGAGGGAAGGACTCCCCTCCAGAACCTCTAGAGGGAGCACACACAGCCCTGACAACATGCTGATTTCAGACATCTGCTCTCCAGACCCCTGAGAGGCTGCATTTCTGTTGTGGTAAGTCAGCTAGTTTGTGATCGTGTATGAGGGCAGCCATGGGCTTCCCAGGTGGTGCTGATGGTAAAGAAACCGCCTGCCGATGCAGGAGACACAGGAGACGTGGGTTCGATCCCTGGGTAGGGAAGATCCCCTGGAGGAGAGCGTGGCAACTCATCCAGTATTCTTGTCTGGAGAATCTCACGGGCAGAGGAGCCCGGTGAGCTACAATCCATAGAGTTGCAAAAAGTCAGACACGACTGAAGTGACTTAGCACGCTCGCATGCACATAACGGCAGCTGAGGAAGCTAATACAGGGAGTAAAAGTATGGAAGGGACAAAATGGACTTAATAGAATCAGTGTCAAAGCCCAGAGTCTAGGAAATCCCTATCTTCCACACCCCACACACCAAGCCAGCAAGAGCCATACACACCAAGCGTGTGCATCCCGTGTCTAGAAGTTTTCTCAGCCATCTTTCTCCTTACTACTTGGAGAGGCTCACAGTCAGTAAATAACTTGCTGATGTCCAGTATGAATAACGCCTGTTTGTTTTACACACAGAGTTTGCTTAGCCTGCAATTGATCCGTCCTGCTGGCAGAACGGTAATGAAGTAAGAAAGGTCAGGACGCAAAGCGTCTGCTCCAGGAGGAGGTGAAACCACACAAAAGCAGCTCCGGACGGTCTAGGGAGCAAGACAGCTGGAAGCATTCTACCAAAAACAGCTGTGCTGCTGTTAGCTCCAGCAGGGTACCCGGTGCCACCAGGCCCTGGGCCTTTGAGGTTTCTGCAGAATAGTTAGGTGGCTTCTTCACTTTCCCCACTGCTGGTTGGGATTCAAGATTTTCAAGGCTGAGAAGTCAGTTTCCTGCTGCCCATCTGCTTGCCAGCCCTGAAACTTTATTGATCTCGTCTCTACTGCTGTTCTGTTTGTTCTAAAGCCTTTTAAAAAAGTATCTCTAAAATTCCTTTATCATCATTCTAGAAGGATGAAGGAGGGAGGGATAGAGAGAAGGAAGCAATGAGGGAGGGAGGAAGGGAGAGAGGTTAAAGTTAATGTATACGTTTAATCTTCCATCTTTAACTAGAATGATGCAAATTTTTCATCTGAAGATGTGTACCTTGATTCAGTTCTGGAAGATTCTTAGCTATTATCTCTTCAAATCTTGCTTCTCTGCTGAGTTGTTTTTTCTCTTCCTACAGTAACAAGTCACATAAACATAGCAGCTTAAGACAATGCAAATTTATTATCTCATAGTTCTGTAGGTCGGAAGTCCAAGCGGGCTCTGCTGTCAAAAGCAAGGTGTCAGCAGTCTGAGTTTTTACCTGGAGGGAAGAAAACAGAGGAAGAGATCTGCTTCCTCGTCCATCCCAGTTGTCGGCAGGCACTCAGCTCCCCGTTCCTGGGGCTGAGGCTCACGGGTCCCTGCGGGCTGTTAGCCTCCTTCAGCTCTCCTGGGACCCCCGCACTCATCGCATGCACCCACCAGCCTCAGACCCCCAGCAGCTGTCAAGCCCTGTTCACATCTGTTTGCTTTTAAGGGTTTGTGCAAATACATTGGGCCCACCTGAAAAATTCAGGACAATCTGCCTATTCTTAGGCTTTTAACGACCTTAATTACATCTGTAAATTCCCCCCTGCCAAGTAATATAACATATTCATTGGTACCAGAAATTTGGGTGTGGACATCTTTGGAGGAGAGGTCTGCCTGCCATAGCTGCTATTCCCTTCTGTGCCTCTTTAGAGTCTCTCAAGCTACTATTTGTATTTCTTAATTGTGTTCTAAATGTACTTGTCTGCAAAGAAATGGGTTCTAGGTAAATTCTCTGATTCTTTTAACTATAATCTACATTTCATTCCACTTAATAATGTAAAGTTTTTGATGACTATAATTTTAATTTCCAGATTAAAACTAATTAAATCCAAATCCAGACTGGTTCCCTCTCATATGCATCTGTTCTTGTTTCATTTAACAATTCTTGTTCTTTCTAATGGAAGTTACTTCTTCCGTCTATCTAGACCAGTGGCTCTCAACCGGGAGTGGTTTTGCCTACCAGGGGACAGTCGGCAGTATTAGGAGAGATCTTTGATTGTCACAACTTGGTGGGTGGTACTGGCATCTCGTGGACGGAAGCCAGGAATGCTACTCGACATTTCTACAGCACCTAGGACAGGCCCTCTGAAACAAAGAATTTTTCAGCCCTAAACATCCAAAAGGCCAACGTTGCAAAACTTTGATCCAGATCACCTTACACATATGCATTTTTAAAGCTTCATCAGCCTCTTCCGTCTAGAGAGAATTCATGGGTTTTTGAATTTTTATTTGTTTATTGTTGGCTATGCTGGGTCTTTGCTGCCGCGCAGACTTTTCTCTAGTTGCGGCGAGTGAGGGCTGCTCTCTAGCTGCTGTTTGCGCTTCTCGCTCAGGTGGCTTCTCCTGCTGGGGAGCACGGGCTCCAGGACACGCAGGCTTCAACAGCCAGGCACACGGGCTCAGCGGTTGCATCTCCCAGGCTCCCGAGCACAGGCTCAGCAGTTGTTGCGCGTGGGCTTAGCTGCTCTGGGGTGTGTGGAATCTCCCTGGATCGGGGACTGAACCACGTCTCCTGCCCTGGCAGGCAGATTCTTCACCACTGAGCTACCAGGGAAACCCAAGAATTCATGTTCTGATGTTTTATTGTGTTGGCTTTGTTAGCATCAGATTTCTTGATTGTTTTTGGTTTGCAAGCTCATTTTCAGTGAAAGGTTCTTTTTCTCTGGGGCTTCCCTGGTAGCTCAGCTGGTAAAGAATCCACCTGCAATGCAGGAGACTGACTCCCTCTGGATTCCTGGGTCAGGAAGTTTCCCCAGAGAAGGGATAGGCTGCCCACTCCAGTATTCATGGGCTTCCCTGGTGGCTCAGATGGCAAAGAATCTGCCTGCAATTCAGGTCCCATCTAGCTCTACCTCCTCCTAATTATCAATTTTGAGGGTAGGCCTACCAGGATTGACCCCCAATTCAGGACTCCCGTCCCCTGGTGATTTGGGGAGAGCCCAGAGCAAGCTCAGTTTCTACTTTCTTCTGCTTCCCTAGCCCTGCTGCTCCCCTAAAGCCTAGGACCTGGGTGGCAAACAGCAACAACTTTGGGTGTGCACCGGGGACCCTGACCTCAGTCCAACAGTGAACTTGCTCTGGTCTTCCATGTTACCTGGAGCAAAACTGGCCTATAACTTCAGTATCCCACTTACCTTTTAAAATTTCTTTGACTTTGATTCTTACATTTTCTAACTGCTATGCATTTGGGACAGAGTTATCTGGACTGGATGGCCACTGCATAGTCATTTTGGTGTGATTTAAAAAAAAATATTTGTTGTTCAGGAAAAAAAAAATGTATTTAAAGGTACATCTTCAAGACTACAAAAGCCATCTACAGAACCTAACTCACTTCCTCTTAGAAATGCCACAAAACAACTTTTAAAGCAGCCGGAAGGCAGACAAGACACAACGGAAACGGCTAAAACAATACATGAATGGGTACAAAGTATTCACAACCCACAAAGCAGTCAGGTAACATGCAAAGACAATACCTTTTCAGAATGAAAGTCCTACTTGCCAGAGCAGTAATCAGAAAGGAGAAAATGAGCTCGTCTCTGATCATCTAGAAGTTTTCACGCAAGAAATAGAATTCTACAATTTGACCATGTGTTTTCGGTTTATGAACAAACTCTCTAAACCGAGTTGATTTGGATTTAATTCCATTCACAAATGTTTATTGCGGTTAGTGCCAGAGAAACATAACTGAGTAAAATAATCTCTGACTTCAAGAATTCACAACTGGGGACGGCAGGGAGAGACATACAAACAAATAATTACGTTTTGACGGGATGAGTTGTAACTCACGGGATCAAAACATCATGATGTTATATCATCATAGCGGACTGAGTATTTAATAAGGGTCTACACATCTGGGCATGGGTGTGGGAGCAACAGTTAACTGTGTTAGGGGGCTGACACGGAAAGTTGCAATTGCGCCTGTCGTTGGAGATCAGGCGAAGGCGTCCCCCGAACGGGTGAAGGCAGGCTAATCCGCGGCAGGGACCAGGGCTGGGCGGGATTTTGACCCCGCGCCGAGAAGGTCAAGCAAGGCGCGCGATCGACTTGGAGGACTCCTACCGCCGGCAGCCGCTGAGGTTAGGGGCTCGCCGGCCGCCAGGGGGCGCCGCGGCCTCGCGCCGTGCGGGCCGTTGCGTTTCCGGGCACCGGGGCCCAGCGCCGCCATCCCGGTCGGGCGCGTCCCCGCTGCGCGCGGCGAAACGTCGGCCGCTCCCGTTACCGAGGCAACCGCGGCACCTCCTCCGCGCCGGCCCTGATCGTCTCTCCGCGCCATTTTCAAACTGTCCCAGCGCTGGAGCCGGTGTCTGGGCGGAAGGAGCCAGCGAGGGAGGCGAGGCGCGAGGGGAGATGCGACCGCAGGCGGAGGGAGCGGCGGCCGGGGCTGCGGCTGAGCGCGGCGCGGGGCGGGAGGGCTGGGCAGGGCGGCGCCTCCGCCTCCAGGGCCGTCCCCGCGGGCCGGGCCCGGCAGCTGCCGGGAGGGAGGCCGCGCGGCCTCGGGAGGAAGCGGGCCCCGGGCGGCCGGGGCGCGGAGCCCTGTCGCCTCGCCGCGGACACCCCCTTCCCTTCAGCGCCCGACCGCGGAACTGCGGCCCGGAGGTCGGCCTGGGGTTGCCAGGGCTCCCGGTTCCTCCGGCCCCGCTCGCCGCGCGTCTGTGCGGTTCCAGCAGATCCGCCTCCTACCGACTGATGGGTTGATTTAAAAGTTAAAACACCCTTTCGTATAAGAATCATACAGGCTCTTTGTAAAACAAAAGTGCCCCAAAGCCTAGGACGAGTCATTTATTAACCTTTGTCCGGCACCTTAGTAAACATCCCCTCTTCCACTCTCTACTGTTTTTAGTTCAGTGAGGGAGGATTCGCGAGATAACCTAGTTAATGATAGTTTGGGGTGTTTTGGTTTTCTAGCCCTTGTGCATATTTATTATATACACAGGAGATTATACACACACATGCACAGGATACTTTTGTAAAAATAAGATGCACCGGCTTTCAGACGTGAGCTCCCTAAAGTTAAGGAAGTGGCTGGTTCCAAACACGTACGCGTGGAGCACCTCCAAACCTTCCCTTTTGTGTTGTTCTGCTGGAAAACTTTCAGTATGGCCGCAGTGTTCGGATGATGTAGACGGGCGCGTTGTGTTGGTGGTGAAGGACAGCAGCCCATGCTTGGGTGGGGAAAGCCTAATGTGTTTTTGTCCTTCCTGAGAGGATTTTAATCTTTTTCATCTGTCGTATGTGTTGATGATTTTTCTTTTTTAGTACTTACTCATATTGTCTCTCAGAAGGATGTGAGGATGTATTCTTTCTGGGTAACCAAGTTGATACCAGACGAAAAGGAGGCATGTTTGAATTGTGAGGCCCTGCTGGTTCTTGTTCTGACAGGTGCACTTCTGACTTCTTCAGGACTTTTTCTAGAACACCTGCATCAGTCAGGTCCCTCTTGTGGAAGGAACCTAGAAAGAACCTAGCATAGAATGGGGACGTCATTCAGAGAAAAGGCTAACGAGAATGTGGAGAGGGAGAGATTTGTAGGAAGGAGTTATCAAGGAGTAGTACTCACTTAGGAGTCATCTAGTAAGTTATCAAGGAGTAGTACTCACTTAGGAGTCACCTAGTAAGTTATCAAGGAGTAGTCCTCACTTAGGAGTCACCTAGTAAGTTATCAAGTAGTAGTACTCACTTAGGAGTCATCTAGTAAGTTATCAAGGAGTAGTACTCACTTAGGAGTCACCTAGTAAGTTATCAAGTAGTAGTACTCACTTAGGAGTCACCTAGTAAGTTATCAAGGAGTAGTCCTCACTTAGGAGTCACCTAGTAAGTTATCAAGGAGTAGTCCTCACTTAGGAGTCACCTAGTAAGTTATCAAGGAGTAGTCCTCACTTAGGAGTCACCTAGTAAGTTATCAAGGAGTAGTACTCACTTAGGAGTCATCTAGTAAGTTATCAAGGAGTAGTACTCACTTAGGAGTCACCTAGTAAGTTATCAAGTAGTAGTACTCACTTAGGAGTCACCTAGTAAGTTATCAAGGAGTAGTCCTCACTTAGGAGTCACCTAGTAAGTTATCAAGGAGTAGTACTCACTTAGGAGTCACCTAGTAAGTTATCAAGGAGTAGTACTCACTTAGGAGTCATCTAGTAAGTTATCAAGGAGTAGTACTCACTTAGGAGTCACCTAGTAAGTTATCAAGGAGTAGTACTCACTTAGGAGTCATCTAGTAAGTTATCAAGGAGTAGTACTCACTTAGGAGTCACCTAGTAAGTTATCAAGGAGTAGTACTCACTTAGGAGTCACCTAGTAAGTTATCAAGGAGTAGTACTCACTTAGGAGTCACCTAGTAAGTTATCAAGGAGTAGTACTCACTTAGGAGTCACCTAGTAAGTTATCAAGGAGTAGTCCTCACTTAGGAGTCACCTAGTAAGTTATCAAGGAGTAGTACTCACTTAGGAGTCATCTAGTACGTTGAGGCGGCATAATGCAGAAACCTGAGCGCTGGGTCAGGACTCAGGAGACCTGACTGCCCACCTGCTTGGTGACCTTGTGATTTAGAAAAAGTTCCTGTCTCTAGGCAGCCTTTCCTCATCTTTGAATGTGGAGGGTGTCCTTGACCCTTTTTCCCTCATAGTAGTTGTGAGGATCCAATTTTGCATATATCCATATCCATGCATGTTTTATATAAATTGTGAAAAGCAATACAGATGTAAAACAAAAATATTGAGTACTAGGACCACATTTACCTGGCAAAGGTTAGAAAAGAGAGCATGTTTTTTTTAAAGAAGTGATCTTTGGATAACTCCATTTTAGGGCAGTTTGATAGATGATATATTCATAGATATTTAAAAAGACAAGGATAAAAAGATGTCCAGAGTTACTTACATGTTGGGGTCTTTCTTTTTTAATCTCAGTAAACTTTACATATGCTATTTGAAAAGCTTTGATAAATGTATACATTGGTGTGATGTCTGTCCCCATTGCCACAATATTTTCATTACCTGAGAAAACTCTCTCATGCCCTTCCAGTCAGGCTCCAACTACCCCCATCACCCTAGGTGACAGCTGTTATGATTTCTATGTACATGGTTTAATTTTGCCTGTTTTGAACTTCATATAATCATGGCTTCTATTGCTCAGATGTTTTTAAATTCATCCATACTGTTGACAGGTACCAGTTCTGTTTTATTCTTGAGTGATATTACATTGTTTAAGTATAGTGTCCTTATCCTTCTTCTGTATAGGTTGTTTCCAGTTTGAAGCTATCATGAATAAAGATGCTTCAAATATTCTTGTAGAGTCTCTTTATAGATGTTTATTTTCATGTTCTTGAGTAAGTACCTTGGAGTAGAATTACACAGTCATAGGCTAGAAGTATGTTTAAATTTATGAGAAACTGCCACACTTTTTAATTTATTTTTAATTGGGGGATAATTGCTTTACGAGTTGTGTTGGCTTTGCTGTACTACAGCGTGACTCAGTTATGAGGACTTATATATCCTGTCCCTCTTGAGCCTCCCTCCCACAAACTTTTTCCACAGTGATTTCACACTCCGGTAGCAATATGAAAATTCCTGTTACTCCAAGTCCTTGAAGACATTTAGTATTGTACCTTCAATTTTAGCCATTCTAGTATGAACAAAATTATATTTCATTGTGGTTTTAATTTGTATTTCTCTGATGTCTAGTGGTGTTAAGCATCTTTTCATATGATTATTCTCATTTAAATATCTTTTGCAAATCTTAGCCTTGCATTTCTTATTGGGTTATCTTTATTATTGAATTGTAAGGGTTCTTTCTGTATTTTGTATACAAATCCTTTGTTAGATATTATGCATATGTTTCTCCTACTCTTCTAAGTTTTTGTTTTGTCAAATAAAAGGATATATTTTGATAAGCAGACATTTTTAATTTGAAGAAATCCAATTTATCAAGTTTCTCTTTTATATTTAAAAGAAAAACTTAAAAGAGGCTTCTCTAAGTATTCTCTGCCTGTCTCAGGTTTGAAAAAATATTCTTCTTTCTTTTGTCTAGAGGTTTTATTGTTTTAACTTCTGTGTATTAAGTTTATGAGGGGATATTTATTTTAATGCAGCAACATGGATATCTTTAGCATTGGATTTAAATAAATCTAAATATTCTAGAGAGCTGTCTGCCTGAAAAGAAATAAAAAAAAATAATTGCTTCATAATAAAAGAATCCTTTTTTAAAACATTAAACAATAATAATAACTGATAATAGAATGATGTTTCACTCTTTTCTTATAGGATTTTAATTTTTGGAAGTGAATAAACCTAGTTTGGAACACAAGATGACTACAGCTGCAGAAAGAAAGTATCTTAATATTAGGAAAAGATTGGATCCGTTGGGATACCGCCAGACTTTGACAGTGGACTGTTTACCTTTGGTGGAGAAACTTTTCAGGTAAAGATGGGAACACTACTGCAAACTTGTGTGACCCTGAATCCCCTTTATCTAGTTTCTTGTTGAGCTTTGTGCTTTAGTACAGAAATGGGTAGACTTTTAAAGTCCTTAAATCGTCTGAAGCTTCTCTCTTCTCCACGTCGCAAAACTCCAGGGTCACCGTGCAGTCTATACTGTTTAGAGTAAATGTTTCTGAGGGTTTTGTCTGTGAGTAAAATACAGTTTTTAATGTGATTTTCTGATCTAGTTAGGAGTTCTGTAGCTGCTTTATTCACTGGTTTTTATTTTATTGAAATGCAGTTGACATGATATTATGTTAGTCACTGGTCTCTAATTGCTACGCATTTATAATGCCGATCTAAGGTGGTTGATCATGACTTTAGCTGTGAACATGTTAATTTAGCTGAAAGATTCTTTGTGATTTTTATTCTTTTCCACATGAATCTTATTACTGTGATTTGAGACTAATTAGAGCAGAGAAATGGTCTAGGAAGTTTTTGCAGTAGGACTATAAGTGATAATGATGAAAAGAAGAGAGTGGATGAAAGATACTTTGTGGTCTCTAGTATGGCCTCCAGAATCCTTCATGATCTAGTTCTAGGTCAGCAATTCAGAATTATAGGGTGGGAGTATGTTTAACTTTCCAAGAAACTGACACACATTTTCCCCAGTGATTTTACATTCCCTTCATCTTCCCTGCACCAACCACCTAAGCTCCTGAAAACATGTTCGCTCTCGCCCTTGGTCTCTCCATGTGCTGTTCTGTCTGCCTGTAAAGTCTCTTTCTCCTCTCCTTCCTGCTTTGTCTTTACGCTCAGTTAGCTATATGGCCTGCAGCTCTCTGTCACATATACTGCACGTTACCTTAGCTGTTATTGTTGTTGGAAATTTGTTTTACCTTCCCATTAGAATGCAGACTTCCAAGAAACTAGAGACTGACTGTTTCACCGCCATACCTAGGACAGGCTGAACACAAGGTCGGCACTGAAATATTTATTGAGTTTATCACATAGTACCGTAACTTTTGACAAATTGTTAGTAGGATATAAGCTCCATGTCAGTGGGTTCCTTACCATGTTCCCTGCCCAGTAAATGTTGATGTAGTGAATATTCTGTTCATCTGTGTTCTTAGAGGTAGGTAACTGATCCGTGTTTGTTGCATCCCTGACACTTAACATGTAGCAGGCATTCAGTAAATGTTAAATGACCAAGTAAGATTCACAGATTCCACAGGATCAGGTGACTAATTAGACATGGGGGGTGAGTGAGATCAGGTTTAAAGATGGTTCTGCCTATATGTATATGTTTTATAACTTAATTACGACAGGAAAGTTTTGAGACCTTCTTAGTACCTTGAAAGACCTCTAGTGTTTGTTTTTGTATGTTTGATTTTCGATTTGATAGCATGTTAGTATTAACATTTAAGTCCTTTTAGAAGTCTGCTTTTAGTTATTAAAAGTTAATAGAATGTTTCCTTGTATTTGCATTTTCCATTCTTTAATGTTGGTGATCTAGTTCATACAACAGAAAGTCTTCGGAAATCAAAATTATCTGCTGTGAAAGCTGAAAAAGAGAGTGCCAATTTTGATTTTGTATTGGAACCTTATAAACTTGAAAATGCAAGGTTGAGTAAAGAAAATAATGAATTATACCTGGAATTAATGAAACTGAGAGAACAATCAGGTCAACATATTAAAGGTAAATTTTTGTGACTTTTGAAATTTTTGCCCTTTTCATTTTATATGTGGGAAATCCTACTCTACCTTTGAAACTATTGATTAGAAAATGTGATAGTCTTCCTACTGATAGTTCCTGAAATATTGTAGGGTGTGTTGACGAATTTCCACAAGAAAAATAAATTTGCATTCCACAACTATATTCATCTTCACTGAATGTGGATTACATTTTTAGAATTAAAATTGCTGTAATGGTTGTGGTGTGCGCTCAGTTGTGTTTGACTCTTTGTGAACCTGTGAACTGTAACCCACCAATCTCCTCTGTCCATGGAATTTTCCAGGCAAGAATACTGGAGTGGGTTGCCTTTTACTTCACCAGGGGATCTTCCCAACCCAGGGATTGAACCCGCATCTCTTGTGTCTCCTGCATTGGCAGGCAGATTCTTTACCAACTGTGGCATCTGGGAAGCCCAGAAGTTGCTGTAGAAAATATTAAATGCTGGTACTGAAGAAAAATTTCCTTGTAACAACTTCTGTGTTTCTGAGAAAAAGTTGTGTGTCTATTGTTCTGATTCTTTTATACCCTGTTTTTGACCTGGAAGATAGAATGATTTCAGAGGTACTAGGCAAAGGGTAAATTATGTGGCTAACTTATTATAAAATCTTCTTGTATTTAGTAGAAAGCCCTGGCTAATGCTTGGCATGAATTGATAATCCCTTAGCTTCATTTCCAATTTACTGGATCAAAAGCTCATATTAGTCTCATCACAGAAGAAAAATATAATTCCTTTTTGTGCTTAGTGACTTGTTTGCAGTTTTGTTAATCGTGGTAGAAAAGTTACAACCTTCTAACAAAGCATATAAGAATCAGGTGGAGCCTTTCAAATTATTGTGATTATTTTGTTTTATGAAATGGGAGAACTTCTTGATGTATAAAATGCTCTTTAAATCTTTTTAAGAGTTGAAAACCACATTGAAAAAGTGCGCACATGAAACAGCTGATCTGAAATTTCTAAATAATCAATATATTCATAAACTCAAACTTATGGAGAAAGAAAGTAAAGCTAAGAATGGAAAAATTCAACAGCTTCAAGAAAAGAGTTTGCAAGCTGTAGTTCAACCTCCAGGTGAATCTGTTCCCTCTCAAAACAAATTATATACATCTAATCTTTTAAAGATGTTAAAACTGTTGACTGAAATGGGACTTTGGGTATTCATGCTTTAGACTTTAGTATTTGAAAAAATGTATTTGGATAGTCACAGAACCTTTAAAATTGATTTCTGGAGACCCAGCTTATATTCTATACATGTGCTTAGAAACTTATATAACAGTAAACTTCTTAGGTGTAAGTAGTCTATCCTCAGTGCCTAGGGTTTTCTTTCATTATTAATTTGAATTCTTTTTTCTATTATTATTATTATCATTATTAATTATAAAAATAATTCATACTCTAAAGACTTTGAAAATGATATACTTTGTTATTTCTTAGTTTATTTTAGTCTTCTTAGCGTAATGCTCAGTAGTTATCAGAGAAGGAAAAAGAAATGATGGGGCATATGCAGCGTTAGTGGTTGTCCAGGCTCAAAGTTGATGGAAGAACCCCCAGTAGTAGTAACCAGACCATGGAGGTGTCTGAACCATGAGATTAAGGTCACGGAAGTAAATGAGGGGAAGGGAGGTGCTGAATTATGAGACTTGGTAGAGACTGAGGGATTAAAGAACACGGCGAGGACCAGCAGTAATTTGGTCAGAATGAAGGCTGCCTCAGAAGAGAGCTGAAGATCTGGAAGCTGGCTCAGTTCTGTCTGGTAACACAGTCCAGGCTTAATCATGTTACTCTGTGCCTGGAGCTGAGTGAAGAGGAGACTCTAAGAACTGAAGAATTGCAAACTGGGAGGCCAGGATCAGGGAGGAATCCGTGGCAGAAAATAAGCTGGGAGAGCGAGGACCATGAGCCAAGGGCAGAAGAGATGCCGAAATGTGGGGGAACATCTCAGAAGAAACTAAAAGATTAAGAAAACTAAAAAAGGAGGATAATTAGATTTTCTGAGAAAAGAGTGGGCCTAGATCAAGGGTGATTTAGAGGTGTAATCTCTAAAATTTAGGGATGGATAAATTTAGTAAACTTGGGATGTAGAGGAATTTCCAAATTTCTGTTTGAAGTGAATGAGTGGATGAATGAGGATATTAATACTATTTCTTTCTCTTTTTTTTTTTTGGCTGCACCATGGGGCATGTGGGATGTTAGTTCCTTAACCAGGGATCAAACCTGCGCCCCTAGTGTTAACCACAAGACCACCAAGGATGTCCTGGTACTATTTCTTAAGATAGGGAATATGGAAAACAGAACAGAAGTCCACCGTCTACAAAGGGTTCGTTGAATATGTTGTATCCACAGGACATTCACATTGAAACTCCTAGTATGCAGTGGAATATGTAGATCTGTCCTCAGAAATATGGTCCTAGATGGAGAGTCACATTTGGAAATCATTGGAATATCCTGAGAACTGAAGCTTTGACTGTGGTAGGAGTTACTAGTGAGATTATGTAGATTGGAAAGAGAGGAGAACCAAAGACAGACCCTAGGAAATTGTCTTTTAAGGCACAGATGGAAGAAGAGGGTCTCTGAGAGAAACTGAGAAGGACCAGCCGAGGAGGAAAACCAGGAGATGAGGGAAGAAGAAAGTGGTTTGCATGTTCAGGTGTGTAACTACAAGCAGGTCACCTAAATACTCTTGACCTGATTTCTTCATCCTCAAAACAAGAGGGTAGGAGTATAGAAAACTTGTTAGGATTCTGAGGAAGACAGAGTTATGGGTTGTGTTTGTTCTTTGTGAGGTTCAGTTAGTTTTTCAAGTACGTGTCTAATCTTGACCAGGTACTGGAAAAGCTGAATTATCCTTGTGGTTTGGACCAACATGGGATATATCTAGCCATTAAAAGAAATTACTCCTGCTGGTTTTAAGGATAATTAAGAAAATTCCCCATTAATTCAGGATACATATTCTGCTATATACTGATTTTGATTCTTAAAGTTTCAGTTATCTTCTCCTTTGGCCTTGCTTAATAAACATGTTTATTTTAGTTATCATTGCCTTGAAGCTTCTCATTTGACAGTTTTCTGCTGGCGATGACTTCTTGGGCTCTGTTATGTACCACAAGGCACACTCAACTTTTAATCTTGCCAGAGTTTGGTCCCCATCTCATGAAGGGACAGATTAAATCTGGGCATATATACCAAGCATGCAGAAAATAAAGGTTGCTTTCTAACCATGTGTTGTTGAGGTTTGCAGAAATGAGTTGTTCAGTTAAAGATCAGGTAGGTATTTATATGTAAGGGAGAAAACATTTGACCTGGCTCTTATGTAATAAGACCCAGAGACATAGTTTATAACAAAAAGGCTAGCCTTCTGAACTATTTAATTCTAAGACAGTGTTTTGTTTTCAGTTTTTTGAAATACACATTTGCTTTTTTTTTTAGGTGGCAAGAAAAGAAATATTGCTTTCAGGCGCCAGCGCATGCAGATTGATGAACCGGTCCCTCCCTCTGAAATCAGTTCATATCCGGTTCCTCAGCCGGATGGCCCTTACATCGCAGACCTCCTGCACGTGGCTGATGACAGGTGCATTAAAGAATCCTCTGTTGGCTTTAGTTACCTCATCACTTGGTTAGCCCTAAGTTTCTTGATGGTAGGGTTTTGTCTTCTTAACTAGCCTATCTCTGGTGTGTAGCATAGAACTTTGCATAAGCATCCAGTAAATGCTTTCTGAATATATTCTGAATATTGAGGGTTTTCACTTGTTTTGAAATTTGATTTCAAGTAAATCATATATCTGAGGTTTCTGTCCATATTTGCTTTGAAACAGTTTAGTGCCACCTAGAGCCTATTTCAGTAGAGTTGCTTTGACATTCAGCTTTATCACCCAAGTAAATCTTCCACAGATTCTCTGTTAGTTGAGATTTTTCTCAAATGCCAGTAGCATGAGTAGACTTGTAACTGGCTGTGAAAGTCTTGCTTCATGATTCTCTAGCTCTGTATGTTGGTGTTTCCTTAACTTGGAATCAGGTGTAAATTCTATTTTAATTATAATTTCAATAAACTCTTTGGAAAAGGCTATGTAAGTGTTCTCGGGCTGTAAAGATGCAACTTTTGAGAAACTTACAACCCGGTAAGAAGGTGAGACAAGGGGAAATACACAGAATGCCATTAAGAACATGTTAGAAGGTGCAGAGGAGCAGGAGAGCGCGAGTGACAGCCTCTCAGGTCTCGGCTGCAGACGCGGTTTAGGTGCAGAACACACTAGTGGGAATGGCTAGTGCAGCCGGCTTTTTACTTGTAGATCATGTAGACAATATGAGAGAGTTTTCTACTTTATTATTAATGTCTGTAGCAATTTAAAAAAAGGACATTGATTGGGGGACTAATTAGGGTCTTCAGCTCAGTTATTCTCACACAATATTATGTACCTGTATTTATACACTTACTTGACTTTACCCATGAAATATTTTGTGTTTTTCTGGTACTTATAAATTAGGACTTAGACAATATGTTAGTATTATTTACCGAGTTTTAGACGGCTCCATATGTATTCGATTCAATGGACAAGAACTTGGGCAAATTCTGGGAGATGGTGAGGAACAGTGAGGCCTGGGATGCTGCAGTCCATGGGGTCGCAGAGTTGGACACAGCTTGGTAACTGAACAACAACATGTGTATCTTTTCTGTCTCTTTCTTTGCCTTAGCATTCTTCTTTTCTGTCAAGCCATGGTAGGTAGCATCAGTCTCTTGATTATCTCACTTGTTTTACTTTGCACATGCACTGTGTTCAGTCACGCATGCGTGTGTGGGTGCGGTTGCGTGCGTGCTGCGCTCCTGCTCCTAGGTCAGTGGGCGGTGTTGGCTCTGGTAGTACTAGCAGCAGGTACACGCAGTGTTCAGTGGGGCTGTGCCGACCCTGTGGAAAATCTCTCTCAAAATTAAACCTGGCTTCAGGCTTCATTTTTCCAGTATGAAAGTGATTATGTCCTGTTTTGTTAATGCTTGGCAAAGTTTGATGTAGTACAGTACATTTAGGCATTCATACAATTCAGATGATTTAGACAAATCTTGATTTTCTGGGAATTAACAAGTTCCAGGAAAGAGTAGGTTTTTTTTTGCTGTAGGTACCTGGAAAATTGGTATTTCTTAGTATTTTTCTTCTCTCTAAGATTGCAAGATAATTTGTTAGAAAATACAGGGTCATGTGGGGTCAGAAAACATTTAGTCCCTTATTTCACTTAATAGTTTTGTGAGTTTTAGATTTGATGCTTAGTTCCCTGAACCTAAGAATTGGCAACAGTACCCAGAAGAATTTGTCTTAAGACTCAAAATGCAGTAGGAGACATAATGATTCTGAGTTTCAGATTATTTACCACTCAGTTTTGTATCTGTTCTTATAAAATTAAATCTCTAAGATAATGTACTCTGTGCTGTGGCCTGGGAACCCTTTGGCCCAGCACCTCCTACCTCACTGAGAAACAAAAAGTTCAGGGTTTTTAAAAGAAGGCATCTAATTTCACTTTTGTAATTTTGTATTTCTTATCAAAAATATATTGAAATTACTTATAAATATGTTTCAGAATTCAAGAACTTCAACAGGAAGTGTGCCAGTTACAAGAGAAGTTAGCAGTGATGGAAAGTGGACTGAGATTATAACAAGCAGGTAGGATTTTTTATTTATCTAGTTGGGATTGAGGTGAGTGCGCTGTGACTGTAAATAGAATTGGGTTATGTTTAATATTTCTGATACCTGAGTTTTTAATACAGCTTTTCTTTTTAGTAAATTCGTTAATAGAATTAATAGATGGAATGGCTTAGATGGCTTCAGAGCCTTCAGTTCATTCCCTGCACTATGCATTGAGGTGAGTAGTAGTTTGTTTTTTTTTTAAGGTGAGTCATATATCTCCCCAAATATTATGACCATATTAACTGTTTCCATCTCAAGAGATATTTTATTGAAGTGTATTATGCTTTATGATAGTCTTTTTAAAAACTTGTTTTACCCTTTCTGTAGATTTTATCATTTTGAGTATGTCTTTGAAAGTTACTCTTCCGAGTGGCCATGCTTGTTGAATGTTTTCTCTAAAAGCACTGGTGCTCTGTAAAGAAGCAAGGGAGTGAACAGATTTGGGGTTACGTGAAAACTTTCTCTATAAGCACTGGTGCCCCATAAGATGGTTTTCTAAAGAAGCAAGGGAGTAAATAGACTCGGGGTTACATGAAAACTTTGAACAACCTTTGTTCTTTTATACTTTCTTTTTGTGCCTTGGATAAATTCTGATTTGGGTAATTATAGGCTTTCTTTCTTAATATGCTTACTGAAGTTTAAATCAGGTAGCACGTTTTTCATATTCTGCACATAACTACGTTTTTTTGGAGTAAAGAAATCTGCACATACCAGTATAGATATAACCTGTGTATTGGTATAAGTGTTAAGTTTATAAAGTACTTTGAAGATCACTTGGATAGATGGAGTTAAAAGGAATTGTAGTAATGTCATCCAAAAAACTTACTTTATGGAGAGATGTTGAACATATCAAATATGCATATGAGATGAATATTAATTGATATTTTTCAATTTATATTCAGTCATTCTTTCATCACATTTTTTTTCTAAGTACTTTATGAACATAAACTGATCAGTCTTTATTGTCTCCATGAGGTGGCTGAGGCGTTTGAAGAAAATAGCCTGACCGTTCTGATTGAAATCACCAATTTCATGTGGTTATCAGTCTTGATTGAGTCTGCTCTATCAGTTTTTTTTTTTTTTTGGTGGGAGTTTGTTCTGTTCTCAGCATATATTCCAGATTTTACTGTTCTCTTCAAGCTCTTTCCATGGCCTGTAACACCCTCCTTCTTAGGACATCATCTTCTTTTTCATTTTCCTATCTCTGCCTTTAAAATGAGCAATATTCACAGGTTCTCCTTAAGACTTAATGGGTAGGATGGTATTCTTCCTGTTTTGTGTGCTTGGCTCCATTCCCTCTCTTCTCCTTAGGATATTGCTTTAATCAGTTATTCTTTAGCAAACTTATATGGCCATTTTAATGAGTATACATTTTTTCAGTACTGTGAGGAGATGCTTTTATCATCATCACTAATACCCCTTAAAAAATCTTTTAATTACCTTTCCCCTCTTGCTAACTAAGGCCTTCTTCTCCCTCATGCCTACTTCTCTGAAAGTGAAAGTGAAGTTGCTCAGTCATGTCCGACTCTTTGTGACCCCATCGTGTCTGACTCTTTGCGACCCCACGGATGGTAGCCTACCAGGCTCCGCGGTCCTTGGGATTTTCCAGGCAAGAATACTGGAGTGGGCTGCCATTTCCTTCTCCAGGGGATTTTCCCAACCCAGGGATCGAACCCGGGTCTCCTGCATTGCAGACAGATGCTTTACCGTCTGAGCCAGTCTAAAGGGTGTCTTATTCTTCTTTCTCTACTTCTTCACTTCCTGTTCACTTCTTAACCTTCTGTTGGCCTCTGTCCCCCACTGTATAAGTTGGTCTAGTTACTGTTACCATTGACATTAGTTGCCGCATCCGGAAGGATACTTTAAGTCTTCATTTTCCTGACTCACTCTGCAGTATTTGACATTATTGATCATTTCTCTTTGAAACTCTTCTGTGGCTTCATTTTCTTTTTGTTTTCCTTTTCTTGCCTTTTTTTTTTTAGCCTCTTATAATATCGTCTTTGCTCTTTTGTCTGCCTCCTCCCTAAAATATCACCAAACCCCAGGATTCTTTGACTTCTCCTCTCCATGTTTTCTCAGATAGTCTCATCTACTCTCTTAGTTTATTACCTGAATATTGGTGACTCCCCAGCCTCTCAGGCTGACACTTCTCTGCTGAGTTCTGTTCTGATATGCCCAGCTTGACACTGGCATTTCCATTTGGATGAAGGCTGTGTGTTCACATATGCCTAGTGCTGAACTTTCAGCTTCTGTCTCACATTCGTTTCTCCTTCTATATGCTCAACTTTGGTTGGAAGCTTCAGCATCGACCCAAGCCAGCATTCTGGAGTCTTTATACGTCTCATTCTCTGCCTGTCACATACCACTTGCCGAGTTCTATCAGTTCTTAAACTTACATATTCTGTTCTGTCCTGTCCCACTGTTTCTTAGGCTCTAATCATCTCTCATATGTTCCTACAGTAGGTCTCCTTGCTTCTGGCCCTATTCTTATCACATTCACCCTTTAGTCCTGAGTAATATTTCTCCCTAGTGAAGTATACAGAGCTTATCATAATTAGTTCCTGCCTAATTCTTTGGCCTCATCTCCAACTGTTAATTCCCCTTGCGTGTTGTAATTCAGTCACACTGAGTCACTTCTGCTCCTTTAAACATAGCGTGTTGCCTGTGCTTCTTTGTCACTGCCTAGAATATCCCTCCTTTCTTCTCTGCCTGGCATATTTTATAACTTTTTTGGACTTATTTGTTCCCTTGACTATTTTGGTACTATATACCTATTTCTATTATTGTATCATTGAACAACATATTAAAGCAATTATTGGTTTACTTTATTGCTTTTCCTGTAAAGCTGTGTGTTCCTGAAAGTAAGGGATCATGTTTTATTCATATTTGTATATTTAGAACTATGCTCAATAATTGTTTGTTAAATTGAATACTTGGTTTTTGTTTTCAATTTTTTTTTTGAAAAGAAAACCAAAGTTTGAAAGTGTGTGTGTTTTTGTAGATTCTTGCATGTGAATTCATGGTTGGTAGGGATGTTTTTGATTGTATGTCTGTTTTTTTCTACATAATAGATAGTAAAGCAAATTCATTCCGGCCTTATATCCTTTTTAATAATGAGTTTCAATAGCAAATCACTTTCCTTTTTGTTTTATATTCATTTGTTTATCTCCCATTTATTTCACCAGGCACTGAAGTAGTTCAAACTCAGTTCCGGGACTTAGTTTCTTTTTGTATAAACATTGCCTAATCTTAGAGGAGGGAAAAAACAAAACATAAAATTAGAAAGAATCTCTTCAATAAAAATACTTATGAAACCTGTGTTGACAATTCTTAGGTTGAGATTTTCTGTGTATATTTTTGCTCTGCTTAAATGGATCTCATAATACCATTTATGTGTCAGTAACATATATGAATGCTAATCTTTTGTGTACATTGTGGGACATAAGAAAAATGGAAGTATATTCAAATAAACATTTGTGCAGTGTTAATCATTTCAGTTCAAAACCATATCTTTAAAAATGATAGCACAACTTTATGTTTTCAGATTGAACTTAGAGAACGAGAGATAGAACGACTGTCGATTGCGTTGGATGGGGGTCGCTCCTCTGATATCCTTTCTCTGGAGACTAGAAATAAAGCCAATGAAAAGCTTATTGCTCATTTTAATATTCAGGTCACGACTTTTATGATTATTTCACTGAGCGTATAAAGTTGTAAGTGTTTTTAACAGTCTTTGGGTTTGTAAAGGTGGAAGGGTTTTTTATTTGGGTATTATCTACAGCAGAAAAAATTACATAGAGTCAGAGTATCCAAAATTGGGTACAGCTGTTGAAAAATCCTGTTTTTATATTTAATGAGGTGTAGGAATTGATAATACCACAGTATTAGGTGTTTAAAAGAAGAGAATAAACTACAGGTAAAAAGTAATCCTCAATTTGCTTTAAAAATTGTATATGTACTTTCAGAGAGAGAAAACACTAGAACTACGCCAAAATACACTAATAAAGGTTTATCTTTGTGTGGTGAGATAGTCTTCTTTATGATTTTCTCCATTTTCAAAATTTTTATTTCTTTTATAATATTACAAATATTATTTTTAAAAATAAATATAAAAAGTAAACATAGTTTTTATTTAACTATGTAGTAGTTTGCCTTGCCATGCGTTTGACCTAAGAGTGAAAGAACAAGAGATTTCTTGAAACATGACAAATGGCCTTTAGAAATTTTTTTTAACTGAAGCACAGCTGAGTCACTGTGTGTTACTCTCTGGCGTGCAGCAAGTGACTCAGTTATCCGTATTGTATCAGTGTTGTTTTTCATATTCTTTTCCGTTGTGGCTCTTCGTTTTTAACTGCACTGGGTCTCCTGTGCTGCACGTGGGCTTTGGTTCCCACGGCCGGGGCGACTGTAGGCAGCGCACAGGCGTCTTGCGGAGGCGGCTTCTCTTCTTGCCAAGCTTGAGCTCCAGGGCCCAGTCTTTAGCAGTTGCAGCGGGCGGGCTCGGGAGTTGCATTTTTCAGGCTTAGTTGCCCCGTGGCCTGCGGGATCCTAGTTTCTGGATGAGGGTTGCGCTAGTGTCCCCTGCTTTGGCAGCTGGGATTCCTAACTACTGGACCACTAGGGAAGTCCTTCCATTATGTTTTATTACATGTTATTGAATATAGTTCCCTGTGCTATATGGTAGGACCTTGTGTATTTTATATACAACAGTTTGTATCTGCTGATCCCAGACTCCTAATTTATCCCTCCCCAATCCCCTCTCCCCTTTGGTACCCATAAATTTGTTTTCTGTGTCTTCGAGTCTGTTTCTGCTTTGTAAGTAAGTTCATTTGTATTTTTTTATTCCACACATAAGGGATATCACCTGGTATTTGTCTTCTTTCTGACTTCATTTAGTGTGATAATCTCTAGGTTTGCCCATGTGTCTGTAAATGGCTTTATTCCCTTCTTTTTATGGCTGAATAATACTCTTGTGCACACACACACACACACACACACACACACACACACACACACACACACACACACACACACACACACACACACACACACACACACACACACACACACACACTACATCATCTTTATCCATTCACCTGTCAAGGACATTAGGTTGTTTCCATAGGATCTTTAGAAATATAGATATCACTGCTGCCTGGACTGCAGCCAGAGTAGATTAAGTCCCAAATATTAGCATAGCTCTTGAGCAGTGCTGTTCAGTAGAAATAGGGTATGAGCCACATATGTCATTTAAAATTTCCTAGTAGTCTGATTAAAAAAAGTAAAAACAAGTGAAATTAATTTTAATAGTGTATCTACTTACATATATCCAAAATGTTATCATTTCAACATGTAGTTGGTGTTGTCAGATATCTTTGGCATATTGTACTATTTTTTTGTACTGAGTCTTTGGACTCCTCTTTGTATTTATAGCACACCTCTGGACTAGCCACATTTTAAGTGCTCAGCAGCCATATGCAGATGCTAGTGGCTACTGTATGGGACCGCACTCCAGACTAATATCATCATAGTGGTAATCTTGTCATATATTTAGAACTCTATATTGGGAAAAGGCTCACACAAATTTCTTACTTATCCTTTCCTTCCATGCTTGAAAACTGAAGACATATATATATTTTTACAAAACCACTCATCAGCAGTTTTACAAATCAAAACTATAAATTTGAAAATGTAGAATAGCTGGAGTTTTAAGTTTCAGTATTTTAAAAAACACAGTGTTTTGAAGTATTTTGAAAGTTCAGTATTTGATAATTTTCCGATTTATTGATTTATGAATTAGAAATTCCATTTAGGTTGACTTTCTTCAGCAAGCTAATAAAGACCTGGAAAAGCATATACAAGAGCTTATGGAAACCAAGGAAACAGTAACATCTGAAGTTGTTAATTTAAGTAACAAAAATGAAAAACTCTGCCAGGAATTAACTGAAATAGACCAGCTAGCACAGCAGTTGGAAAGACATAAAGAAGAAGTGCTCAAGACTGCCGACAAAGAACTTGAGGAAGCAAAGGTACGTCTCAGCTGTGGGGGCGCTCGTTAATTCTCCTGGAGTGGAGTGAGCTTGAGTTCTTTTGTTTTTTTTTTTTTTTTTTTAAATATTATTTTATTAGTTGGAGGCCAATCACTTTACAACATTTCAGTGGGTTTTGTCATACATTGACATGAATCAGCCATATAGTTACACGTATTCCCCATCCCGATTCCCCCTCCCACCTCCCTCCCCACCCGACTCCTCAGGGTCCTCCCAGTGCACCAGGCCCGAGCACCTGACTCATGTATCCCACCTGGGCTGGTGGTCCGTTTCACCATAGATAGTATACATGCTGTTCTTTCAAGACATCCCACCCTCACGTTCTCCCCCAGAGTTCAAAAGTCTGTTCTGTACTTCTGTGTCTCTTTTTCTGTTTTGCATATAGGGTTATCGCCACCATCTATCTAAATTCCGTATATATGTGTTAGTATACTGTAATGTTCTTTATCTTTCTGGCTTACTTCACTCTGTATAATGGGCTCCAGTTTCATCCATCTCATTAGAACTGATTCAAATGAATTCTTTTTAATGGCTGAGTAATATTCCATGGTGTATATGTACCACAGCTTCCTTATCCATTCATCTGTTGATGGGCATCTGGGTTGCTTCCATGTCCTGGCTATTATAAACAGTGCTGCGATGAACATTGGGGTGCACGTGTCTCTTTCAGATCTGGATTCCTCAGTGTGTATGCCTAGAAGTGGTATTGCTGGGTCATATGGCAGTTCTATTTCCAGTTTTTTAAGAAATCTCCACACTGTTTTCCATAGTGGCTGTACTAGTTTGCATTCCCACCAACAGTGTAAGAGGGTTCCCTTTTCTCCACACCCTCTCCAGCATTTATTGCTTGTAGACTTTTGGATAGCAGCCATCCTGACTGGCGTGTAATGGTACCTCATTGTGGTTTTGATTTGCATTTCTCTGATAATGAGCGATGTGGAGCATCTTTTCATGTGTTTGTTAGCCATCTGAATGTCTTCTTTGGAGAAATGTCTGTTTAGTTCTTTGGCCCATTTTTTGATTGGGTCTTTTATTTTTCTGGAATTGAGCTTCAGGAGTTGCTTGTATATTTTTGAGATTAATCCTTTGTCTGTTTCCTCATTTGTTATTATTTTCTTCCAATCTGAGGGCTTGAGTTCTTTTGATATCCCATCCAGGTCTTTTGGTTTGTTTTGTAATTCAAGCTTTTTTAAAGTGTTATTTACATGCTCTAAATGTTGGCACTTTCTCCAGTTGTTCACGCGTCTTTCTGAAGCACATCTATTCTTATGGCAATTCTCCAGATTCCTTCCTCTTTTCACTCAAGATTTTCATCTGTCCTTTCTCTGCATTATGAGCAGGCTTCTGAAGTTTGTCCTCTAGGTCATTATGTGCTCATGAACCCTTTAAAGGTATTTTTTGAAACTGTATATGTCCTTGTACATTTTTAAGTTGGTAGCTAACATTTTTCATCTTTAAATAGATGCAAAGGATGTAATTTCTAATCAGTTGTAAACATTGATCTCTTAAAGTTGTCATATTGTTCTTATAAATATAGCCAGTAGAATCCAAATGACCCTTCTTGAAATCCCCACAAAATTGTATCTTATTGTAACATATTTTATGCTTGAATATCTTTTTATGATAACTATCAAATGTCTGTGCAATTAAAAACACACATGAATTGAAATTTTTTTAATTTAAAAATGTCCTGTGACTGTAAGGTTCAGAATGTTAGCATTTTCCTGTAAAAAGTGTTATCATTATAATTATTAGTAGTCAATGGATCAAAGTGACAGATGTAGCACAAATGTTGGTACTTATCAGCTAAAAAAGTAAAATTGTACTGAAAAGACATCTTTTAGTAAGATATAATGGGAGAAAATAGCATCTTAATAAAAGGCTTTGACCAGCCCCAACATTTCAGGTGTTGTCTGGTACTTCAGAAGTTTTTTATATGTAGAGATATTATAGTATGAAATTAGAAGCTTGCTTTTCTTTTGAAAAGTGGGCAAAAGGCAATTGTGGGAGGGTAGATGGGAAAGAAGAATTCACATGATACCTAGACCACAGGTTTTCAGGTAGATAATTTTTAAGAAGGATATTTGCAAATTAGGAATCCAGATATTGATTTTGTAAAACTGTATGTATATGATAGTTTTGCATAATACTTGGATAATCTTTATATTATCCCAAGTATGAGTATAACCTATTGATAGTTTTAAGGTCACTACTTCACATCAAACTAAAATGAATTAATCTTATACAGTGTCATCTCCATTAATTAGTAGAATAGAAAGAAACTGCGTCAATAAAGGCCATATGTGAAAAGCCCACAGCTAACATCATACCCAGTGGTGAAATACTGAAACCTTTCCCTCTAAGATGAGAAACAAGACTAGGATGTCCATTCTCTCTACTTCTGTTCAACATAGTACTGGAAGTCTTGACCAGAGGAATTAGGCAAGAAAAAGAAGTAAAAGGCATTCAAATTGGAAATAAAGAAGTAAAATTTTGTTTCCAGATGAGATGATATTATGTACAGAAAACCCTAAAGATGCCAATAAAAAAAAAAGAACTAATAAATTCAGCAAACTTGCAGGATACAAAATCATTGCATAGGAATCTGGATGCATTTCTATATTAAAATCCAAAAAGAAAATTAAGAAAATAATCCTGTTTATAGTAGCGTCAAAAAGAATGAAGATCTTAGGGATAAACTTAACCAAGGAGGCAAAAGACTTATATACTGAAAACTATAGAACACTGCTGAAAGAATTTAGAGACAGAAATAAATGGAAAGATATCCTATGTTCATGGATTGGAAGACTTTATTGTTTGAATGTCCCCACTACCCAAAATAATCTGCAGATTCAGTGTGATCCCTCTCCAAATCCCAGGGATAGTTTTTTTTACAAAAATAGGAAAAAATCCAAAAATTCATATGGATCTCAAGGGACCCAGAATAGCCAAAACAACCTTGAAAATGAAGAAAACATAATTAGTGCAATTTTTAAAAATTGTTTATTTTACCAGTCTTAGTTGGCACGTGGGATCAAGTTCCCTGACCAGGGATCAAACCTGGGCCCCCTGTGTTGGGAGCATGGAGTCTTAGCCATTGAACCACCAGGGAAGTCTCGATTAGTACAGTTTTAATTTTGCTTTTGTGACTTTGGTTTCTTTGCAGTATTTCTGTTATCTCATTGCTCTCCTTTTCTACTTTCTTTGCATATTCTCTCATGTGTGCACAACATACTGAACAGTTTCACATGTCACATGGGCAGTAGTTGAGAATGACAACTTGGCTGAGTAAAAGATTCCTGTTAGGTCATAATATTTTAACCTTGGCATTCAGCACTCTTAGTTGCCATTTAGAGGATCCAGGTTGATCGTCTCCTGGATGAGGGCATGGCAGCCCTCTTCAGTATTCTTGCCTGGAGAATTCAATGGACAGAGGAGCATGGTGGGCTGCAGTCCTCGGGGTAGCCAAGAGTTGGACACAGCTGAGCACTGAGCACAAGCCCAGGTTGATAGTAGTGGGTGGTGGAAAAGCAAATAGGGTAGGAAAGTCAGGAAATGACAGGGCCGTAAGAGGAATTCTAAACATCAAGGCTTGAGGAAAGTCCTACAAGTACACAGACAGAAGATTTTCAAGTGGCTCTCTTGTTGCACGTGTTACAAATAGGTCCCTATAAGCATTCAGGATACCAGAAATTAAAGAGAAAGCTAAACTTTGCGTCCTCTTCATGGAAACTGAGGCCTAGAGCTGGCTGAAGCTTTGGCTCTCACTGATGGCAGGGAACATGAATTACTCAAAAATGACTTGGCCTCATCTTCACTGTCACCTAGCATTAAGTATTCTTGACTTTTAGGTATGTACCTAATAAGCTTTTCATTCCTAGAAAGAGATTAAAAAAAACCTTTCTGAAATGTGGAATCTTGAAGAAACAATGGGAAAACTTCAACTGGTGAGTAGGTTTTGTATTGAATTGCTAGAATTTTCATTAAAAATTTTATGTTTTATTTTACATTTTTTTGCTAAATATAATTTACCTATCATATTTACTGTTTTAAGTGTACAGCGGTTTTGGTATAGATACAAAGTAGTACAGCCATCACTACTAATTCCAGGACATTTTAATCACTCCAGAAAGAAACCTCGTACCCATTAGCAGTCAATCCTCGTTTTCCTCTGCTCAACCTCTGACAGTTGCTAATCTGCTTTCTGTCTCTGTAATCTATAATTTGCCTATTCTAGATATTCTATGTAAATGAAATTATACAATATGTAAACCTTTTATGTGTGATTTACACTTAACCCATTGTTTTCAATGTTCATGCATATCATAGCATGTATCATTACTTCTTTTTTATGGCCAGTAATATCCCATTGTATTATATATTTGGTTTTTTATATTATTTTTATTTATTTTTATATTATTATTTTATATTTATATTATTTATATTTCTAGAAATTAAAAAAAGTTTATTGGAATAGAGTTGATTTACAATGTTGTGTTAGTTTTAGATACACAGCAAAGTGAGTCAGTTATAATATACATATATTCACTCTTTTTTACAGATTCTTTTATGTATAGAGGCCATTACAAGAGTATTCAGTAGAGTTCCTTGAGCTATACAGGGGGTCCTTGTTAATTTCCTATTTTACATATAGCAGTGTGTATATACAGGGGGTCCTTGTTAACTTCCTGTTTTACATACAGCAGTGTGTACATACAGGGGTCCTCATTAACTTCCTGGTTTACATACAGCAGTGTGCACATACAGGGGGTCCTCATTAACTTCCTGGTTTATATACAGCAGTGTGCACATACAGGGGGTCCTCATTAACTTCCTGGTTTACATACAGCAGTGTGCACATACAGGGGTCCTCATTAACTTCCTGGTTTACATACAGCAGTGTGCACATACAGGGGGTCCTCATTAACTTCCTGGTTTATATACAGCAGTGTGCACATACAGGGGGTCCTCATTAACTCCCTGGTTTACATACAGCAGTGTGCACATACAGGGGGTCCTCACTAACTTCCTGGTTTACATACAGCAGTGTGCACATACAGGGGTCCTCACTAACTTCCTGGTTTACATACAGCAGTGTGTACATACAGGGGGTCCTCATTAACTTCCTGGTTTATATACAGCAGTGTGCACATACAGGGGGTCCTCACTCACTTCCTGGTTTATATACAGCAGTGTGCACATACAGGGGGTCCTCATTAACTTCCTGGTTTACATACAGCAGTGTGCACATACAGGGGTCCTCACTAACTTCCTGGTTTACATACAGCAGTGTGTACATACAGGGGGTCCTCACTCACTTCCTGGTTTACGTACAGCAGTGTGTATATACAGGGGTCCTCACTAGCTTCCTGGTTTATATACAGCAGTGTGCACATACAGGGGGTCCTCATTAACTTCCTGGTTTATATACAGCAGTGTGCACATACAGGGGTCCTCACTAACTTCCTGGTTTACATACAGCAGTGTGTACATACAGGGGGTCCTCATTAACTTCCTGGTTTACATACAGCAGTGTGCACATACAGGGGGTCCTCACTAACTTCCTGGTTTACATACAGCAGTGTGCACATACAGGGGTCCTCACTAACTTCCTGGTTTACATACAGCAGTGTGTACATACAGGGGGTCCTCATTAACTTCCTGGTTTATATACAGCAGTGTGCACATACAGGGGGTCCTCACTCACTTCCTGGTTTATATACAGCAGTGTGCACATACAGGGGGTCCTCATTAACTTCCTGGTTTACATACAGCAGTGTGCACATACAGGGGGTCCTCACTAACTTCCTGGTTTACATACAGCAGTGTGCACATACAGGGGTCCTCACTAACTTCCTGGTTTACATACAGCAGTGTGTACATACAGGGGGTCCTCACTCACTTCCTGGTTTACGTACAGCAGTGTGTATATACAGGGGTCCTCACTAGCTTCCTGGTTTACACACATCAGTGTGCATGTGTCGTGCCCAGTCCCACTTTACGCCCTCTCCCTGCTTACCTCCGGCTCACCGTGGGTTTGTTTGCTGCATCTGTAACTGTACATCTGTTTTGTAGATAAATTCATTTGTACCCATTTTTTAGATTCCATATATAAGTGATACCATATGATACTTGTCTTTCTCTGACTTATTTCAGTCAGAATGTATATTTGTATACTTCTTTAATCTCATATATAATAGGTAGCAAGTTACACTCAAATTTGGAAAGCCTGTTAGGAATTTTATATTACTTAAATGACTTCATGACTCGTCATTTTACTAATATTAAATGTAAAAACTGATAATTACTTGATAAAATTGTTGACCTTTATTAAAAAGAACTCAGTTTTCTTTTAATTATTTTGCTTGGAAGTACAAACCATCTTACTAGTCATATTGTTCATTCTGGTGGTCTTCAAATGAGACAACTAGTAATCATCCCAGCATAAACCTGGATGTAACCTAACTTAGATATAATCTTATAGCCTAGAACCGGCAGAAAGAATGTCTTGTGTACAAGTAGAAATTCCTAGGTGGTCACCTGATAGATAATTGAGACTTTTTTAATAGCCTGCTAAATTGGATGAGTCTCCATTAATGTTGGAAACAAAGACTAATACTACCTTCCAAGTTCTCTCATTACTACACTCTTTTTACAGTCTAGTAGTATCATTACTACACTCTTTTTACAGTCTAGTAGTAATACTCTGTGGCAGTCATGAGGCAAATTAAAAATCGAAGCCTTTTGTGATACACTGGCTCATAGTAGGTGTTCAGATACTTAACTGGTTTTTCACTATGTTATGTTCATTATGAACAGTGTATCACAATGCCTTTCTGTTTTATCCAACTACTTTATCAGGTAGTCAGTTCAGCTGAACACTGAATAATTAGCTAAGCCTGCTAGTTGTTGTCCACTTTTGAGTTTCATAGATACGTAAAAGTGTCCCATGAAGTCAGGAAATGTAAAGTAGATGTTTTGATGATGTTTTCACTATAGGGTAAGCTCCGTGAGGACAGGGAATTTTGCTGTTTGTTCACTGCTGTTTGTAATGCACACTGTTTGCAGTTGTATGTGATTTATAATATTGTCTCAGAACTGTGACCAAGTTTCAATATTGTTGCCTGACAGCAAGATGTAGCTACTTTCTGACCTTCCTTGTTTTTTCCATTGGTATTACATTTTATGTATTTTTAAGATAAAGGCTAACAGTATTATTAGCTAACATTTATTAAGTACTTGCCGTGTGTTAGACACTGTACAGAGTGTTTCACACTCATAGAATCACCCATAGGTGGACCTGTAGATGAGTCATCATAGATGACTCCTCGGTGTCCAGGTGCTGGTCTTACCCCCATTGTGTAGGTGAAACTGAGAATAACCCCGTGCTTATGTATACCCGTGGTGGTCTCAGAGCACCGTCTGCACTTACATATACCCGTGGTGGTCTCAGAGCACCATCTGCACTTAACGTATACCTGTGGTGGTCTCAGAGCACCGTCTGCACTTAACGTATACCCGTGGTGGTCTCAGAGCACCATCTGCACTTAACGTATACCTGTGGTGGTCTCAGAGCACCGTCTTCACTTACATATACCCGTGGTGGTCTCAGAGCACCATCTGCACTTAACGTATACCTGTGGTGGTCTCAGAGCACCGTCTTCACTTACATATACCCGTGGTGGTCTCAGAGCACCATCTGCACTTAACGTATACCTGTGGTGGTCTCAGAGCACCGTCTTCACTTACATATACCCGTGGTGGTCTCAGAGCACCGTCTGCGCTTACGTATACCCGTGGTGGTCTCAGAGCACCGTCTGCACTTACATATACCCGTGGTGGTCTCAGAGCACCATCTGCACTTAACGTATACCTGTGGTGGTCTCAGAGCACCGTCTTCGCTTATGTAAACCCGTGGTGGTCTCGGAGCACCGTCTGCGCTTACGTATACCCGTGGTGGTCTTAGAGCACTGTCTATTTTCACTTTTCTTTAAACACAAAAACGCCTTAAAATTTTTTATTGAGCAAGTCATATTCACTTTTTTGAAAGACAATATGCTAAACAAATTAAAAGAAAATAAAATCCAATAATTCTACTACTTTAGAAGGGAGCACTGTTGAGTTTGGGTTTTATGATGCTTTTAGCCTCAATTGAGAATTAACTTTAATTGAAATGGTATATATTTGACTGACTAAAAGTGTGTGTATGTGAATTACTCTTAAATAAGTGTGCTTTCATGTTTTGTACAGTTTCTAGAAATCTTAATTTTTTTTAAAAATTTTTTAATTTTTTTAATTTTTCAGTGAGTTTTGTCATACATTGATATGAATCAGCCATAGAGTTACACATATTAGAAATCTTAATTTTAGTGTTAAAATTTTCAGGAATTAAGCTTATGTCATAAAGAACAGGAGAGGCTGAATGATGAACTCCTTAAAAAATCAGACCTGGAAACTGTTGTTCATCAGCTTGAACAAGAAAAGCAAAGACTTAACAAAAAAATTGAAAGTTTTGCAGTTACAGGTAAAATATAAAATGTTAATAACTTAAAAAGTGTGATTTCCTCTTAATGTTTTATTTTTAGTAGTAGATGGTGTTTCTTTTTCATTCATTCATTCAATAAATATTTGTTGCATGTTTGCGATGTATCAGAAACCAGACTAGGCACTGAGATACAGTAGAAAATCTCTCTCCCTCAAGGACCTTACAGGAACCTTTTATATTCTGACTAGTTGGTACAGGGAACCCCAGCTGAATATTTTCCAATGAAAATTTATCTTTCTTTGAGACACAGGATAATAGAATTAAGACTATGGGGAAGACCATTATGAAATAGTGGGAAGTTGAAGTACAGAATCTTTTTAAGTAAATGCAGTTTTATCACCTTCAGGCACACACACACACACATGCACACACTTAACATACTTGAAATAGGCTAACTTTCTACCAGGTACCTTATCCTAAATGAATTGGTTTAAGGAACTTGTAAGAATTCATTCATTCATTCATTTGACAAATGGTTATGAGCCTGTAGTGCTGGGATGTATAAAGGTAAACAAGATACACAGGCCCACTGCTCTTGTGGAGGCTTTAATATAGTTAGGGAGAAAAACTGGTAGCACATAAGTGAAGGAATTAATCTCAGATGATCAGGGTATTAGATAAAATGGGAGGGTATGCTAGAGATCATCTGATCAAAGGGCTTAGTGCTGGACACCAAGCCTTATGACAATCTGGGGCAATCTTCCAGGCAGGGGGGATGACAAGTGCAGAATCCTGGTGCCATCAAACTCCATGTGTCTGAGGAAGTGAAGGAAAGCCAGTGTGCTATTTTAAGAAGCTGCTGTATCCTAGGCTCTTCAGCATCCGTGGGGCTAATCTATCTGACCCCTTGTCTGCTTAACCAGCTGTTTGACTTGAGCATGTTCTTTAATGTTACTTCAGTTTCCCTGTCTCTGTGGTTAAGATGGCACCTAACCCAAAAGGTTGTCATGAGGATTAAATGAGTTCATATATTATTAAAGTGCTTAGGCCTACATATGAAAGTTAGCAATTTTACTTCCTTTCATGCTATGTCTATCTTGCCATTTCAGCATAATCTCTCAGATACCTGAAACTCCCTTGTTTCTTTGTGTTTTGAATGCATCCTCCTACCCAAAATCCAGCCGTGGATCAGCTAAAACATTCACACGTGAGCAGCTAAGCGCTGCTTGCCTGTGCCCCAGTTGAGTTCAGTTCAGTCACTCAGTCGTAGCCGACTCTTTGCGACCCCATGGACTGCAGCACACCAGGCCTCCCTATCCACTCCAGCTCCCAGAGTTTACTCAGACTCATGTCCATTGAGTCAGTGGTGCCATCCAGCCATCTCATCCTCTGTCGTCCCCTTCTTCTCCCGCCTTCAATCTTTCCCAGCATCAGGGGCTTTTCCAATTAGTCAGCTCTTCACATCAGGTGGCCAAAGTACTGGAGTTTCAGCTTCAGCATCAGTCCTTCCAATGAACACCCAGGACTGATCTCCTTTAGGATGGACTGGTTGGATCTCCTTGCAGTCCAAGGGACTCTCAAGGGTCTTCTCCAACACCACAGCTCAAAAGCATCAATTCTCTGGCACTCAGCTTTCTTTTTAGTCCAACTCTCACACCCATACATAACTACTGGAAAAGCCATAGTTTTGACTAAATGGACCTCTGTTGTCAAAGTAATGTCTCTGCTTTTAATATGCTGTCTAGGTTGGTCATAACTTTTCTTCCTAGGAGCAAGCGTGTGCCCCGGACGGTAGCTATAGCACTGGAAGTTACATGGCCCCGAACCACAGCGCCCCCTTCAGTGAGGTATGGAGATCTTACTCTATATTCCTTACTGCTTGATCTCCCATCCTGCGGGAACATACTCAAGTGTTTTTCATTCTCAGTAAACCCATTCTGAGTAGATGATCTTACCTCCAGTTTTCCTAAAAGAACAGAAGCCATCAGGGAGGCATTCCATGTTTCCTGTCCCCAGATCTTGAACCTGTCCATCCTTATCTTCCCTGTTAGAGTGGAGCCATTTGGCTTTTATGATGGGCCACTGCCTCCATCTGTTCTCTAGGTCCCATTCTCTCTCACTTTAAAATGCTACATATTATCTCTTTTTGATAACATTAGCTTTTGTACTGTTTTTTCCCCATTGGTATTCAAACATGCTTTTCCCTTTTCCCATTCTAAAGCAAAAACTGTGACCCATCCCTATCCAGCTACTCTTTCCTCCTCATTATAGCTTTTACATCTTGAAAAGTCATTCATCCCTGCTTTTCTGCTTGATCACCTTCTATCCTTTAGCACCTCTGCTGCTGCTGCTGCTAAGTTGCTTCAGTAGTGTCTGACTCTGTGTGACCCCATAGACGGCAGCCCACCAGGCTCCTCTGTCCACAGAGTTCTCCAGGCAAGAATACTGGGGTGGTTTGCCATTTCCTTCTTCATTTAGCACCTCAGTCCACTCCAGTTTGCTTCTGTCCTCTACTTCACCAGTACAACTGCTCTCGTTAAGGTCACCAGTCACCTCCATTGTGCCAAATACAGTGGACACTTTTCATTCATCAGTTTGACTTACCATTTAAGGCATTTGCCCATTCCGTCAGCTCTCTTACTTTCTTAACCTCTCTGGTCACTCAGAATAAATTCTGCTGTTCATCCTCTGGATTGTATTGCACACTGTTCTTTTGTGACTCTTGTCCTGCTACAGTTAGAATAATTATTTGACCTTGGACATGTTTTTCATACTGTATTCTTAGCTCATGCTGGACCTACAGTAAATTCTCAATAATTATCTGTCAAATGAATGAAAGAAGATGGTAAGTGACTTGGAATATGTCTTGAAAATCACTTCATGACTTTGAATTGTAAAGAACATCAGTTAAATTAGATTGAACTATACAAAATTGCCAATATTAGGCAACTTTTGGCTTCCCAGGTGGTCCTAGAGGTGAAGTACCTGCCTGCCAGTGCAGGAGACATGAATGATGGGGGTTCCATCCCTGGGTTGGTAAGATCCCCTGGAGGAGGGCATGGCTACCCACTCCAGGATTCTTGCCGTGGACAGAGGAGCCTGGTGGGCTACATACAGTCCATGGGGTCGCCTAGAGTCAGACACAACTGAAGTGACTTAGCATGCATGCATGCACAGGCTACTTTTGACTCCTGAAAATGTCATTTCTATGGTAAAAGTTAATAATTGTGCTTGTGTGAGGAAAGACTAGTTATTCTGTGTATACTATGTTAAATTTAAGCTTCATGTTAAAGTCACGCATATTATAACCAGTTTGAACAGGTAAATTTTCTTTTAGTGCATTTTCAGGTCATCAGAGAGTAAGTACCATGTGAGAGTTTATTGTTCACTGTGTAGTACTGAATAGTACCCAGACTTGTATATGACAAAAGCAGGACTTGACTTATTGGATTTTATTTAAACTTTTAATATAATTTTTTTTAAATCTTTTCCTTTCAGCATTTACCTCTTTGATATTTGGCAGTTGTAGGTGATATGCAAAACAGCTAATGATTTTTAGTAGCTTTCATTGTAAAAATTATAGTTTATTTGGCTGATTATACATTTTATATGCAACATTGTTTTAAGATTTTATGACTTTAATTTGCAGAAAGAGAACTTACTGTGGAAATTGAGAGGATGAGACTAGAACATGGAATAAAACGACGAGACAAGTCACCTTCTCGTTTAGATACGTTTCTGAAAGGTATAGAAGATGAATGAGATTTTTATAAGAAAGAACTAAAAAAACTCCAACATATAATACAGCGAAGATCTTGCTCTAGAAGTCATTCTACATGTGAAAAAATTCCAGTATTTAAAACACTAGAAAAGGTAATATCTCTTTGTGAGAGTGTTTGATAAGGCAAAAAAGAGCTTTATGAGCAAACTTTTGGTTTATTATTGTAATAATGTAATGTTATTCATACTTATTTTTAGGAAGTTTTTCTTAATTTTCATTTTTGTAGTCTTCGGTGACCATTTTGTAGTCTGTGACTTTAGGAACACTGCATTAATTAGGAAAACTACTTAAGAACAAAGTGTAAGGTACTGATTCCTGGAAATTAAGGGAGATTGAATAGCTCATTATATATCTGGGAAGAGTGCAGGGGCATCTGAGCTTCCAGAAACTGGATCCAGGAACTCATGCTGCTGGACACTTCCTCTCTTTCTAATCTTTACTTTTGGTATCATCTGCATTTTCTCTCTTTAAGTAGAATGGCTTTGTCTCCATGGCAGGCTACGTGGCTTCAGGCCATTCCCATTCTTGGACCAGTCAGAAAGGCAGGCCACATTATACAGACCAGACATCTTCTATGATAACTGTGCAAAAGGAAGGGGTAAAAAATGGCAGTGAGCACTGGACAGATCATCCCCTTTGTCCACTACAATCATGTTTGCAACTTGATGGTCTGAAGATGTATAAGGTTAACGATGATGAATAAAAACATGAGAATAAAAACATGTCCTCATTTTAGGTCTTAATTATTTTCAAAATTTTATGACTATCATTTGGGTTCTTTAGATTTTTCTTTCTTTCTTTTTTCATTTATTTTTATTAGTTGGAGGCTAATTACTTTACAATATTGTAGTGGTTTTTGCCATACATTGACATGAATCAGCCATGGATTTACATGTGTTCCCCATCCTGATCCCACCTCCCACCTCCCTCCCCATCCCATCCCTCTGGGTCATCCCAGTATACCAGCCCTGAGCACTTGTCTCATGCATCCAACCTGGACTGCTGATCTGTTTCACACTTGATAATATACATGTTTCAATGCTATTCTCTCAGATCATCCTACCCTCGCCTTCTCCTACAGAGTCCAAAAGTCTGTTCTGTACATCTGTCTCTCTCTCTCTGTTTTGCATATAGGGTTATCATTACCATCTTTCTAAATTCCATATATATGTGTTAGTATACTGTAATGGTCTTTATCTTTCTGGCTTGCTTCACTCTGTATAACGGGCTCCAGTTTCATCCATCTCATTAGAACTGATTCAGATGAATTCTTTTTAACGGCTGGGTAATATTCCATGGTGTATATGTACCACAACTCCCTTATCCATTCGTCTGCTGATGGGCATCTAGGTTGCTTCCATGTCCTGGCTATTATAAACAGTGCTGTGATGAACATTGGGGTGCACGTGTCTCTTTCAGATCTGGTTTCCTCAGTGTGTATGCCCATAAGTGGGATTGCTGGGTCATATGGCAGTTCTATTTCCAGTTTTTTAAGAAATCTCCACACTGTTCTCCATAGTGGCTGTACTAGTTTGCATTCCCACCAACAGTGTAAGAGGGTTCCCTTTTCTCCACACCCTCTCCAGCATTTATTGCTTGTAGACTTTTGGATAGCAGCCATTCTGACTGGCGTGTACCCCTTTTGGATAGCAGCCATTCTGACTGGCGTGTACCTCATTGTGGTTTTGATTTGCATTTCTCTGATGATGAGTGATGTTGAGCCTCTTTTCATATGTTTGTTAGCCATCTGTATGTCTTCTTTGGAGAAATGTCTGTTTAGATCTTTGGCCCATTTTTTGATTGGGTCATTTATTTTTCTGGAATTGAGTTGCAGGAGTTGCTTGTATATTTTTGAGATTAATCCTTTGTCTGTTTCTTCATTTGCTGTTATTTTCTCCCATTCTGAAGTGTGTCTTTTCACTTTGCTTATAGTTTCCTTTGTTGTGCAAAAGCTTTTAAGTTTCATTAGGTCCCATTTGTTTATTTTTGCTTTTATTTCCAATATTCTGGGAGGTGGGTCATAGAGGATCTTGCTGTGATTTGTATCAGAGAGTGTTTTGCCTATGTTCTCCTCTAGGAGTTTTATAGTTTCTGGTCTTACATTTAGATCTTTAATCCATTTTCAGTTTATTTTTGTGTATGGTGTTAGAAAGTGTTCTAGTTTTATTCTTTTACAGGTGGTTGACCAGTTTTCCCAGCACCACTTGTTAAAGAGGTTGTCTTTTTTTCCATTGTATACCCTTGCCTCCTTTGTCGAAGATAAGGTGTCCATAGGTACGTGGATTTATCTCTGGGCTTTCTATTCTGTTCCATTGATCTGTATTTCTGTCTTTGTGCCAGTACCATACTGTCTTGATGACTGTGGCTTTGTAGTAGAGCCTGAAGTCAGGCAGGTTGATTCCTCCAGTTCCATTCTTCTTTCTCAAGATTGCTTTGGCTATTCAAGGTTTCTTGAATTTCCATACAAATTGTGAAATTATTTGTTCTAGTTCTGTGAAAAATACCATTGGTAGCTTGATAGGGATTGCATTGAATCTATAGATTGCTTTGGGTAGTATACTCATTTTCACAATACTGATTCTTCCAATTTATGAACATGGTCTATTTCTCCATCTGTTTGTGTCCTCTTTGATTTCTTTCATCAGTGTTTTATAGTTTTCTATATATAGGTCTTTTGTTTCTTTAGGCAGATATACTCCTATGTATTTAATTCCTTTTGTTGCAATGGTGAGTGGTATTGTTTTCTTAATTTCTCTTTCTCTTTTCTCATTGGTAGTGTATAGAAATGCAAGGCATTTCTGTGTGTTAATTTTATATCCTGCTACATTACTGTATTTATTGATTAGCTCTAATAATTTTCTGGTAAAATCTTTAGGGTTTTCTATGTAGAAGATCATGTCATCTGCAAACAGTGAGAGTTTTACCTCTTCTTTTCCTATCTGGATTGCTTTTATTTCTTTTTCTGCTCTGATTGCTGTGGCCAACACTTCCAAAACTATGTTGAATAGTAATGGTGAGAGTGGGCACCCTTGACTTGTTCCTGACTTTAAGGGAAATGCTTTCAATTTTCACCATTGAGGACAATGTTTGCTGTGGGTTTGTCATATATAGCTTGTGTTATTATGTTGAGGTATGTTCCTTCTATTCCTGCTTTTTGGAGAATTTTTATCATAAATGGATGTTGAATTTTGTCAAAGGCTTTCTCTGCATCTATTGAGATAATCATGTGGTTTTTATCTTTCAATTTGTTAATGTGGTGTATTACATTGATTGATTTGCAGATATTAAAGAATCCTTGCATTCCTGGGATAAAGCCCACTTGGTCATGATGTATGATCTTTTTAATATGCTGTTGGATTCTGTTTGCTAGAATTTTGTTAAGGATTTTTGCATCTATGTTCATCAGTGATATTGGCCTGTAGTTTTCTTTTTTTGTGGCATCTTTGTCTGGTTTTGGAATTAGGGTGATGGTGGCCTCATAGAATGAGTTTGGAAGTTTGCCTTCTTCTGCAATTTTCTGGAAGAGTTTGAGTAAGATAGGTGTTAGCTCTTCTCTAAATTTTTGGTAGAATTCAGCTGTGAAGCCATCTGGTCCTGGGCTTTTGTTTGCTGGAAGATTTCTGATTACAGTTTCGATTTCCGTGCTTGTGATGGGTCTGTTAAGACTTTCTATTTCTTCCTGGTTCAATTTTGGAAAGTTATACTTCTCTAAGAATTTGTCCATTTCTTCCAAGTTGTCCATTTTATTGGCATAGAGCTGGTGGTAGTAGTCTCTTATGATCCTTCATATTTCAGTGTTGTCTGTTGTGATCTCTCCATTTTCATTTCTAATTTTGTTGATTTGGTTCTCCCTTTGTTTCTTGATGAGTCTGGCTAACGGTTTGTCAGTTTTGTTTACCTTTTCAAAAAACCAGCTTTTAGCTTTGTTGATTTTTTCTATGGTCTCTTTTGTTTCTTTTGCATTTATTTCTGCCCTAATTTTTAAGATTTCTTTCCTTCTGCTAACCCTGGGGTTCATTTCTTCCTTCTCTAGTTGCTTTATGTGTAGAGTTGGGTTGTTTATTTGACTTGTTTCTTGAGGTAAGCCTGTAATGCTATGAACCTTCCCCTTAGCACTGCTTTTACAGTGTCCAGATTCTTCTTTCTTTTAAACGTTGGAGTTACAGGATTCCTGGAGGCTTCTATGACCCTCACATTATCTACATACTGGATAAAATTAGAGAAGTTGGAAGTACAGTCATTAAAACTCAGGACATTTGATTTTAGACTTGGCTGCATTTACCAACTCTGTCATCTTTTTCTTGAAGATCTGCCTACTGCCAAATGGTTTTGAGACATTTTCTGATTAGACTGTTTTGTAACTTCATTGGCTCCTGACTGAATTTGATTTGGAGTGTTAGTTTAAACACTGTGCTTTGTTATCTGTTAAGAGCACAATGAATGGGTGGGGACATACAGTTAAGTTAATTTATGTGTGCTGAGTTGTTTTTTAAGCTCCAAATATACTTAGGAATCAAGAAAAAGAAATCACTGAATTGATCACCTTCATTGTGTGGGACAGTCTTCTTCAAAAATGTTGATTAGTTTAATCAACTTATTAAGTAGAACTGAGTGGGTAAGTGTCTCAGTACTTTTAAATGTTGGATTTGTTTGCTTGGTGTGAATTCATGGTTGAAAGGCAAGTTGAGATATGGGTAAGTTACTGGTAAAATTAGGAGGGGCCTTCCCCCCTTCATCTTATTTAGTTTCTTGAAATGTTCTAATGACACCTGACATGATTCATTTTGTAAAGTTTAGAAAGTTGGGACCTTGGTAGCATTTTAGAGTCCAGTAGTAAATTTCAGGCGTGGTAGGGAATAATGGGTGATGTACGTGAGTGAAATGGGTGGAGTGTAAGACAGTTGTGAGTGCTGTGAACTAAGGAGTAAATTCTAGTCTAAAACTGGGTGTTTTAAGCTTGTTTAGAAACAGTTGTTGGCAGACAGCATAGACCTGTCTCAAGCTCGATTTGGTACAGGCTGTGTTTTCAACCCCTGCTTTTTATAGCAAATTGTTGGGCAGGGTTTCCTGGGATTGCTGCAACTCAGAAAATATATTGACATTTTTTTGTATCGGTAATTTTTTTTTCATTTATTTTTATTAGTTGGAGACTAATTACTTTACATTATTGTAGTGGTTTTTGCCATACATTGACGTGAATCAGCCATGAATTTACATGTGTTTCCCATCCCAATCCCCCCTCCCGCCTCCCTCTCCACCCCATCTCTCTGGGTCTTCCCAGTGCACCAGCCCTGAGCACTTGTCCCATGCATCCAACCTTGGCTGGTGATCTGTTTCACCCTTGATAGTATACTTGTTTCAATGCTCTTCTCTCAGGACATCCCACCCTCGCCTTCTCCCACAGAGTCTAAAAGTCTGTTCTGTACATCTGTGTGTCTTTTTCTGTTTTGCATATAGGGTTTTCGTTCTCTGTTGTCTATGTAGGGACAGCGCTGGTTTCTTTGACCTTGTACTCACCAGATTTCCAAATGTGAGTTTTGGGTATAGTGTAATGGGAAATGCTTTGGAGTTGGAAACCTTATTAGAAGCTTCAACTCCAGACACTGGCTTAGACAAGTTACCTAACTCATGGCTTCCTGATTTGCAAAGTGAGGAATGTATCTACAACCTCTTATGAAGATTACATGACATAATTGTATAAGGGTCTAACATAACATCTAATTCGTAGTAAATGTTTTATTTCTTTATTATTTGCTGGTTTAAAGCACATCTGCTGCTGCTGCTAAGTTGCTTCAGTCATGTCCAACTCTGTGCGACCCCATAGACAGCAGCCCACCAGGCTTCTCCGTCCCTGGGATTCTCCAGGCAGGAATACTGGAGTGGGTTGCCGTTTCCTTCTCCCAAGCACATCAGGTGTAGATAGAAAGTTAGGTTTAATTCAGTAGATGTGTACTGAGAGCATACTATGAATGTGGCATCCAGGATACAAGATAAAGAAGACCTGTTTCCTATCCTCAGTCTAGCATTGTGGGTATGTGTACATGAGTTTGTGTATGTGTGCATGTGTGTTTAGGAAAAATGGAGTGATAAAAGGGAATTATTAGCACTCATACATACATACAAGACACATTTAGCGAAGTGGGGAATTCATTCATTTTAGAATTACATGCTAAGTACTGAAGGTGTGGTGGGAAGGACCTCCTGTGTCTCTGAGGGCACTTGCGTTTTAGTGTTGGTGGTGGTTCAGTCTGTAAGTCACGTCTGACTCTCTGCAACCCCATGGACTGCAGCACACCAGGCTTCCCTGTCCTTCACCATCTTCTTGAGCTTTCTCAAACTCATGTCTGTTGAGTCAGTGATGCCATCCAGCCATCTCGTCTTCTGTCATCCCCTTCTCCTCCTGCCTCCTGTCTTTCCCGGCATCAGGGTCTTTTCCAATGAGTTTGCTTTTCACACCAGGTGGCCAAAGTATTGGAGCTTCAGCTTCAGTATCAGTCCTTCCAGTGATTATTCAGGGTTGATTTCCTTTAGAATTGAGTGGTTGGATCTCCTTGCTGTCCAGGGGATTCTCAAGAGTCTTCTCCAGCATCACAATTTGAAAGCATCGATTCCTGGGCTCTCAGCCCTCTTTTTGGTCCAACTCTCACATCTGTAAATGACTACTGGAAAACTGTAGCTTTGACTATACAGACCTTTGTCAGAGAAGTAATATCTCTCTTTGTAGTACTCTGTCTAGGTCTGTCATAGCTTTTCTTCCAAGGAGCAAACATCTTTTAATTTCATGGCTGCAGTCACCATCCACAGTGATTTTGGAGCCCAAGAAAATAAAATCTGTCACTCTTTCCACTTTCTCTGCATCTATTTGCTATAAAGTGATGGGACCAGATGCCATGATCTTAGTTTATTGAATGTTGAGTTTTAAGCCAGCTTTTTCACTTTCCTCTTTCACCATCATAAAGAGGCTCTTTAGTTCCTCTTCACTTTCTGCCATTAGGATGGTAACATCTGCATATCTGAGGTTGTTGATATTTCTCCTGGCAGTCTTGATTCCAGCTTGTGAGTCACCTATCCAGGTATTTTGCATGATGTACTCTGCATATAAGTTAAATAAGCAGGGTGACAATATACAAAACTTGATGTACTCCTTTCCCAATTTTGAACCAATCCGTTGTTCCATGTCCAGTTCTAACTATTGCTTCCTGACCTGCATACAGGTTTCTCAGTAGACAGGTAAGGTGTCTGGTACTCCTATCTCTTTAAGAATTTTCCACAGTTTGTTGTGATCCATATGATCCATACAGTCAAAGGCTTTAGCACAGTCAGTGAAGCAGATTCTTTTTTTTTTTTTTTATTTCTCTTGCTCTTCCTATGACCCAGTGGATGTTGGCAATTTGATCTCTGATTTTAGTGATAAAGACACACTAAACACCCAGTTGTGTAAATAACTTTATAATCTCATTTATAGTAAGTATTAATGAGGAAAGAATACAGGAAATTTTCAGAATGCTATGAGAGTATATAGAGGGAGATCTAAATTAGATTGGAGAATCTGGAAGGACTCCTTACAGAGAGTGGCGTTTAAGCTGAGACCTAGATAATAATGAAAAACAGACTGTCAAATCCTTATTCGTTGAGCTCTCCTTTTCTAAAATCTAGGCATACCACCTCCTTTCTGTAAAAATATTTTTATTTAAATATGGTTACGTCATAGGTTCTCTTTTATCGTTATTTAAATGTTAATTAAGTCCTCACCCTAATTGCTTTTATCCTGTAATACAGATGCATTTTGTCCTTCAAGGTGTCCAGATAGCTAATCTCATTCATTTTCCCTTGACTTTTCTTGCTTAACCAAGAGGATAACTTATTTCCAAGTGGCAGGTGAAGGATACTTCATGGATATTTACCATTTACCAAGTGTACTTTGGACATGGTATGTACATAGTAGATATTGAATACCATAGATCAGAATGCTTTCCAATGTAGCAAAATACCAGATTGTCACTATCTCTGGAGCTTCTGCATATAGTACTTGAACATTAATATGCCATAGACCCCAAGTGTACATTTGCCATATTTATTTTCTACAATAACTATGAAGTTAATGGGTTTTTTTTTAAGTTGTACTGAAGTAATAGGTATAATTTTGTTTTAGGAATGTTGGAAGTACTTGCTTATTCAGTGAATATCCTAATGTGCACCGTCTGGTAGAAATATTTATATTTATCTGATTGCAGAAAAAATAGAGCTCACATAGGTTTGGTGCTGGGACAGTTGGGGGCTGGTATGCCTGGGAAATTGATCTTGGATTTAGTCTCAGGAAACACTGAGGAATGTGCTAGGCTGTTAAGTTACTTGTGCTGGGTGAGCAGGTGAGCAGGTATTCACATACCCGCTTGATTCCTCCCATGGAGAGGGCTATGAACTAGTGATTCCCAGCTCCAAATGAATCAGAATCACTTGGAGGGCTTGATAAACCAGTTACTGGGCCCTGCCCCCATAGTTTCTGATTGAGTAGGTCTGGGATATACCTCAAAATTTGCATGCCTTGCATGTTCGCAGATACTGTATGCTTCCAGTCTGGGGATTATACTTTAGTTACAACAGCAGTATACACAACTGGGGTAGAGTGACACTTGAAGCATCTGATGGGGTCTCATCAAGTAGGATCAGTGGCAGCTGGGTCTCTTGCTGGGAACTCGAAGGTCTGGAAATTTGCCCCAGTATTGCCAGCATTCTCTCTCCTGCTCTCCTTATAGATTAATAATTGTGTTCCTTAATTACATTAAAGGAAGTTGTGTTCTTTTTGTCTGTTAGCATCTTTCAGTCAGTCTCATCTTCAGCATCCTTGTGCCAACCATGTGGTGATAATTCTGTCTTGAATTATCTTGAAACAATATTGTCTTGAAATGATAACTGCTGTCTTGAATTATGTTTCAGGGTGATTGCGACTCAGATATCCATCTCGTCACAAGAGAAAGAGACGAACTTCAGCGTATGCTAGAAAGATTTGAAAAGCACATGGTGGATATACAGTCCAATGTTAAATTATTGACAGCAGAAAGAGATAAACCAAGTATCTTATATAAGATATTGATTATGTAACACCAGTTAACTATAATGGAACCAGTATATATCCTTTATATTACTGTAGTATATGGATTTTAGGGATATCCCTTCATAGTTAGTAGTTTCTACTATCATCCTGTGCCCAAAGCAGAATTTTCTATTGTTTTTTCATATTTATTTTCCCTCTTTTCTAGCCTATCTATGGGTCAGGTCAGTTTGGGATAATTCCCTATTTCTCAAACTACTGAATGGGTCTTAGCCTGACTCTGAGTCAAGTGTTTGCTTGGGATTCAATCACGTTGGGTTATGTGTATCTTCCAGTGGGTAGCACTAACTAATGCTTGGATGTTAGTTGAATGTTAAGGACTTAGCTTTGAGGGATAGGGAGGGGAGATTGACTAGGTTGGACCAGTTACAAGCCTCAGTTGTCAGAAGGCAAAGTGAGTCTGAGCAAAGCATCATGTTTATCACCACAATTTGTTCTCATACCAATCTCCCATGAAATCCTATTGCTGTTTTGAAAGGAAGAGAAAGATATAGAGTTAAAAGGCCAAGTTGAAGGAGCTTTTCTTTCTTTTGAAGTTTTTTTGGGATTCTGCAGTACATATTGATCTACTTTCTGGGTTTTTCCTGCAGGTGGCTTAGATTTCAGCTTTCTTGGGTCTGCTTACTTAATTAGTAGTTGTCCATCTGCTATTTGGCTTTCAAAATTTTGTGGTTGGCACTTCTCTCCATCTTCTTGTCTTTTTGTTTTAATTATTACTATTATTGCTTGAATCCTCTTACTCTCAGTCTTTAGTATGTCATTTTATTTATAAGTTAGAATTTTTTTTATATTTCCTTAATTTTTTTCCCCATTTATTTTTATTAGATGGAGGCTAATTACTTTACAATATTGTAGTGGGTTTGGTCATACATTGACATAAATCAGCCATGGATTTACATGTGTTCCCCATCCTGATCCCCCCTCCCGCCTCCCTCTCCACCCCATCCCTCTGGGTCTTCCCAGTGCACCAGCCCTGAGCACTTGTCTCCTGCATCCAGCCTGGGCTGGTGATCTGTTTCACCCTTGATAGTATACTTGTTTCAAAGTTATTCTCTCAGAACATCCCACCCTCGCCTTCTCCCACAGAGTCTAAAAGTCTGTTCTGTACATCTGTGTGTCTTTTTCTGTTTTGCATATAGGGTTATCGTTACCATCTTTCAAAATTCCATATATATGCGTTAGTATACTGTATTGGTCTTTATCTTTCTGGCTTACTTCACTCTGTATAATGGGCTCCAGTTTCATCCATCTCATTAGAACTGATTCAAATGAATTCTTTTTAACGGCTGAGTAATATTCCATGGTGTATATGTACCACAGCTTTCTTATCCATTCGTCTGCTGATGGGCATCTAGGTTGCTTCCATGTCCTGGCTATTATAAGCAGTGCTGCAATGAACATTGGGGTGCACGTGTCTCTTTCAGATCTGGTTTCCTCGGTGTGTATGCCCAGAAGTGGGATTGCTGGGTCATATGGCAGTTCTATTTCCAGTTTTTTAAGAAATCTCCACACTGTTCTCCATAGTGGCTGTACTAGTTTGCATTCCCACCAACAGTGTAAGAGGGTTCCCTTTTCTCCACACCCTCTCCAGCATTTATTGCTTGTAGACTTTTGGATAGCAGCCATTCTGACTGGCATGTAATGGGACCTCATTGAGATTTTGATTTGCATTTCTCTGATGATGAGTGATGTTGAGCATCATGTAATGGGACCTCACTGAGGTTTTGATTTGCATTTCTCTGATGATGAGTGATGTTGAGCATCTTTTCATGTGTTTGTTAGCCATCTGTATGTCTTCTTTGGAGAAATGTCTATTTAGATCTTTGGCCCACTTTTTGATTCGGTCATTTATTTTTCTGGAATTGAGCTGCAGGAGTTGCTTGTATATTTTTGAGATTAATCCTTTGTCTGTTTCTTCATTTGCTATTATTTTCTCCCATTCTGAAGGCTGTCTTTTCACCTTGCTTATAGTTTCCTTTGTTGTGCAAAAGCTTTTAAGTTTCATTAGGTCCCATTTGTTTCTTTTTGCTTTTATTTCCAATGTTCTGGGAGGTGGGTCATAGAGGATCTTGCTGTGATTTATGTCGAGAGTGTCTTGCCTATGTTCTCCTCTAGGAGTTTTATAGTTTCTGGTCTTACATTTAGATCTTTAATCCATTTTCAGTTTATTTTTGTGTGTGGTGTTAGAAAGTGTTCTAGTTTCATTCTTTTACAAGTGGTTGACCAGTTTTCCCAGCACCACTTGTTAAAGAGGCTGTCTTTTTTCCATTGTATATTCTTGCCTCCTTTGTTGAAGATAAGGTGTCCATAGGTATGTGGATTTATCTCTGGGCTTTCTATTCTGTTCCATTGATCTATATTTCTGTCTTTTAGAATTTTTTAAAAATTAATTTATTTTTAAAGGTTACACCCATTTATTGTTATTATAAAATATTGGTTATTTTCTCTCTGCTGTACAATATATCCCTATAGCTTATTTTCTACATGACAGTTTGTACCTCTTACTCTCCTACCCCTATATTGTCCCTCCCCCTTCCTTCTCCTCACTGGTAACCACTAGTTTGTTCTCTATATTTATTTCTGCTTTCTTTTTGTTGTATTCACAAGTTTGTTGTATTTTTAGATTTCACACAAAAATGCAGTATCATACAGTATTTGTCTTACCCTTTTGAAGTATCTCACTTAGCATAATACCCTCCAAATCCATCCATATTACTACAAATGACAAAATTTCATTCTTTTTAATGGCCGAGGATTATTCCTGTGGGTGTGTGTGTGTGTGTGTGTGTGTGTGTATGTATCACATCTTCTTTATCCATTCACCTGTTGGTAGACACTTATGTTGCTTCCATATCTTGACAATTGTAAATAATTTTGGTATAAACATTGGGGTGTGTTATCCTTTCAAACTGGTGTTTTTGTCTTTTTCAGATATATACGCAGGAGTATAATTGCTGGTTCTATTTTTAATTTTTTTTAAAACTTCCATTCTGTTTCCCCAGTGGTTGCATCAATTACATTCCCACAAACAATGTACAAAATTCCCTTTTCTACACATCCTTGCCAATAATTTATTATCTGTGTTCATTTTATGATAGCCATTCTGACTGGTGTGAGGTGATATCTCACTGTAGTTTCGATTTGCATTTCCTTAACATTTAGTGATGTTGAGCATCTTTTCATGTGCCTGTTGTCTACTATCTTCATGTCCCTTTGGAAAAATGTATATTCATATTTTCTGCCCACTTTTTAATTGTTTTTTTTATGTTGAGTTGTATTAATATGAGCTTTTTAATGTATGTTGGATATTAACTCCTTGTCAGTGATATCATTTGTAAATATTTTCTTCCATTGAGTAGGTTTTTTTTTTAGTCAATGGTTTCCTTTACTGTGCAAAATATTTTGGGTTTAATTAGGTCGCTTTTTATTTTTGCTTTTATTTACTTTGCTTTAGAAGACAGATCCAAAAAATATTGCTACAATTTATGTCAGAGTGTTCTGCCTACGTTTTCCTCTAGGAGTTTTATGGTTTTTGGTCTTAAATTTAGGTCTTTAATAAGCTGTTGTTGTTGTTTTTACTGAAGTCTTTAATTCATTTTGAGTTTATTGTGATATATGGTGTTAGAGAATGTTCTGATTTCATTCTCTTATGTGTAGCTGTCCAGTTTTACCAGCACCATTTATTGAGAAGACTGTCTTTTCTCCGTTATATACCCTTGCCTCCTTTGCTATAGATTAATAGACCATAAGGGCATGGGTTTATTTCTGGGCTCTCTAATCTGTTCATTGATCCGTGTGTCTGTTTCTGTGTCAATACCAGGCTGTTTTGATTACTGTAGCTTTGTGGTGTGGCCTGAAATCAGGTAGGGTGATTCTTCCAGCTGTGTTCTTTCTCGAGACTGTTTTTGCTCTGCAGGGTTAAAGCTGGAAATGTTGATGATATTATAAGTGTGCAACAATGAAATTTCATGTAACTGAATATCTTAGAATATAGAGTTGATATGTTTTATTAGGAATTTAAAGAACTGATATGAGAGTTTTGAAAATTGCTAACTATATAGGAGGGAGTTTGCAATAACAAATATTTATATAAAATCTAACAGCTATTTTATTGTACTTGTAATGTTTCTTATTACATATTTACTTGAGGAATACATCTGCTGATAGGCCAGCATAGCCTAAAAGTATTTTGAATTTTTAGAAACTTAAAATTCAGTGTCTGATTCACATCTTCTAAAATATATGTTCTTCTGCAAATCTTCCTTTGAATGATAAGAATATAATTACAGGAAAATTTCAGATTCTTTAGGTCCTGATAGAGGATTCTGAAAAAGTATGAGGATGACTTAGTAAACTCCTAGGTATAACAATAGCCCAGATATGTACATTGTTGATATTTCCAGAAGAAGGCCAATAAGTATTGATTATTATGATCTAAAAGAAATCATAATAGTCAATTATAATTAACACTAAAGAAAGGACACTGAAGGAAACAAAATACAGGTCTAAACTAAATATATTCTCTCAGGAGGCACAAGGATAAAACAGAATTTGAGGTTGCTACTACAGGGAACTGGGGAATGAATATTCTATTTATGCATCTAAGATTCTGAATGATTCTACATCCTCAACTCATTGGTGTTTTTACCTAGAAGGACAGGAGTTTTAAGAACCAGTCCATTTTCTGTTAGTTTTGGTCTGTCTTTAGCTAGTGCTTTAAGAGAATATTATGTACCAGAGTCACCTGGAGAAGTGTTAAATGCAGAGTCCTGGGCCATATCTGGCCTGCTGACTCAGGACACAGGCAGTCTAACAAGCTCCCCAGGTGAAACTCACTGAAACTTAAGAACGTCTCAACAAATGTACTTTTCTCACTAGATAGAGGTTTAGCTAGAGGTTCAGTCCTATTAATGCCGCCAGTTTTATAGAAGTGTTACCAACAAAAACTCTAGCATTTCTTTGAGATCTTCAATTTGGACTTGATTTAGACACAGTAAGTCTAAGTTAATATGCCAATTAGTTGCAACCTCATTACAAATAGGAAGTCCTCAGACTTTTCAGGAAAGAGACTGTCAAGAAATCACTTAATTTGTTGATGATTCCACTTTGAGCATACATCTGTCCCTGTCAAATTCACAAGTGTGGGGTCACTGAGGAGCCGAGACTGCACCTCTGCTCTCAGCCAGGACATGTGGAACGCTTGTGTATTCTTAAACACCCACAACCATCTCTCCAAGGGAGATGTTGAATTAAATAGCAGTTTAAGACTAATAAAGTAGTGCCCAGATCAAGCAAAAGGTTGCCTTCTAACATTATGAGGACATTCTCCTTGTGAATTTTCAAGGATAAAATAAGAGATTGGGCATTTGATTCCTTTTCCTCCTCCTCTTCCTCCTCATAGGGAATGTCTAATTGTTTTATCTGAGTCTTATTCCCTTTGTTCTCATATTCTTTTAAAAATGCTCAGTGAAGTGCTGAATGTCTGGCAATGAGTCTATTATTCCATTCTAGTTTTTCTAGAATGTTTTAAATTATAGATGTTTAAATTCTAAATGTTTCTAGTGTATTAAACTTTCTGTTTCAGGCTTAAAGGTATTGGCAAAAAGTTAGTAGAAAGCTCATTACATTTGCAGCAGGAGTTACTTATGAAAACTGTCTAAAGGTATTAAAGAACTTGTCTCTGAATTCTCCAATGGATGGTTCCTTTCTTTGCTTATAAGACGGGATCAGCATTCAATCTGTGCTCACAGGAGGGGAGAGTTTCCAAAAGACCTTGTCTAATATACACAACTTTTCTAAATTCTTCTGATTTCTTATGCAAATTGGGGTCTTTGAATCCTATCTTTCCATTCGACTCTTTCATAACAGAACACATATGTACTATTTGATATACACTTGGGGTTACTGGATTATTGATTCCTAAAACTATTTCTAATTCCTCTGCAAATTTTATCACTTGGCTTTTTGGCTCAGTATGAGACCAGACCTTAAAACAATGCAATTTTCCCTGTTTCTGATGGTGAGGGGAGGGGTGGTTAATTTTATGAAGTAATTGCACTTTGGAGATTTTTCTAGACAGTTAGGAGGTAAAAGGAAGAAGTCAAAGGAAGTAGAGAAACTTAAGTTGGGGGAAGATAAATAATAAAAGAGCTATTTGATTTGTACTAAGACTTGGAAGACTCTAAAAGAGACCATTTTTAGTTTTTCACTTTTTGTTTGCCTTGGCGAAGACATTTTAAGGGAACAATTTTGGAATCTAAATGCCTTAGATATTCCCTCAGAAACATAAAAAAAAAAAAAAAGCAGAACATTGGATATTTGGGATGCTGTGCTAGTGCTAAATCACTTCAGTTGTATCCAACCCTTTGTGGACCAATGGGCTGTAAGCCTGCCAGGCTCCTCTGTCTATGGAATTCTCCAGACAAGAACACTGGAGTGGGTAGCCATTCCCTTCTCAAGAGGATATTCCTGACTCAGGGATCAAACCCAGGTCTCCTGCACTGCAGGCAGATTTTTTACCATCTTAGTCAGGGAAACAAGTGAGCTGAGGCAAAACATCCACAGGATTTTCCAAAATTCAAAAGACACTTTCTGAACTTTTCAGTCCTCAGGGTCAGTTTGAGTAATGGATTTATCTACCTTACCCACATCCCCTCGCTGTGAACTCTTCCTTTGTAAATATACAACAAAAGATGACAGCGATAGAGACAAATTGTGTTGTAAGTAATAGCACTGACTTCCACCAAAGATAAAAGTTATTTAAGTGAACATATAATCAAAGGATTCCTAAAATGAGTTTCTTATTTAAAGAAGACAAAATAAACTCAGCATTTGGGGACCTTTAAAGAAAAGAAATCAGAGTTGGGACTCAATGCAAGACTTACCTCATCATCCCACTCACAGAGGCCAACAGCTTCCTGTACCAGCAAGAGGCTCAAAGGGCCAAAGAGGCAACCATGGTTCCAACTTGAGGTCCTGGACCATGGCCAAGAGAAGTTCTTGATTAGATTTTTACAGATCCCCAGTATTGTTGAACATTGGTTTCCCCCAGATGGCATCCAAACAGTCCATCAATAAGACAAATCTGAGTTTAGGTTAGAGAAGCATGGGAGAACACTATCTTGATAGTCCCTTAGAGGCAGTGGTGTGCTGAACCTAACTCCTGTTAGCCTGAGAAGGATCACCTTGGTAACTTGAAGTCAGCCATGATAGGAATACTTATACCACAGAAATCACCAAATTCCACAAATCAGGAATCCCCGCCCCCCCCCCCCCACCAGCCCCAGTGAGCTACTTACCTCAATAACATCTTAGGGTGTAGAAGCAAAGTTGGAATATTTAGGAGATGTTGAAGTTTGTTTTTGGGGGTTTCCCTGGTGGTTCAGATAGTAAAGAATCTGCCTGCAATGCAGGAGATGTGTGTTTGATCCTTGGGTGGGAAAGATCCCCTGGAGATGGAAATGGCAACCCATTCCAGAATGCTTGCCTCAAGAATCCCATGGATAGAAGAGCCTGGTGGGCTACAGTCCATGGGGTTGCAAGAGATTAAACATGAAGTTTGTTTAAGGCAAGTCTCTTAATCAGAAATTTTCGGTAGGATTAGGTAAAGATCGTAATATAAAAGTTTAGGATTGAAGACACAACAAGGAGAGGATTTAAAGCAAGGATTTCCAAGAGTCTTGAAAATTTTGATACTATCTGTTGAGATGTCAAACAGTTTGATGTTAATTAAAATAAGTCTTTTGATGTGTTCTTGAGACAGTAAAATTGCTTAAAACTTTTATCTTTCTGAGCAAGAGTTCCCTAGAGCAATAAAGTTGTATTGATAAAAACAATGAAATAATAAAGTTATGTTAATGTATAGAGTAAGTTATGTGGATGTGGATGGTTTTGGTTCTCACATATAATGCTTGAGTCTTCAAATTATATAAGAATTAAGGATAGGTTTCTATGGAACTATCACATCAAAAAGAAAAAGCTCATAGGAAATGTTCACTTGAAACTACTGTTCATTTTCAGCTTTAACAAAAAAACAAATAAAAAATTTTTCTGACTTCACATTCTACTAGTATCTAAAGTCTTTTTTTTTAGACTAACATCTAAAATCAGTCCATGGGGTCGTAAAGAGTCAGACATGACTGAGTGACTGAACTGAACTAAACTGAAAGTCTTTTCCAAATGTTTAGTTTTTAATATGTCACTTTATCAAATGATAATAATTTAATTTAAATATATTGCATTTGTTTATTTGGGGAACCCAATTAAGAAATTTCTTTTCAGTGTCTTTTAAGGTACAATTAATGAACAACTTCACTTCCAGTCATTTGTTTCTACAAGACAACAATGTCAGTGGACAGCTCATTTAACATATCTGAAGTAGGTATCATATATGCCTATTTGTTATCATTTCAACTGTTAAGTACAATTTGTATTATTTCTTTCTTTTGTTTAGCAGAATGACAGGGTCAGAAGTCTGCAAGGGTTCAGAAATGAATTACTTGAGAGAAGAAAGAAAAAAAATTATTTTAATTAGACAAAAGAGAATCTTTAAATCATAAAATTTGAAAGCATCATTAACTTCCCCAATTCAATCTCATCTTTGCCCTATTGTGAACATTTCTAATGGGGAATAAGGACAGTATTTCTCTTTGTGGCTTATTATTCTTAAAATATTCTCTGTATTGAGCTAAAATCTATTCCCTTCCTTGTCCCTTCATTCTTCCTTCTGGAAATATATAAAGTAAATCAACTCCCTATACAGTTTAACACACTGAAGACACAATTATTGGGTTTTGATTATTTTTAGTTTTTTAGGTGTTTTTTTTCCCCCCTAAGAAAGGCAACTTGAGTTTATTCAACCATTCCTCTGTTTCAGAGATATTCAATGTATGGACCAATACTAACCCATGGCTGTTCCTTACCCTTTGGAAACTGTAAGTTATAGATCCACATCAACATAAAGAACTGTGGCAGAATATAAATCAGCATGCTGGGACTTCCCTCATGGTCCAGTGGTTAAGAATCTGCCTGCCAATACAGAGGACAAGAGTTCAATCCCTGGTCAGGGAACTAAGATCCTACATGTCACGGGACAACTAGTTGCAGCATATGCTGCAACACATAGCCCACGTGGTACAACACAGTGTCTGCACACTGCAAGAAGACCCAGCACTGCCAAAATTTAAAAAAAGAAATCAACATATTTGCTATCATCATTGAAAAATTGTTTCTATGAAAAACTAAAGCTAGCTGAATTTAAAAGCATGTTTACTGATATAGTTGATTTACATTGTGGCATAAACTTTTTCTTCTTGTCACAACCTGATGGTTAAACAGTTGAACCAACTAGTTTGATTGCACTTGTTCCATATGACATGATTTCCAGATCCATTCTCATCATTCTTCTCGAGATCAGCCTCCAGAATACAACCAACATTTTCAGAGAAACTCTGCTGAAAATATAGTGGAAAGCATTACATCCCTGAATCTGGACATTATTTGTCTTGGAGCAACCTAAGAGTTTTTAGTGAATTTTTAATCAAGTACACCCAGCTGATCAGATAAACAGAACCTCTTTCAAATTCTATGGCTATTGATAGTCCACTATTCCAAAGTAGCTACCTACTAGCTATTCTGTCCAATTTTGTGTCATTTGCTAATATGTATTATGCAACTTTTGCTGTATTAAAAAACAACCAAACACCCCCAAACTCAGTCAATTTAAACAACCACCCTTTAAAATAAATTTCTCATGAGCATGGTTCAGCTAGTCAATTATGGTGACCTTAGCTCAGATATTCTGACCATGACTTGGCTTGTTCAAACATCTGCCTTCAGCTGGTGGTTGGCTAGATGACTGGTCTAGGATGGCTTCCCTGAAACAACTCAGCTCTCTTCCACAGGATTTGGATCTGCCAGCAGGGAGGCTTGTGTTTGTTCTCATGGCTGTGACAGGGTTCCAAGAGAGAGAGGAAACACACAAGACCTCTATAAGAATCAGTCCCATCCCTGCCATAAAGTAGAGCAGAGAAGGGTGGAAAAGACCTGGAGGAGGACAAAGGTAAAATAACTATTGTGATGCCAATGTGTTCTTCCAAGTTCTCACAAAATTTGAAAATGGCACTGAAAGATACTTTTCATGGAAGACCTTCTTATTGATAAGCTGTTTCAGAATGTATTATTTAACCAGTCATGACTACCATTGAGAGCTTTTATTCAACCCATGTTTTTCCATCATGTTTCACTGAATCCCATCATAAGGGTTCAGTGAAAAACTGTCAAACTTGCTGCTGCAGATAAGAAATCATCATAGTTTCCTGAGCACAAATGATCATCACTGCATTATTTATGATAGCAAAGTATTGAAAAGACTGCAGGAATGAATAACTTACTATGGTAATTTACATAATAACTTATTTCGTGTGGTTTTTAAATTTTAAATAACTGATGAAATAGGAAAATGCTTACAGTTTAATTTTAATTCAAAGATAAACAATGAGGCACAATACAAACAAAATTATATATCCTTTTATAGGCTTTATGCCTAATGAAGAAGCATTTCGAAATCCTAGAAACAAATACAATAAAAATACATTTATTATCTTTGGATGGCAAGATTATAGTGATTTTTGTTTTCAGCTTAAACTTTTAGATACTTTTGACATTTTCTGCAATGGACATATGTAACATCATCATCATCAAAAAAAAAAAAAAAAAAGCATGCATTCAGTGGTTTTCCATTTTGTAATTTTCCTGAGAATTAAAATCAAGCTCACATTTCCCTCGCTTTGGAAAACTGTTTATTTGACCACTGCCAATTGATATTCATTGAGATAGTGAATTGAATGGTCCTAATTGAGGGAGATCTGGATCTTTCCCAAAATCATAGTAGCTGGATTTTAATAACTACTTCATTGTCATTTTAATTTTAAAAATATTTCTTGCTGTCATATCACTTATGGTTTCTTTTTCTAATGACTGCCAAGAATATACAGGATTTTATGACTTTATTTGGAGCATTACTTGATATCTATGCTAGAACTGATAAAAAGGGAGAAGTTCTCTGGGACAGGATAGGAAAGCAAGAGAAAAAATATCTCTCAAGCATTGATAACCATCTTTGTTGTATCGTTGGTGTGGCTGAGGAACCTTGTCAGCTAGCTGCATCTATCTTGGCACTGTCTTTTTAGCCTTTTAATTCTTACTACCACTAAAAATCATATGTCACAAGATGACATTTAAAGCATCTGGATATTCAGATGATAGAAGAAAGCCTCTGATGATGCAAAACAGATTACCCTATTCTGGTTAAGGGATGTAGTGTGAAAATGAGTAAATCACATTCCAGACACAGTGTCATCCAGAGGCATTCTGATGGAATAAAGATGGACACAAATTCTTTGATTCTCCTCCCATTGGGAAGTTGCATCTCTACCCCTCCTTTTCAGTCTAAGTGGATTCTGTCACTGGCTGACCAATAGAATATGACAGAAACAACACTGTGCTAGTTTCCAGGTTCCATCCTCAAGCTACGGGTATCTTCTATTTCCTGCTGCTTGGAACACGCACTCCTGGAAGCCAGCTGCGGGGCTGTGAGAAGTCCGAGCTGCGTGGAGAGGCCACATCTATGTGCTCCAATCAGCATCCCCAGACGAGCTCAACTGCAGGCCTGTGAATGCACCTCGGACAACCAGCAATGTCACAGGTTGAGATGCCTCCAACTGCAGCTGCTAACTGACTCCATTTATGTGAAAGACCCCCAGGAAGATCCATCCAGCTGAGCTCAGTCAACTCACACAACTGTGGAAAATAAAAATAAGTTGTTGGTTTAAGACACTGAGTTTAGGGATGATTTGTTAACTCATAGCAAAAAAAAAAGGGAGCACTAGCCGTTGTTAGCTGGCACTGTTGCATCTGAAATAAAATTTGAAAAGTGTTACAAAAAATAGATGGTGACATCACATTTCTGTAGAGCTATCTTTCAAATTCAAATGGAGAAACACTAAGTAGAATGTACTGTTTCTTACCATTCCAAGTTATATACAGATGTGATGATCAAAGAAACCAAGAAAAAATCAACGCAGGATAGTCTTTCATGTTTGGAAATGATAAGATACTACTTTGTGCACATCACTTTACAGTTTACCACAACCCTGAGAAATATGAATAGTACCATTTCACTTTTTGTCTTTTTTATCCTCCTTCCCTCCCTCACTTCCTTGTCTCTGCCTCCATTTTCCAAGTTGTTTTCACTCCACTGCACTCACCCTCAACAGAAGCCTGTTTTATCTCCATAATCTCCCCCATTATATTTATAGTACATGAGATACAAAGGAGGCTGCTCAAGCTGGGTCCATTTGAAGTCTGTAAGCAGTCTCTAAGGTGAAAGGGTAAACCTGAGCAGAATTTCACCCAGCAATACCCTCATGTGCTACCTTTCCATGACAACAAAAATACCAGATGTATAAATCCTTGTTATTCTCAAGGACAGAGTTTAAGTATTTTCCAGTGTTTTACAACTCTGTTTTCCTTCTAGGTATCCCAAAGTTGATCACATCTGATATGGTTAAGGAAGGTGCCACTGTAATCGACGTTAGTATCAACTATATCCATGACCCAATCACAGGAAAGACAAAACTTGTTGGAGATGTGGACTTTAAAGGTAATAAACTGCATCTTTTTTGACGAGTGAAGAAAAACAGAGGTTCAACTTTGCATGTTTTGATAGTTGAAAGAGAGATTTTCTATTTGATTGGGGCATTACTTTTTATAATTTTTTTTAAGATTATTTATTTTGGCTGTGGTGGATCTTTGTTGCTTCACAGACTTTTCTCTAGTTGCCGTGAGCAGGGGCTACTCTTCATTGTGTTGCACAGGCTTCTCATTGCAGTGGTTTCTCTTGTGGAGCACGGATTCTAGGCTTGCAGGCTTCAGTAGTTGCAGCTCATGGGTTCAGCAGTTGCAGCTCACAGGCTGTAGAGCCCTAGCTCAGTAGTTGTGGCACATGGGCCTAGTTGCTTCACGGCACGTGGGATCTTCCTAGACCAGGGTTTGAACCCGTGTCCCCTGCATTGGCAGGCAGATTCTTAACCACTAGAGCATCAGGGAAGCCCTGATGATTATTATTAATCATTACATTAATCTTTCCTCTGATGGAAAAGAGTTTAATGACACTCACATATTTCCTTCCTTCTGCCTGACTCCTTTCCTTCCTACCTTCCTTCTTTCTTTCCTTCTGTCCTTCTTTTCCTCCTCTTCCTTCTTGGGAGAAAAATATAATAACATCACTAATATTTAGTTTTAAGATTAAATTCCTTGTAGTGCAGTTTTCTTAGTGAGCATTGTTTTGACTGTTGGGAGCATATCTCTGTCCTTCATCATCCATGCTTTATACTCAGCCATTCATTCTCAAAGCCAGAAGGCGTCTTGGGATGTGTTTGCTAGCCTTCACTATATTTCAGATCTAAATAGTTCCCTGGATAATTCAAGTCGTTATCCCTCACTTGTGTTTTAAAGAGGATGAGAAAGAGGAATTAGGTTAACATTACTATGGCCAATGAAGGAGATAAAGCAGCGAATGTCTAGAAACAAAAGAAATTCTAACCCAATGCCTTTGCTGTATAGATGAAGAAACTTAACCCTGAGATAGATATATTTTTAGATGTCTGACCCCTAATCCAATTTTACTTCCAGTATCTTTGTCAAATACTTAACCTGCACTGGCCTTTTCAGTATAATCTAGGAATCTTAGCTAATAATACATGCATATAATAAAATAGAGATATTTTCATATTAGAAATATTTTATATATTGGATTACTCCTTGGAAGGAAAGTTATGACCAACCTAGATAGCATATTTAAAAGGAGAGACATTACTTTGCCAACAAAGGTCTGTCTAGTCAAGGCTATGGTTTTTCCAGTAGTCATGTATGGATGTGAGAGTTGGACTGTGAAGAAAGCTGAGCGCCAAAGAATTGATGCTTTTGAACTGTGGTGTTGGAGAACACTGTTGAGAGTCCCCTGGACTGCAAGAAGCTCCAACCAGTCCATCCTAAAGGAGATCAGTCCTGGGTGTTCATTGGAAGGACTGATGCTGAAGCTGAAACTCCAATACTTTGGCCACCTCAGGTGAAGTGTTGACTCATTGGAAAAGACCTAATGCTGAGAAGGACTGGGGGCAGAAGGAGAAGGGGACGACAGGATGAGATGGCTGGATGGCATCACTGACTCAATGGACATGGGTTTGGGTAGACTCCAGGAGTTGGTGATGGACAGGGAGGCCTGGCGTGCTGCAATTCATGGGGTCACAAAGAGTCGGACACGACTGAGCGAATGAACTGATATATTGGATTGGTCATTCTGGCCAAAAAAGCAGGGTCATGCAAGAACTTCCTTAAGTTAAAAGTGTGTCTTTACAGACAAATTGAAAGGAAAAATCATGCTCTTTCTAAAAATAATTCAAACTTCACATGTTCTGTTGGAATTTGGTCATTAGCTGATGGTTTGCCTAAAAAGAAAAGGGAAACCTGAAGACAAAAACTCTGGAGACAGGATGATGAAGAGAGCAAAGTACAGATGAACCTTATCATCTGCTGCCCTCACAGGCTGTCATTCATGGAGCCCTGCCAACCTAGCAAGGTGGCTCTCCAAGTGAACATGTGTGTCTGTATGCATGTGTGTGTCCATACTGACCTCTTTAGGAAATGACCTCTTTTCTTTATTTAATTTTTCATGTTCAATCACTAATGTCATGTATCAATAATATATTTGAATTTCTCAACTTGAAATTTCAAGTAAGGATAGATTTCATTTTAAAAAAGTTGACCTTATTTATTTATTTTTTTTTTACAGTCATTCTGCTTCTGGGTTACATTATAGTTACTGTGTGTTTATTGCAAAATCACCACACACTTATGATGCATCCAGATGGCATCGACAGCACATGACAACCAGCTCAACGCAAGAAAGCAGGGTGTTAAACACAGCTCACAACCTTGACTGTGCTTGTGGGGCAAGCTTACCTAGCTGGCAATTGGCAGTGTTTTATAAGACCCTTCTCCTATATGATATTTCATTTAATTCAGATTTTATGAAAAACGGTTTTAAAAAATGAGCATTTTGGGGTGGGTACATACACTGTCACATATAGATATACAATCTCTTGGTAGTATCTATTAAATTACAGTTATGCGTATCTAACTATATAATGAAACAAAAAAGGACATGACCATGAGAGACTAAGATATAAGGAAGAGCACTGGGCTGAGAGACTGAAGAGGTGCTCTAAGACCGAGTATTGCAACCCGTTAACTTAGCAACCTCTCTGGCCCTTGGACTGCAAGGAGATCCAACCAGTCCATCCTAAAGCAGATCAGTCCTGGGTGTTCACTGGAAGGACTGATGCTGAAGCTGAAACTCCAATACTTTGGCCACCTCATGCGAAGAGTTGACTCATTGGAAAAGATCCTGATGCTGGGAGGGATTGGGGGCAGGAGGAGAAGGGGACGACAGAGGATGAGATGGCTGGATGGCATCACTGACTCGATGGACATGTGTCTGGGTAAACTCCAGGAGTTGGTGATGAACAGGGAGGCCTGGCGTGCTGCAGTTCATGGGGTCACAAAGAGTCGGACATGACTGAGCAACTGAACTGAACTGAACTGACTGGCAATGTTGTTATCAGTTGCAGCAATGATGGCAGTCCTTCCAGCTCTAACACTTGGTGCATCCTGGACATTCAGCTGAGTGTTGCCATGAGACTGTGTAAAAGCACAGAAACTTTCAGAAAGTCAGGTTTTTCTGATCCTAACATAAAACACGCCTATGTGATTTGTAATATTACTCTTGTCGCCCTGCTGGTTCATGGAGTCAGAGCCCTAAGACCTGGACCTAGGGTGCTGCTCTCAGCATAAAGGTGATGAACAGACTGCAAATTTATGAGCTATGACTTAAATTCGTTTATTTCCAAATTCAATTGACTACAGTATATGTGGGCCAATAATATATGAATGGGGGCTTCACTGGGGGCTCAGCGGTAAAGAATCCACCTGCCAATACAAGAGACATGGATTTGATCCCTGGGTGGGGAAGATCCCCTGGAGAAGGAAATGGTAGCTCACTCCAGTATTCTTGCCTGGGAAATCCCCTGGACAGAGGAGCCTGGTGGGCTACAGTCCACGCGGCCACAGAGTCAAACACAACTTAGCAACTAAACTACAACAACAACAAATGTATACATGACAGAAAGAACTCAACAAAGGCTCTTCGTAGATTTTGAGAGCCATCCTCTTACCAAGTAAGTCTGAACTATACTGAATTTGGCCATCTACTGGTCTGTGCTGCTTTATTCACTAAAAATTACATGTTGTAGTGAATAATACACCTCACACAGTAGCTGAAATACTCAGGAAAAATGTAAGCATTTGAAAATTTGGGGACTAGGACTAGAAACTTGCAATTACAGACCTGTTCTCTCATGTGCTTCTTAAACTTTTAACTCAGATCATCATTTCTGAACAATTCTGTCTTAATTAAATTTGTTTAAAAGACAGGTATGTGGACATATAAAAGGTGTGATGTAAAGAACACATGAAAACTGATTTTTAGTGTGGTTATTATTTAATCTAAAGGGAAAAGCCTATGTGAGTAGATTAAAAAATGTTAAGATCATAAAAATCAAAATGAAAAAAATCCATGGAGTTTTATGTAAGTCTACATGATCTCAGCAGTAAATTAAATCTCACCTACACCCTTTACCAGGTAAGATGTAACTTTTATTATGTAATCTACAGTATATGAAAATAATATGAGTTAATATATCTCATATTCAAACAATGCTTTCTAATGTTCATGTTGCCATTATACAGATTTCCTCTTTGGTCTTCATACTTACCAGGAATGAAGGTAGAAAAGATATTATCCTCATTTTAAAGATGAAGCTCAAAATTTTGAGACTTAGCCACTCTCAAACTACTACTGAGAGGAAAGTCCAGAAATCAAATCCCCATCTCTTCGCACTAAAACAAGCTTTTCTTTCTGTGTTAGATACAAATCATAAATATAAATCATCTTAAATAACGGTCATAAATTAATAGGAGAAAGGGTCCCTATCCCTTCTAATCAAGACATTTGATAATTCTAAAATATCCCAAGGAAGGCAGCGTTTCTTCTTCTTCTTGTTGTTCAGTCATTCAGTCAGGAGACTGTGACTCCATGGACTCCAGCACATTAGGCTTCCCTGTCCATCACCAACTCCTGGAGCCTGCTCAAACCTATGTCCATTGAGTTGGTGATGCCATCCAACCATCTCATCCTCTGTTGTCCTCTTCTCCTCCTGCCCTCAATCTTCCCAGCATCGGATATTTTCTAAGTCGGCTCTTTGAATCAGGGGGCCAAAGTACTGGAGTTTCGGTTTCTGCATCAGTCCTTCCAATGAATATTTAGGACTGACTTCCTTTAGGATTAACTGGTATAATATCCTTGCAGTCCAAGGGACTCTCAAGAGTCTTCTCCAACACCACAGTTTAAAAGCATCAATTTTTCAGCGCTCAGCCTTCTTTATGGTCCAGCTCTCACAACCATATGTGACTATTGAAAGAACCATAGCTTTTACTATATGGACCTTTGTTGGCAAAGTAGTGTCTCTGCTTTTTAATGTGCTGTCTAGGTTTTCCATTGCTTTTCTTCCAAGGAGCAAGCATCTTTTAATTTCAAGGCTACAGTCACCATCTGCAGTGATTTTGGAGCCCAAGAAAATAAAGTCTGTCAGTGTTTCCATTGTTTCCCCATCTTATTTCCCATGAAGTAATGGGACCAGGTGCCATGATCTTAGTTTTCTGAATGCTGAATTTTATGCCAGCTTTTTCACTCTCCTCTTTCACCTTCATCAACAGGCTCTTTAGTTCCTCTTTGCTTTGTTTCTTCTAGACCTCCACAGACAACAGTACTCTTGAATTAACTAACATATTCCTGGAGGCTCAGACAGTAAAGAATCTGCCTGCAACACAGGAGATCCAGGTTCAATCCCTGGGTCAGGAAGATGCCCTGGAGAAGGAAATGGCAAGTCACTCCAGTCTTCCTGCCCAGAGAATCCCATGGACAGAGGATTCTGGTGGGTTATAGTCCATGGGGTTGCAGAGTCAGACATGACTGAGCAACTAACATGTTTCTTAACATACTCACAAAAGCATCAAACAGTTTACAGCAAATACTACCTTTTGTTAAATGAGTAATAGAAATAAATATATTTCATGATTTTGAATGGCTGCTACTGAAAGTCCCCTGATGTCTCATCCCTGTGGCCCGTGACTTGAAAAGAAACAATCACAAGTTTCAGTTGCACTAATTTTTTTCCTAATTGTTATAAAACATTTTTGATTCATAGAATACACTGGCAAACAACCAACCAGTGAATATCCTATACAAATGAATGGGAAAACTGGCACTATTCACTTTGTATGTGTTTTTCCCATCTATTTAATAATATGAAAAATCATTAAATCATGCCAGGAGAAAAGTTTTTAATTAAATTCATAATAGCACAATAGAACAGCTCAAGGAATGTCCTTGTAGACCATGCTTTAGAACTACAACACTGAATATATATTTCTGTGATTTATTTATAATATGTTTAACTGCCTATGGACAAAAAACAACAACAAAAAGAAAACAAACAAATTACTGGCTTATTTTCCATCCAAGGATTTTCACCTTACTGTTTAAAAGTACTTTTTTTCCACTTTCGCAATGCCTGTTGGATAAGGATAAGCTCATTAGTACAGTAAATATATTCTTTAGCTCGATTAGGTCTTTTGTCCTATGTTTTCCTCCCTCCGTATACTCCATCCCTTTTCCTACCATCATTATCACACATCTTTACCTCAGGTCATACCAATCTGTGTCCCATTGCCAAGCCCTCAGCATGAAGGTTTGCATATCTGTATTCCTGGGCAGGATTATTCTTCCATTAGTAATTTATTACTCTCTATTCTTTCACATCCTATGTATTCTTCAACATACTGATCTGTTACTACCTACTTCCTCATCACAAAATGAAATGAGACTTTTTTCTCCTCTGGTCTCCAAAGAAATATAATATCAAAAGCACTTACCTCATTAGTTTAGTTAGACGATCACGTTAGTTATTTAAATATCTCTCTTAGTTAGGACTTTGTCTAACTTAGTTAGGACTTAGTCACTCAGTCGTGTCTGACTCTTTGTGACCCTATGGACTGCAGCACACCAGGCCTCCCTGTCCATCACCAACTCCAGGAGTTTACGGAAACTCATATCCATGAGCTGGTGATGCCATCCAACCATCTCATCCTCTGTTGTCCCCTTCTCCTGCTTTCAATCTTTCTCAGCATCAGGGTCTTTTCCAATGAGTCAGTTCTTCGCATCAGGTGGCCACATATTGGAGTTTCAGCTTCAGCATCAGTCCTTCCAATGAATATTCAGGATTGACTTCCTTTCAGATGGACTGGTTGGATCTCCTTGCAATCCAAGGGACTCTCAAGAGTCTTCTCCAACACCACGGCTCAAAAGCATCAATTCTTGAGCGCTCAACTTTCTTTATAGACCAACTCTCACATCCGTACATGACTACTGGAAAAACCATAGCTTGGACTAGATGGACTTCTGTTGGCAAAGTAATGTCTCTGTTTTTTAATATGCTGTGCAGTTTGGTCATAACTTTTCTTCCAAGGAGCAAGCATCTTTTAATTTCATGGCTACAGCCACCATCTGCAGTGATTTTGGAACCCAAGAAAATAAAGTCTGTCACTGTTTCCATTGTTTCCCCATCTTATTTCCCATGAAGTGATGGAACCAGATGCCATGATCTTAGCTTTCTGAAGGTTGAATTTTAAGCCAACTTTTTCACTCTCCTCTTTCACTTTCATCTTAGGCTCTTTAGTTCTTTGCTTTCTGCCATAAGAGTAGTGTCATCTGCATATCTGAGGTTATTGATATTTCTCCCGGCAATCTTAATTCCAGCTTGTGCTTCATCCAACCCGGCATTTTACAAGATGTACTCTGCATATAAGTTAAATAAGCAGGGTGACAAAATACAGCCTTGATGTACTCCTTTCCCGATTTGCAACCTGTCTCTTGTTCCGTGTCCAATTCTAACTGTTGCTTCTTGACCTGTATACAGATTTCTCAGGAGGCAGGTCAGGTGGTCTGGTATTCCCGTCTCTTTTAGAATTTTCCACAGTTTGTTGTGATCCACACAGTCAAAGGCTTTGGCATAGTTAATAAAGTCAAAGTAGATGCTTTTCTGGAATTCTCTTGCTTTTTCAATGATCCAACGAATGTTGGCCATTTGATCTCTGGTTCCACTGCCTTTTCTAAATCCAGCTTGAACATCTGGAAGTTCAAGGTTCATGGACTGTTGAAGCCTGGCTTGGAGAATTCTGAGCATTATTTTGGTAGCCTGTGAGGTGAGTGGAATTGTGTGGTAGTTTGAACATTCTTTGGCATTGCCTATCTTTGGGATTGGAATGAAAGCTGACCTTCTTCAGTCCTGTGGCCACTGCTGAGTTTTCCAAATTTGCTGGCATATGGAGTGCAGCACTTTCACAGCATCATCTTTCAGGATTTGAAATAGCTCAACTGGAATTCCATCACCTCCACTAGCTTTGTTCATAGTGATGCTTCCTAAGGCTCACTTGACTTAGCATTCCAGGATGTCTGGCTCTAGGTGAGTGATCACACCACCTGATTATCTGGGTCATTAAGATCTCTTTTGTATAGTTCTTCTGTGTATTCTTGCCACCTCTTCTTAATATCTTCTGCTTCTGTTAGTTCCATACAATTTCTATCCTTTATGGTGCCCATCTTTGCATGAAATATTCCCTTGGTATCTCTAATTTCTTCAAGAGATCTCTAGTCATTTCCATTCTATTGTTTTCCTCTATTTCTTTGCACTGATCACTGAGGAAGACTTTCTTATCTCTTCTTGCTATTCTTTAGAACTCTGCATTCAAATGGGTATATCTTTCCTTTTCTCCTTTGCTTTTCGCTTCTCTTCTTTCACAGCTATTTGTAAGGCCTCCTCAGACAACCATCTTGCCTTTTTGCATTTCTTTTTCTTGGGGATGGTCTTGATCCCTGTCTCCTATACAATGTCAGAAACCTCCGTCCATAGTTCTTCAGGCACAGTGTATCGAATCTGATCCCTTTAATCTATTTCTCACTTCCACTGTATAATCATAAGGGATTTGATTTAGGTCATACCTGAATGGTATCAAACTGATTTACTCATAGCTTTCTCAGTTGATGGCAATTCCATCCTTCTGTGTTATACAGAAATCATGCTTACTTGCTAGAAAAATCTGAAGTCATTCTGAACACTTTCTTTCACACGGAATATCTAATCAACTGAAAAATCTATTGGTTCTTCCTTCACATCACATATAGCACTTCACTGGTCTCACCGTGTCTACTCTGTTTCGAGAAGCCATTATTTCTCCTGTGAATTCTTGTAACAGCTAATTCTCTAGCTAACTGTTTCTATATTTGCATCCATATAATCCGTTCTCAAAATAGCAGAGGTTTTATTTTTGAAATGCATGTCTGATCACACCGCTCTCCTCAAAACCCTGCTCTTCTTGCTAGCCCTCCAACATATCAGGCGTCTCCTAGCTTGCTTATCGCTTCTTAGTCTGCCTGGAGACTTTACCAAAAAACTGTCAATTTGGCTAAATCCTTCTCTTTTTTCAAATCTTTGTTTAAATTCCACATTCTCTATAAGAGTATTCTGATCACGTTATTTCAACATTAGGTTCCATGTCTAATAATGTTGAAGTTGTTTATATTGGACCAAATTTTTCAGGGAAAACAACTATTGACCCTGGAAAAATATATTAAAAAAGAACTATCAAAGATGTATTGTACCATACAGAAAATAAAGCCAACATTTTGTAATAACTGTAAATGAAACATAAAATTTTTAAACATTTTTAAAAAACATGACTCTCTGAAAGCACTGGAGTGTTACTTGAAACAGATTTGGAAGAGAATGGACATCTGAAAGAAATGTCATTGGAAGAGTTTCCTGTTTGGGAGGTTTTCCTAGGCAGAATTTGGATAAAAATCTGTGGTCTTCTTTGCTTAAGGAATTAAAGGACAAAGTTTGGGGCTACTACAGAAGCTGGAAATTGAAGGGATATATCCAGGAAAAGAGAAAACCACAGAGGGGAGAGTCAAATTGTGTCTATAATTTCTTCCCCAAACTCTGACTGACCCATGAACAATACCCACAAGAGGCAAACCCCCAGAAGCCCATCTGATGCTAAGAGAACTAAACAGAATGTATCTGTGTCTCAGCAAGGGCAAAGCAAAGCCTGAGGTCCTCAATGTGACGGGCATTCACACACACACACAGACTCTTACATCAAACATTATACTTAATAATGAAATATAGACTCTTTCCCCAAGATCAGAAGGTGGCAGAAGTGTCCATACCCACCATTTCTAATTCAGTATTTTATTGGAGATCCTAGTTGGTGTAATAAGAGAAGGAAAATTTTAAAAAGATGTCTAAAGATCAGAAAGGATGATGTAAAACTCTCTCACCACAGATGACTATTTATATAGAATACTGTAAAGAATATACATGACAACAAAAGAACAAATAAAGTGAATTTAGCAAGATCACAGAATATAAAGTCAATACCCAGAAAAATAAACTGCATTTCTGTATACAAGAAACAACTAAAATTTGAAATTTTAACAAATTATTTATAATAGCTCAGATCAGAAAATACTTAGGAATAAATTTTAAAATTTAGGGTATGATTTTTATAATGAAAACTACACAATTTTGCTGACAGATGACCTAAATAAATGGAAGGTGTACTGTTCTTGGGAGTCCTGGTGGCTCAGATGGTAAAGAATCTGCCTGCAATGAAGGAGACTCAGGTTCCATTCCTGGGTCGGCAAGATCCCCTGGAGAGGGAATGGCTAGCCACTTATAGGTTGGAAGACTCAATAATATTAAGATGTTAATTCTTCCAATTTGATCTATTGATTCAACGTAATCTCAAACACAATCCTGTGAGGTTTTTTTGTAGAAGTTGACAAACTGATTCTAAAATTTATATGGCTATGCAAAGGACTTAGAACATCCAAAGAAATCTTAAAAATGAACAAAAAGGACTTAGGATACCTGACTTTAAGACTTGCTACAAAGCTACAATAATAAGCACACAGTGGGGCTGGTATGAAAGTGGAAGTGTTAGTTGCTCAGTCGTGTCCAGCTCTCTTTGACCTCATGAACTGTAGCCCACCAGGCTCCTCTGTCCATGGGATTTTCCAGGCAAGAATACTGGAGTGGGTAGCTGGTGCAGGGATAGACAAATAAATCAATGGAATAGAATAGAGAGCCCAACTTTAGACGAACACTTACACAGTCATTTGACCATTTACAAAGTTGCCAAAAGCAATTTAATGGGAGAAGGAAAGCATTTTCAACAAATAACACTTGAATAATTTGACAGTCATATAGGAAAAAAAAAAGAGGACTTCCCAACTGGTTCAGACATTAAAGCATCTGCCTACAATGTGGGAGACCCGGGTTCAATCCCTGGGTTGGGAAGATCCCCTGGAGAACAGGCAGTGGCAACCCACTCCAGTATTCTTGCCTGGAAAATCCCATAGATGGAGAATCCTGGTAGGCTACAGTCCATGGGGTTGCAAAGAGTTGGACACGACTGAGTGACTTCACTTTCTTAGGGAAAAAAACCACCACCACCACCACCAACAAAGAGACACAATCTGTGTCTTCATTCTGTGGAGGAGAAAATTTGCAATATCAAAATGTGTCTCTTTGCCATGAGGCAATTTATAATAGGTGCTTGCCAGGTTCATATGTGGGTCCTTTTTCAAGAGCAGCAGTTTTTACCACATTTCTCAGATCTTGCCTGTGGAAGTTAGAGTACAGAGGTTTCCCATGGAGCTGCACGTGATGCAACACTCAGCAGTTCATGGAGTATAAGGAAAATCTTAATGCTTTATCGTTTGACATTTTAACCAAGGAAAAAACACACTTTTATAGGTTTAACTTACTGTGACATTTTCTTCTACCTCCCTTCCCCTTCAGGTATCTCCAGGGCAGCTTACTAAAAAGTATAGCTCATGCCCAACCATATTTCTAGATGACAGGACAGTCAGCCAGCCTAATCTTAGAACCACAATAAAATGGTGAATACAACTAGGTTGCCAAGGCTGAGTGGCAGACCCCCTTCATGCTGAAAGCATCCTCGCCATACATAATTTCATTCGTTTGGTTTGTCCTTTTCAGTGATCAGGTTAAGAAATTGGTGTCCACTCTATGTTGGTTTCAAGGACCTCTCAATATGAGTCTTCAGTTTCCATGTTAATCATAGAGTATATGATAGAGGGGAAAGTCAGCAAGTGAGAAATCCCAGGAAAAATGTAAACCTCATTTGATTCATTTCTATTGTTATTAAGACAATGTTGAACATAATGAGAAACAGAGGTACCTGTTTATTGTGTGTTTCTAGAAAAAAATTATTTCTTTATGAGTTGGGAGAGTCCTACAACTATGTATACTAGTTTGGAAGCTACCATTAGAAGAAGGAACAGCTTGTCCCCTACTGGCACCGAAGTGAATCTGCAGTTAAATTTAACTGGACTTGGTCAGATTTATCCCACCGTGCATTTTTTTCCTGCAATATTTCTGTAGGAAATTTTACTTCTCCTTCCTCTCCCCCAAAGAGGGGGAAAATATATCAAAACCGTTTTAAAGGGCATACTCTCAAGCTTAATTTCTCCATAGATGAAATTTGTTCAACTGAGATTTTAACTTAATAGACACATTTAATTTTGTTTTTGTTTTTTTAAAATTTTTGTTTATATATGTGTATCTCTAACACGCTGTATCAATCAAAGCAGAGAACAAAAAAAGAGATGAAATTTCAGAAACAAGGCTGTGACCAGGCTTATACTTAAGAAGACACGAACAGTGTTACGATGACGAAAACTATTCCTCAACTTCTGGAAGCCCCTCATAGTCCACAATTGGAGATGCACAGTTCAAAACACCCTAATCATGGGAATGTTCGTTTATTTAAGAGAGAGAATTAAAAACCAAACAGGATGCAGACCTTCCTACCTCCCTTGGGGTTGTCCATGGAACATTAACTAATGTCTTCTTAGCATATGAATGTTGACTTTCCAGAACAGTTTGGGAAATGCTACTTGAAAATATTAGTATCCTTATCATTAATTTTACTTTTCTGTCTTAAAAATATAATTAGCTTATAAATTTAATTTTTAATGTGCAAGGCTTTTTATTTTTTAGCTATTCAAATGATCAGTAACTTCTAACTTTAATTAAAAACAACCAGTTCACAATCATAGTAATGTAACTTTCTTATAATATTAGTTTCGGTCAAATCGTATTTCAACAAAAACTGAGCCCCATTGCTCTTTAAAGTCCTGAGTTTTGGCACTTCTCTCGTAATCACTGAATGTTTTTATTCAGCCAAGACTCTAAATCTGTGGGTTAAAAACTACTCTCACTGTGGCTAGACTCACAGCTTCTTTTGAATTCAAAAGAGCCTGATGTTCCAGTATATAATTCAGAAGTAGTTTTAAAGATTAACCTTGCTCAGACAAGTAGGTTTCATGCTTTTTATTCTCAACCTAGTCTTAGTGTTTGGAAATACAGTAAATTTTTTTCTCATTAAGTTTTAAAAATGACCATTCACATTCATTATTGATGAAATAAAGGTTTACTGAGAAATTAATAGGGCAAATTGGCTTTTAGGAATGATTTTGAAAAATACGATAGGATTAGTTTTCATTTGGGGTAGGTGAGCCTTATTAGAATCACTTATGCAACTTTTTCAAGATGTATGTCTCTGAACACATACATGAATTCCACCTTTCCTCCCTGCCCTCAAGACACAGTCTGTGGGTCTGTCTGCCTCTCTGTCCCTGTGTCTCTTTCTCTCACACACACACCCCTTTTGACAAGCTGAGGAATGATGTGTGAGGCGTGATTTCATAGACAAAAGCATCCTGAGAGATTCTGATCTCATTCATTCCTAGACTTGGCTGCACGTTGCAGTCACCTGGGGAGCTTTAAATACAGTCCTGTTGCCCAGGTTGTACCTAATGCAGTTAAATCAGAACATTTTGAAGCAGAAGCCAGGCAGTGTTTAAAGCGTCCCGGGTAATCCAGTGTGCAGCTGACCTTGGGAACCACTCTCTGCTTTGAGGGTAGGAGAAAGAGAACTACTTCTGATAATTGGTAGAACCTTGAGTAAGTCAATTTTAAGCCTTGATTCTCTTATTTGTAAAATGGGTTAAGTATCATATTAGGTTCAGTTGCCCTTTTTATCATGTAACTTTTAATTCTGTGACTTTAAAATCAATTTGAAGAAACTTTGAAGCAGTATAGAAGTATCCATCTTTGATGCTAACAGTGTTACAGGCCTTTCTGCAAATGCTAAGATTCTATAGACCAGTTACAAAGTTCAGATTTGCCTTCTCTCTATTGAGTTTCATTTTAGATACTGAGAACAAAGGGAAGCAAATACCTTAACCAGGGAACTCCTTAATGGCCTAATACACAGCATCTGTGAGTAGCTTAGGGCTGCAGTCATGTAAGAACTACCTGAGGTCTGGCACCTGTTGGCTGGTTAGACTTTATGTAAAATAGTGTGGAGATGCCTGTCGTCAGCAGTGCCCTGTGCTGCCTTGTGCCGCCTCACAGCAGTGCTCATTTCAGGGTAACTAGGCCTATCCTCAGTTTTGTGACTGTAAAATGTTGCTATTAAATTTCCTAATAATTATGTGTGAAAGTGATTTTAAATCCATTTTATTTGATATGGAGCACTTGTATTACTTACTTTTAGAGAAATAATGGAAAATAGATGTGTTAGGGGGAATACCGAACTGAATCAACTGAAATGCAGTGCCTAACAAAAAGCCACACACACAAAATCTGTATGGCTTAAATTTAACCATGTGGATAGATGATGTAACTTGTATGGGATGAGAGATTCTGTGCAGAGAAGGACAAATGACCGGGGAAATATATAATAATTTATATATTACAATAATCAACCCAAACATGTCTTCTAAGAGCACATCTATATTTTGGGTCTCCTAATTTTGCTAAAAGCCAAAGAACCTAAAACATGGGGGATACCACCTATGGGTACTGCTTTGAATTAGGGGGTGTGGGGCCCACTGGGCATCTGGTTGGTCTTACCTCTCTGCCAACCCTTTAAAATGTCTTCAGGCCTAATGTGATAAAAACCAATTATTACAATATTTTTTTTTCCTCCACAGTGTGATCTCAGCAATATATTACCACCTAAAGAACAGGTGAACTCTTTTAAAACCTGTCTTGTTATTCCAGCTAATTAATTTACACAGTATCAAGTTTAGTGTTAATAACAATAGACAGTATTAGAGTAAGCTTTTACTGTTAGAGTGCTTTCGTTACAGTATTAAAGTGAATCATTTATTTTTATTTTGGGACTCTTAATTCTTTAAGTTTTATGTGGTTTATATGGATATTTACTGTATTAGAAACTGAAATTTAAAATTTAAAAAAGTAAATCCACTGTATGTTAAAACAGGCTTTCCTTAGCACTGCTGAAGTTTTGAGCTGGATGAGGCTTTGGTGTGGGGGTGCCACCCTGTGTGTCACAGAGTATTTAGCAGCACCCCGGCCTCTGCTCTGTAGGTGCAAGTAAGGTGATCTGCTTCTCTCCACATTAGGACAGGAAAACTGTCTCCTGAGGGATGAGATCACCATCTGACTGGGGACCCCAGTGTTTAACATAAGTCATTTTTTAAATGAAAAATAACCATTTTCCACAACAAAATAGTGGAGAGAATAGTATCTCATTAATAGGAGACAGTTGATTCTCATGTCAACATTGTCTTCAGTCATTTGCTTTGAAGAAGCAATATGAAGATCCAGCTACATGCAGACATATAGTTGGGAAAAGGTGAATTTTTAAAGCCTTGAGATAATTGGACATATTCTTTGATACTGTCCCCAAAATCCACATGTGCCAGTTTATTAAATTAGTTAAGATGGAGCTCCAAGTCATTATCAGTGAACTTGAGATAGATACTATGTTAAATTAATGCCCATTGATCTGTCATGTATACTGAGTGGATCTTTTTATCTGTACATGATTTTATAATATTATACATTGTCATTTGCAAAGTATTGGTTCACATGTCTTCAGACAGTGTCAAAAACTCACTCTTGTTAGTATCACTACCAGTCTTATCGGAAAAATCTTTAAGTATTTGTAAATCAAGCTCACCATAAATAAAACTCACACTGAAAGGTACAAATTTTCCAAAAATCCTAATATTTTTAGCTTAATGGTTTGAATTTTATCATTGGCAACAAATAGTTTAGAGTTTTCTTTGAAGTGACAGGCTCACTTTTTTCATTTTTGAAAAAATGACTGTCAATTGGTGTTTCATGAAAAAAGTGGTTTAAATGTGATGTTCTAGTGGGGAAAAAGTGACTTGGTTACCAGTAAGTTACAAGTGCTCTTCCTTAGCACAGCCATATTTCAGTACATACAAGTGCTTAATGCATACTTTCCACTTACTCAGAATATGAAGAAGAAGAGTAAAGGTTTAAGAACACTTAATTTTTACTCTTTCATCATGGATGTTCTTAAGTGAAGCAGATTTTTTACATTCATTTGGCCAGGAATAAGTGAATGACTTCTAATTTAGTTTCATACCACTGCCTTGATTCACACTCAGAAATGAGCAATTTTACCCACTTTTGCTTTTATACAATCATAGTTAAGTGTCAAACAGTGTAGAGGCAGGTGATGTCTTGGTATTCTTATAAAAAAACTTTTGACCTCTTGGACTTACAGGATTTCTGAAGAGGGGCCAGGGGAGATTCCCAGAGGCTTATAGACCACATTTGCAGAACTGCTGTTTAAATGGGCACAGTGCAGAAAAGTGTGGTGGAATTTAAAAGAAAAAGCCTGGTCTCTCTTAAAAGACAATTAAAATTTTTAACTCAAACTATTTAAAAGAGACAAGAAGAAATAAACAATAAGAATATAATATGAAGAACAAAAGGGGGTGGAGACAAGAAAAAATCATGAATCTCATATTTACATTCATTGAAGTTAGACTTTATTGCCCACTACTACCACTTTATAAAATGTTCTTGTATATTCCAGTGTGAGGTTAGTGAAGTGGAAATGTATTGGTCTACGAACATTGCCTGTTAGAAGGGGTCTGTGTGGGTAAAGGCAGCTCTGGCTGGTTGTAGAAGAGATTTCATGCAACTTGGTGTGCTGAGTATAAAATAGGTCAGAAAACCTTTCTAAGGGCAGAATCCAGGAGAATATGTAAAACTGTTTGCTTTATTAAGGTTAAGCTTCCTCTACTCCTCTCTCTACTTTTAGCAGATATTTTACTAAGCTAGTAACTCCTGAATTAATTTTTAAAATACACATTCTTATTTTATAGAGATGCCAACAGGTCCTTGGACATTTTTGATAAGAGATCACATCCACTCACAGTAAGTGTCACTTTTATTGAAGGTGTATTTTTTTCTTGTTACAGTTGTGTTTATTTCATGCTGATTTGCTTTGAAATTAATTACTAGAAGAAAATTATTGCCTCCGGCTCAAAGCCAAGATTGTCTTCCTTTAAGTCTTCCCCCACCCCATATTATGTCAAGTAATTTTACCAAAAGCATATTGTGTCAGGGGTGTGACTGATAAGAACCAAGTTACGCTTTGTATGACGAATGAGCAGGTAAGTAAACATATCCAAGTAACAGAAAATGTAGCTTTTTAAAGGATGATTTTCCATAGCATCACACAATATAAACATTTCCTAACACATATGTAAGGCCTCTAAGGAGAAAATTTAAAAACTGTTTAAATTTTAAACTAATTAAAATGACAGGGTTTAAAAACTCACTTCTTCAGGTGCTCAGTAGACACACATGACTGGTGACCGCTGTGTAAGAGCACACTCTTAGAGCCTCTGGTTACAGGAGAGTGGAAAGGTGTTTCCATGGTTGACTGCAGAAAAGTATGATGACGTTCAGTGATCAGCAGGACTTTGAGCCTAAAAATAGTTTGCATTTGGTTAGAATTCTTTGGGGAAGAAGGTGAAAATACATTTTCTGAGGTTGTGCTTGCATTTTTCTTTAATGAATGGTAGTGAGTATTGAATCACTATGGTACTTTAGGATCCAATTGTTTATATTTAAAAGACTACAAGATATGTCACCTAGTCAAAATTATTTTAAGTAGCACGTGGGCCCACGTGTGAAGATTGCTATCTTGAGGGTACTTTTAAGTATTTTTCTTCAGTGGATACTTAACATTGTGTTTTTTCTTCTTTCAGCGAGAAAGGGTTCTGGAGGAGTACTTTAGGCATGATCCTGAACACAAATTCATTTACAGATTTGTTCATACTCTTTTCAGTGCCGCCCGGCTGACTGCTGAATGTGCAATAGTGACTTTGGTAATATATTTTTCTCTTAATAGAAGCATCTCTAGAAAATTTTTTCTTGTACAGAAGATATGGGCCTGTTTTTCAAATGAAAGTAGGTTCCTGAAATGATCATCAGAACTTTATTAAAGAGAAATGTATCAAAAAGAATTAAAACATACAGATTTGAGCTTTAGTAATCATCGTGATTTAAAATGTTGCCATTGCTTTTCTCATCACAAAGCAGTTGATGTTAAAGGCAGCAGGAGAGACGTCTGGTTTCTCCTTCCACACCTCAGGACGCATGGGCACACAGTGCACACAGGTGCACACCGGCAAAGTGCGCTGGGTGGTGGGATGGAGGCGGTCACTGCACTTCCTGGCCCACGGCAGGTGCAGATTCAGTGTGTTTCTGAGTCTCAGGCTGTGTTGCCTAGGCAGTTGTGATGTGTGTCTTGATTGAGACCGACTGCCTTCACCTGCCTGGCCTTGGACGGCAGTGTTAACCATCTCTACTGTCCTCTGGTCCTGCGTGTGAAGGTGCCCAGGCCTGGGGTGTCAGCAGTGCTCGGAAAGGCTTACTCAGGTTAGCCTGCCAAGCTCCAGCTATGTGAGGACCTTTCTGTCATCCGTACCGAGTTCCTCTGGTAAGATTTTATCATTTCAGTAACACATCATGCTCAGCTGAGAGCTAGTGGGGATTGCCCAGCTCCTCCCTGTAGCAGATCTATAGGGGAAAGTCAGCTGCATGGTCTGAAGGGAGGGCCTGCGTCCACCGCTGCCCGTGCCTCTGCAGGCAGAGTGTGGGAGAGGAGGCTCCCCTCAGTGGGCCCCGGGTCAGACGCAGGCCTTTTCTTGGAGCTGCAAGCCAGCTACGGTGCTTAGTTAGCATGTGCTTGAGAGAGGCAGGAGTGGCGCTGGCACGTGCAGAGCTGGGAAATGCAGGCAGGAGAGAGTGTGTGGGTTGGAAGAGGGGCCTTTCTTTGTAGACAAGTTAAGCCCGATGGACCTGTGAGACAGCAGAGCGACAGTGTCTAGCAGTCATTTGACTGTATGGGATTGGAGCCTGAAGCTGAGCAAGAGGCAGGGAATTACGTGTAGCTGTTCAAATGCAGAGAAAGTACGTTAAATACAAGTTGAGGAGAAGATAGATCTGTGGGGACCATCAGCACTTAGAGGACACGTCCCCAGAGGAGTGGCTGGAGTGGGAGGAAACCCAGGAGAGACTCAGAAGAGCTGCCAGGAGAGCTTGAGGAAGGAGAGCACGGCGCACGTGCCGAGTGCTGCCAAGGAGCTCCTTAGGGCATAGACAGGCACCAGATGCCTGCCTGTGTCACGGTTCTAAGTGCTGGGCACAGAGGAGAGTCCTTGCCTTTCTGAGGTGAGCATAGCAGACATAAGGGTTTTGTTTTTCTCTAGTTTTTATGGAGTATGGCTCATTTACAGTGTGTGTAAGTATCGGGTGTACCACAGAGTGTAAGACTTTTTAAAATGAGTATTTTAAAAAGGTGACTGTTTGAAGTAGTAGTGAAAGCTAGAAAGAGAAAGCAAGGTAAAGGCATGGAGAGATTAGAGGGGCTTCCCTGGTGGCTCAGACAGGAAGCAGTCTGCCTGCAGTGCAGGAGACTTGGGTTCCATCCCTGGTTTGGGAAGATCCCCTGGAGAAGGGAGTGGCAACCCACTGCAGTATTCTTGCCTGGAGAATTCCCCATGGACAGAGGAGCCAGACGGTTCCATGGGGTCACAGAGTCAGACACGACTGAGCGACTTAACGCATGCACGCTAGAAAGACCAGGAAGAGCCTCCTTACAGAGGTGAGATCTGAACCAGGACCTGGCTGGACTGAGGAAGATGAGGGGCCTGATAGCGCAGGCAGGGGGCAGAGCACAAGGCGCAGACAGGAACGGGTTCTGTGCTGAGGGATCAGCAAGGTGCCCCTGTGATCAGCGTAGGGAATGAGGGAAGGCACAGGCGATGAGGTCACAGAAGGACGATGGCCTCTCACACAGGGCCTCGTAACTAGCAGGCCACAGAAGTGACCTGTTTGATGGGAGAGCCCTGGCAGATGTTGAGCAGGCCCGTGAAGCGCACTTAATCTGAGAGGCTCTCCTGGCTGCTCTGGGGAGAACAGACGGTGGTTGGCGGTCAGTGGAAGCAGAGAAGTTAGGAGGCAGTGGCAGTGATGGAAGCCAGAAGTGACGGACTGAAGAGCAGAGCCGGCAGGTGACCAGTGAAAGTAGAGATAAGAATTCCCAGCAGACGGCAGTGCGATAACTCAAGCGGAGGTCTTTGGTCCCGGCAGCCAGGCGTGTGGCAGTCTCTCTCAGCTCTGAGGGCAGGCCTGGGGAGTGGGGCGCTGCGATGAAGAGTGCTGGCTGTTTGTCATGAAGGCAGCAGTGACCACGCCTCAGTAATTTCAGCGGGGCAGTGGCGGCCAGGGGCAGACTAAATGGGCTAAGGAGAGGATGGGTCATGAGGAGCCAGTGTTGGAACATTTCCTGAAGAAAGTGTTCTAAGGGGTGGTGACAGATGGGCTGAGAACATGTAAGAGAACATTGGAGAAAATCTCTGACAGAGAAGGGGGGTTGTTCAAGAAGAGATAAATTGTGGGAACAGTGTTGTGCAGAAATGAGAGGTGGGACTGACTTCATTCATAGAAGAGTTAGCTTCAGGGAAAAGAAAGAGATGTCCCTTCCACTGAGACAGGAGGGCAAGTGGTGTAAATGAGACCAGGTTTGCCTTTAGTGAAGCTGAGAGGAAGCTGAGGGACTGCCCCTAAGGTTGAACTGCCTCTATCAGTGCCATAATACAGTAGAGGGGCGGACCCTGTGGGAGACTCGTTCTTAGAGAGTACTGGCGCACGCGGAGTTCTCTGGGGAGTGGGGGGCAGAAGTTCACTAAGGGTATATAATCTCAGTAACCGTGTTTGAAACACAGTTGAGTTTGGAGAGTTTTAGCAGATCGGAGCTGTCAGTCTGATAACGGGACATTTTTCTTTTTGTCAAATGGCATATATTTTCTTCTGCAGAGGTAGCACCATCACAACTTATGTCTTTAATCTTTACTCAGCTGTTAACTTGGTCTGGTTCGTTATAGAATAGCCATTTGACACATATAAAAGAAGCCATGAAGTCATCCCACAGACTACCTGGCAGATTTAGAGGAGCCCCAGGGATTCAGACACCGGCAGCTCTTAACCACCTTAGAACCAAACAAATTGACTAAGTTGCAGAATATGTAAGACAAATGAGTTATGAAATAACGGAGATGTGAACAAAAAGCTCTTTCTGTGCACGAATCTTCCCTAAGAAGGCTGACCAAGTGTAAAGCACAGCTGCTTTGTGCTGCCTGTCCTGCTCTGCCACGCAGCAGCCACTGGGAGGCTCTCTTGACCACCGGTTATTATCTTCAGGTTCACCCTCTGAAGAGAAGATAAAGAACTGCTCAGTCTTACCAGAGTTTTACATACTCAAGCTTTATGTAAAATTGCCACGTACCCACCACCAGTATGGTAGGTACATTGCACACGGTAGGCACTCAAACATTTACTGAACATTTGAATCGATGCTGGGCTATACGTGCTGCCTTTTACAAGTGGAAAGGTAATAACACAATGCCTGTCTTTAGAATGCTGAGATGTCCTTTCATTCCTGCGACCAAAATTGGGTTGGAAATTCACATGGGCAGAGTAGAAATACCAGACTGACAGAAATATTTGCCTTACAACTGTGACCTGGCCTTTGGCCTTGGCTGGCCGAGCAGAAGTCTCTGTAGAACCAAAGAATAAAAGACATGTTAAAAACAGATGAAACCTATCATTCCTAACAATTCTATCACAGCCCTTAAACTGAACTAAAACCAAAGGTCAGTCCTCTACTTTTGCAGGTTTACTTAGAAAGGCTTTTAACTTATGCTGAGATCGACATTTGCCCCACTAACTGGAAAAGAATTGTTTTGGGAGCCATTCTTCTTGCCTCCAAGGTTTGGGACGATCAGGCTGTTTGGAATGTGGACTACTGCCAGATCCTAAAGGACATTACAGTTGAGGACATGTGAGTTTGTAAGGTTACGGTGAACTGTCTAACCATTTTCCAATACCTTATTTGCTCCCATAAAGTTTACAGCTTAAGAAATGTTACATGTTAAGAAAGGTTACATTGCGCAGAGAGCTGAATTAGGTATAAATATAAAATTAGACTTCTTTCTGTCTAGCTGTAGTATAACCATTTGTATTTCCCATCATTCATTAGTTAAATCTTGGTGTGTTACTGTTGTAATATTCTGCTTGATAAATTGAAATTACTTTTCTGGTGGTTTTTACCATTTTACAAGCTCACTACCAGAACAGCATGGTGCAGTAAATAACTTCACGTCTTTCTTAAAGCTGTCTACCAGGTCCAGTCTGTTTTTAAGAGACACATGTCTGGCCTTGGAAGTTAAGTGGTCACTGCTGAGGTCTTAGCACCTCCAGACTACTGAGGTTATAACTTCAACTTGAGTCACACATTGTATGTTTGTTTTTGCAGGTCTTTTCTTCTTTTGTAATCTGAGGTTGTCTCTAAGGTTCTGTTGTTACAGAAACCATGATGTACAGATGACCAAATAGAAAGGTTTTAGATCTCTGTGTTCTGTCTCCTCCACTGTCAGGAGTGTTCCCCCTGTTTAGAAGTAGGTCTGCCGAGTTAGGAAACTCCTTTGTCTCAGGTAGCCCGGGAAGTGTCAGTGGGGCCTCACCCGGGGCACTCAGCAACCACAGCGGTACTTGGTGGGGCCTCGAGTTAACTTGGGGGGTTCCTCACAGATGGCATGCTCCCATGGGCATGAAACATCAGGCTTGCTGTCTGGCTGCAGGGAAGGGCCCCGAGGGTGGGAGGCAGCAGGAACCAGAGAGGTATTTGCAGCAGACTCTAGAAGTGTTCACTTGACAGCAAAAATGTCCTTGTGGGTGGCATTTAGGAAAACGTAAAGGGGTACCTCTTTATTATAGTGAACAGCAGAGGTCATGGCAGGCAGTGGCAAGAGTTTGTTTTTGTTACCTTTGCCCCTGACTCTTAATTCAGATTTACCAAAGTGCATATTTACAACTGAAGCAAAGAAGCTTGTGACTAAGAGAAGGGACCAGTGATTGTTGGTAGCTGTCAAAGTGGCTTTTGGTGAAAATGTCCACTTTGATGATAAAAAGTGTCATGGTGATATTGCTGGTAGCCACCTTAGTGTTACGGCAGATAATTCGAGATAAGTAGAAGTACTTTTAGAATTTGTAGAAACTAAGGTGACATTGAGCACCACTATCATCCATCTTTAAACTGGTTCCTTGAAGGAAGGAAAATGTGTAATCATAAACACCAGGTCTGCCATGATGGCAGCTGAAATTTTCTCAGAACCTGCAACTAAGCTGACGGGGGCTCTGGGTCCAGTTACAGCATCAGAGAACATGCAGGGGAAGGTGTGTGGATGTTCATAGATGTGAGCCCAATAGCACTGATGGCAGTGTCTAGCTACAGGAAGAAGCTAATTGTAAACAGCACTTTTCTGTGTACAACAGAATCACCAGGAGCTATGTTCGTAATAGGTTGCTTTTGCTTATGATCTTTGGAAACTGGAAAGCATTACAGCCAAGTGTTCAAGTCACATTTGTCTCATCCCCCTGCTGTTGGCAGCTATTTGTAATGGTCTCATTTTGAGTCTACATTGAAAAATTGGCATCTATCAGCTTTTCCTTAAAAGTTTTCTAACATCCATGTATCTTGTTTGAATATATTGAGCAGCTGCTGTTCAGAAAATTTGCTGCCCCTATAAATGGCATGCTCTTCAGTCATCTAGTCATTTAAAAAAAAAAAAAAAAAAAAACAACGCAGAAGCATATTCTGTAGTCCTAATGCTTTTTTCTTCAGTAAGTAAAGCTCTGTTAATAGACATGTTAATCCTATGAAGTACTGTATTTCCACACAATTAAAATATATTAGTGGAAGAGAATATAAAAGGGATAGTGAAGTGCATTTATTCCTGTAGTAAATTAAGTCCTGATTAGCTGATTATCAAAACATTTTCTGATTTATATTTCTATAGACTTATGGCCATATGAACAGGAAATTAATTTTGGAGGTAGGTTCAGTTAGGTTTAACATTCAACAAATGAGAAACCTCATTTCTGCTCACACTCTGCTCTCCACGCAGGAGAACATCAAACATTTGATGACTTACCAATGGATAAAAGATTAACAGTTTAAAACCAGGAAGCAAATATTTTGAAAAATAAGTCACTTTCATTTGTCTGGGTATTTATCATTTGTATATAATTAACTCTTTAAAATGATTGCTGTGAAAGTGGTAAGACTTACTCTGATTTTATTTACTTAAACATTAGACAAGCAAATGACTGTGTATGGTCCCACAGGAAAGATCTGCCCCCAGGACCCTACTTTCCCACTTCATTGAATTCGCCCCCTGCGTGCCTGTGCGCCTTCTGTCCTAGTCAGGGCCGGCGGACAGAGCACAGGGGGAACTGCTCCATCGGGATCATTGCTCAGGTGCATTTAGTCTAGCCAAGACGTCTCCCCTTAATCCTACTGCCTCTCATATCTTAAAAAGTGTATCCCATCCTGTCCCAGGAACACCTTCTGGTCCTACTGGGGTTAAGAGGAACAGAAACTTGCATTCTGCCCTTTGCCACAGTCCCCTGCACTGGAGCGGGGGGAGGGGATTCCCTTTCACATCGAGTGTAGCTTATTTATTTATTTATCTGAGATGAATCCTTGTTGCCTCAAGAGTCTTCTCCCCTCAGAGATAATAGCAGTGGCTCTCCATGACCCCATTTGTGCCGCGGTGATGTGCCTACTCCTTTTCTTGGTGTGTCTCTACTTCAATAAGCCCCTTCCTGTTATCGGTGAAAATGTCTGCAAGTTCTCCAGAGCTAATAAACAGCATACATCATTCCTTTCATCTGATGACTATAGCGGGGCCTTGTGAGTGAGCGTGGAGCATGAATGCCAGCTGCACTAATGGAACTCTGAAGAATGAGCTCCCGAGTCAGCAGCATGGGTGCATAAGAGGGCCGTAACCGCCCCACCTTGTCCCAAACTCCAAATGCCAGGACGCAGGAAGAGCCACAAAGAGCTGTACCTTGTTTGAACATTAGTGTGTTAATCCAGCTGGGGAGCCATTGTTTGTTTCCAAACTGTGTTTAGAGCTGTTGTGGCACAGAATGGGCTTCTGAAGGTAGCCCAGCTGACTAAAATTGTCCTGTGTTGGTTTGTCTTCTCCTCCCCCAGGAATGAGATGCACAGGCACTTTCTGGAGCTCCTTCAGTTTAATATTCATGTTCCCGCCAGTGTTTATGCCAAATACTACTTTGACCTTTGCTTCTTAGCAGATGACAAAAACCTGAGTTTTCTAATTGCTCCTCTTAGCAAAGAAAGAGCACAGAGCCTAGAGGTAAGACTGGGGATTCACTAACTGGGTTTTGTCAGCCACCAAAGCCAGCATCTGTGGCTGACTTACACTACGCAGTGACTAACAGTTTGAAGAGCTTATTAACCCATTGGCATCTTATTCCCTGTGTCTTTTATGGGTTAGACAGAGATCTCACATTATTTTTTTTAAAAAAATTACAGATATCTCTTATGTAACCATAATTCAGAATATTTTAAATCAGATTTAATTGTTTTTAATGGTTTTCCATTTGAATCTCCACACTTACATTTAACCATACAGGAATAATTTCTTATAATTGTATCCCTAATCATATGTACATTGATAATTACTTACCACTCTTAACTGCCTGAGCTTGTAGTGTGTGTTTGTGTGTATCACAGTTCAGCCCCATGAGTTTATTAGACCAGAAGCATCAGGGGCTAACCTGTGAGACCTATACTTGGAAATTATAATGTGGGTTCAGAAACTGGATGTAGAAAGTAGGTGGGTTTTTAATGGAAGTGGTAACATACATGGGATGAAGTAATTTGTAGTAGTGATTTGAAGAGTAATTTGAAGTAATTTGTGATTTCTGGTGGGTATACAGCAAAATTTACAACTGAAATGAATACATATAAAGTTGACACTTTTTCCAGTACCTTGGTACTTTAGAAATAAGACATTTTTCTACGATAGTTTACATGCATGTGAAATAGCACCTTGTAGTGCTTCATCACTAGGCCTTTCTTGCCTTCAGCACACACCTGCCTCATTAAAATGCTCTTAGTGCGAAGTAAATAATGAAGACTGAATAGAGGTTGAATAGCTGGGTAAACACTGATTTTGCTCAGGTGTGTTCATTATGCTTAAGGATCTAGTATGTAGTTAACATCATATTGCTGTTAGATGGGGCCTATTTTGGGAACCCAGTTTTTAAATATGTTCCTCCCTGCCCCAGCAATCTCATCATAGCCCTTGGAGAATATTATCTTCGGGAATCAGCAGTGTAGATATGAGCTATCCAAAGTAGCAGCAACTGTCAACCTAAATGAATGCAGATGTGTGGCTTATCAATGCTGCTTTCTTTACGGTTGGAACTTTTTTCCCCCAATTATACTTATGTTCTATCTGATTGACTTTTTTAGGCCATCTCCAGACTGTGTGAAGATGAATACAGCAGAGTTGCTGTGAGAAGGTCTTTCAGCGCTGATAATTTCATTGGTATTCAGCGCTCCAATGCCATCCTCTCATAAACAGAGAGAGGTGAGGGGTTGTAACATCATGAACCCCTCGTAACAAGGACTGGAGAAATACCACCTCTCCTGCTCAGAAACCAGCAAAGTTAGTATTTTCACCTAGAAGAAAGACACTAAATTCAAGAGACTTGCAGACAGCAAAGGTTATGGTCATAGGAAAAAACTGGACCTTGTCAAGGCAGCACACTCTTCTGTCCTTTTTAATGTAAACAGAGTTACAAAAACCACTCCAAAGCTAAAAGCTCCCAACCCACCCACAGATATTTGCTTACTGTGTGGGCCGATAACTGTCAACTATGTGAGGTTTTTTTTAATAGTTTAAATTTTTAGACTTTAAAGACACTATATAACTTTTACTTTTTCCTATTTTTCTCACCCATATTGCTGCATATTCCTTTAGAATCAATGCAGTATTACCATTCAAACATGGGACTCCTAACAACTCATAAAGCCACTTAGGAACAGCCTGTTGTAGCATTGTTAGGTTTTGAAGGATTCTTCCTCCCTATTTCATTGAAGCTGCTAGTCATTTTTGGCAATCAGTGTAAACCAAAAACCTGCTGAATAACACCTGTCATTCAGTCTTTTGCAAGCACTACTTACTAGCATGTTAGCATGTTTGGGATCATAAGCAGAGAAAGCATGCTGTTACCTACTTCTCTTGGGTCCGCGCTGCGTTTCTTGTTAACTCCAATGGTGCTTCTCATTTTCTGATGATTTTCCTCTTTGTTAAATACTTGTATTAAAGGATATTTTCGTAATTCCAGCCAACCTGTTAGTCCAGGAATAAGCAGATAGTGAAATAGAAGGTGTCCCAAAAGTCTTGGTGCAATTTTAAGGTTTAATACAGTGTGCTTGGACACTCCAGGACACTGCCGGAGAAGTATAAATGCTACAGACGCAAAATATCACTTGAAAGTCTACTTGAATTTCTTCTAAACTCATTTAGTTTTGTAAATCTTGGATGTTAAGCTTTTAATTTGAATTTTTTGTTTCAGTCCCTCTTGAAGATGGCAAACAATAGTCTGAAACAAAAGATTAAAATTAAGAGCTTAATGTTTAAAATTTACAAAACTAAATGAGTTTAGAAGAAATTCAAGTAAACTCTTAGGTGATTTTTTTTAAGTTTGTAGCATTTATATTTCTACAAGTATCACAGCTTCAAATTGCACAAAGACTTCAGGAGGATATCTTGGATCTTTATAGACCTGGCCTCCTCTTTTTAAAATAGTCCTTTGCCTGACTGGGCTGTTGATCTGCTTGAGCATGGAAGTTTCTTTTTTCTAGGTTTGGTAAAGGAATTACGAACAATAGCATTAGTTCTCAGTAATAAACTGAAAGGAACGGGACCCTAGTAGTGGTGACAGGAAAGTAAGCGACATGAAACAGCTTTTCTGTTCTGCGTGTTAACCTGGCTGTAGGTGTGTCACTTGAAGTTGTTACTTGAGGAAAGATAAATCTTAGGAACCCTTACCTCAGGCTTTTAAAACACAGGGTACCACTTAGCCACCAGGAAGCCCACTAAAAGACAGGAAGGTCCAGTAATCAGTCTCTTAGGAAATTGGTAATGATGTCACCTAAACTTGAAACATTTAAAAAAAAAAAAAGTGTTCTCAACTATGTAAAATCTTTCTCCTACCTTGTCAAACATAATTCTAGGAACTTTGCCTGTAAACAAAGCATTTCTGGGCCAGAAATATTTCCTCTCTTTATAGCAAGGCTTCACATTATATTGAGTGCCACAGGTTCCATCATTTTTAAAGGACAGAGACATAAATGATAAATAATGGATATAAAATATTACAGTCTACCACCTCAAAAAATATTGTTTATGGAGCTTGGAGATTCAAGTATCGATTGCAGTTTTATTTTGAAAAGAATGCTCCAACTTGTGTGGTTTTTCTTCCTCATGTTTATATTAAAAGAAAAGCTAATAAACTCTATTTTAATTAAAATACGTGGCTGTTGTGCACCTTCTCACTGCTCACATAACATCACGGCTCTGCTTAGTGCAAATGTTCTCAATCCGCTCTGATAGGCAGGCCTGAAAACATTTTCCGACTATGCATTCAAAAGTTGCTTTGACCTTTGCCTTTAGTTAAGAGGCATTTATTTCTTTGGCTTATGTTATTTTCAACCAGAAGATAATTTAGTACACTTAAAATCACTGGCTGTGGCGCTCAGTGGCATAGTGCATTCGATGGCACTTTGGAATTGTGTGTTATTGTACCAACAGGGGAAAAAAGCACATTGGAAGATAAAAGGTAAAACACAGGAAAGAGTTACAGAAGTACTGGTGAATCAGAACGTGAGTTACTGAGGATTTCAAGCCACTGAACAGGAAAGAAAGTGGAAGAAGAGGAGGTAGAACTGCGGTTGTTATAAAGAGGGTGACTGCTAAGCAAGCCATGTAATATACCAGATCACCATAAGGTTTCTTTAAGACCCTAGTCACTGCACTCGCACAATATTCCATCACTCCTGATAGTATTGTTGTGTCTTCATCCACCTTAATTCACTACCTAAGTTCAGATCTTTTAACTTTGTTCTTGGTAAGTTGTTGATTAGGAGAAATAATCTGAATTAGTGCAGAAGGAGAGAAAAACTATGACAAATCACTAAGATAGCTTGTACCATGTAATAATATGCCAGTTACTAAGCAGAAATGCTGTCACATCTTGAGTGGTCAAAGGTTAAAAAAAAGTGGGGGTAGGAACACTGCTTGGACACGACTGTAGCTTGAAGACAAGTTAGAATCACTAAAAATTGCTCTTTCAGTGTTAATTCTAGAGACAATTACAGCCATTTTGATAAATGGAAAACTTAAAGGTTCTCATAAGTACTATAGGGCATGAAAACTAGTTCCTAGTAGGGGCCATAGGGTAGTGTTGAGATTTTATACCTAGGAAGAGTTTATTCCCTAAAGTACTAAGACTATAAAAGAATACCTCAACTCAAATTTATTTTCATTTTTGGTTTTTGGAATATACTGACGGTGCAATTTTAACTGGAATACTGTGAACTGAACTTTATAAGGACAAGACAAAGGTTTCAAATCTATGTTTGAACCAAATGAAATTGTCATTTTTCTACATTAAATTCACGTGGTTCACCCTAAGACAACTTAGGGCCCAGTGTTTCTGAGAAGTTTTTTCCATTCTGTATCAGATTCTCCTGATCCTATTCTATCACATCTAAAGTACCCTGTATGCCCATTATTGAAATTCAACATTGCTAAATCCTGGTTTTATAACAACTCATGTTTCATTTGTTAGTTTTCCCATTTTATAAGATATACCATTACTTGATTTTTTAAAAGTGCTGATGAAGTCAGTATTTACTGGAAAATCATTCACTCTATATTTCAGGTTATGCAATGTTTTGGGAAGTGTTTCCATACAGCATGTAGGTTACCTGGACTCTGATCACATAAGCCTTCTAACCATGTGTAGAGTGACAAGGATTGTTCCTCGCCCAGAAGCTGTGGTCTGTGAGTTCAGAGCTACTAGGTAAAGCACCTGATGGCTGGCAGAGCCTCTCTCAGGCAAGCGCTAGTTTCTGTGCAGAATCTGTTGATTATCCCTAGCATCTACCAAGGATTAGATCACCTAAGATCTCAACCGTTGGCCACTTACCACCCTGGCTAGCCTGATACTGCCAGCAAAAATAAAATCCAGGAGCCCTTCAGCAAAGTCTGGTCCCTTGTACACAGGTGCAGTCTGGTTTCTGAGGCAATTTAGTCTATTTTAAATGGGTTTGGCAGATGAGAGAACAATTTACTTAATGTGAAACAAATTTTAAGAATACCATTTTGTGGTTTAGGGAACTCTAGGATGCAGAAAGAACTAGGAAAGTGAAATAGAAATTAAGAGGAATCCAGAGTCAAATGAAAGGTGGTTAACATTCTTTAAAAAAGGCCCAGGTAAATGTGAAGGGAGCTAGTAATTTGAATATTAGAAAAATTCAGTGACAGCCTCAGAACCTAAGGTACTCAAGAATGTGTCCATATCTACTCAGATTGTTCTCCTTACTTTTTCTTAAAACATCTATTCCTTCATCCTAGCATTCTCATTTCCAACCTTTACTTCTGGCTCCCCAGACGGTGGCCTTGTATTTCCTCCCTGTGAGAACTGACTCTTCCAAGGGCAAAGGTTCAGTGTTTGGTCACCTCCCACTGGCCTCTCTCAAGAGGATCATCTCAGCTTCACCCTCTAACTTTCTGCTAGTGCCAAATGTGGCAGTGCTTGATGCTGGTTACTACTGTGATCCACTTTCAAAGCCTTAGCAGGTTTCAGGAAGTACAGGATTTATATGGCTCACAGGCTAACTGGTCCCTGTGATCCCCTTTAATCAACTACTTGGGCCCTCCTCAAGGTGCTTGTTCCCCATCTGCTGCACTCAGTCCCCTGACCTGCCCACAATTCTAGACGTATCACCTCAGGCTAAGCAGCAACCCCACGTTCCAGACTCCACAACTTGTTTCACCTCGTGTTAGGAACAGATGCCTCACTCTTAAGGTAACCCCTGTCATCCAACGGAGGCAATTCCATCCCAAGGCTTAAAATCAAACTGCTATATCCACCCCCATCCCCTCCAGAGCCTCACCGGTTTATTCCCTTCTGCTTCAAAATTGCATTCATCTTCCCAACATGAGGATAGGGCAGTTTGACCTTGTTTGGTCCTTTACGTGTCCCAGTATCTCACAAGATGTGGTCCCTAGACCATCTGCTTCTCATGGGCTGAAAACCTGTAAGAAATGAGTGGAATCCTGGAACAGATAAAGAAACATTAGTAGAAAATCTGGTGAGATCCAAATGAAGACTGGAGTTAATAGTAATATGATAATCTTGACTTCAGTTTAACAAAAGTGCTATGATAATATGTTAATATTAGGGCAAGATGTATACATTTTTGCAACTTCTGTGTAAACCTAAAGTAATTCTAAAAGTTTAAACAAGCAAACAAAACAAAAAGAACCACTTCCTGGACCCTAGACTAAACGAATCTCAGTTCCTGGAGTGAAGCCAGGAAATCTACATTTCTAATAGGAACCCCCAGTGATTCTTACACAGACACAAACTTGAAAACTAGTCTTTCAATTCTCTCCCATCCCATGCCTGAATGGCTGCTTCCTCCTCATTTTATTGATACTTACCTCAACCTGGTTTAATCCTTCAGATCCTCTCAACTCTAAAATATAAATACTATCATTATCGCCCTTTCATAGATGAGAAAGTACTAAGATGAGAGTACTAAAAGGTTAAACAATCTGTCTAGGATCAAGCAGCCCATGATTGATGGAGCTGGAATTTGAGTCCCTAGTCAGTCTAGCTCCCAAATCTATGCATAGAACAATTATACTGCCTCTCCTTCTGTTGGATGTGACCAACTAAAGAGCTGTGCAACTAAACCACTAACAATGCATTATGACCTATTTCTCTAGCCACCCAAGTCTAACAGGCCCCTTTCCTACTGGTGGGGAATAAGCAATGAGAAAGCATCAGGAAGATGTGTCAACTATGGAGACCTGTATGGGGAAGGCACAGTGGCTCTTCTACCAGGATCCAGCTCAACTGCTGTATTTTCTATTCTCTCAAATGCCCTAATGTGTACCAATCTAACAATGCTCATCTTACTTTGACACTACATTCTCTCAGGCTTGCTAAGCATCTGTCCATATTGTCAGGGAAGTGGCAACTTTAAATCAACTTACACTAGGTCCTCTGTATCCACAGGTTCTGATCAGTGGATTCAATCACCATGGGTTGGAAGTACTTGGGGAAAAAATTTAAGAAAGTTCCGAAAAACAAAACTTTAATTTGCTGCATACCACCAACCATTTGCATTATACTTAAAACGACTCCTTACTGAGGATTTGTATTAGATATTAGAAGTAATCTAGGCATGATTTAAAGTATATGGGAGGATGCAGGGGGAAGACGGAAGGACTGTGTGTAGGTCATATGGAAATATTGCACCATTTTACATAAAGGACTTGAGCATCTGTGGATTTTGGTATTTGCAGGAGGGAAAGTTCTTGGAACCAGTTCTCCACAAATATAGAGGGAGAATATATATCTCCTTATCTGGGCTCCTTGACTGGTGTTTAGACCTTAATGAAAGTGAAGGTGTTAGTTGCTCAGTCATGTCCAACTCTTTGTGACCCCATGGACTATAGCCCGCCAGGCTCCTCTGTCCATGGAATTCTCCAGGCAAGAATACTGGAGTAGGTTGCCATTTCCTTCTCCAGGGGATCTTCCAGACCCAGGGATTGAACCCAGGTCTCCAGCATTGCAGGCACATAATTAACTGTCTGAGCCACCTGGGAGGCCTTAATACCAAGTTGTAAATTGAATGATCAAGTTTGGGGAGTTCATGACTGGGAAGCACACACACAGAACAGCACCGCTTTCATCCAAATTGCTTCAGCAGTCTAGACAGAGCTGACGAAACAACACAATGTCAGGCAGTGCCTCTGTTCTTGTGTATTTCCCTTCTTCAAGTGAATCATAAAACAATCACAGGATTGGCAGGAGAAACCTAAGAAGTATATTCAAGTAAAACATGTTTTCATTAGTTCTGCTTCTGTGATTGGAGTTTGCTTAATTTCATTATCAATAAAAAGGTTGCCACTCATATCTGAGAAATCTGATAATTAAGTTAGAATCCACATAGCGCCTTCAGCCAGCCCATGCTATTCATGTCCAACTCTGTGAGATGCTGTGGACTGTAGCCCACCAGGCTCCTCTGTCCTTGGAATTTTTCAGGCAAGAATACTGGAGTGGTTTGCCATTTCCTACTCCAGGGAATCACTTAGAAAGCAGTGTCTCTCTTTGTAAAAGCATGAAGAGAAAAATACTTGTGTAGCATCTTTTTACTTACTTTACCATTGCTTTAATGCACTTTAAAATTTATCTATATTAATTGGGAACAAAGAAACAAAAACAGACATTTCTTGGTTTTTCATAAATAACTACTCTCCATATTTGATAAAAACCTCAAACCATTATTTTAGCTTCCCACAAATATAATACATACAGATTTTTTATCTGAAATAGTGTCAGCAAATTAAGTACCTTGAAACTAACATAACCACATACAACTGCTGTTCTACTGACTTCCAGGAACAAAACAAAAAACTTCTTATCAAGACGATCTGGATTTCCTTTTGTTAGTATTAAGAGATTCAATATTATAATCATATGCCAGTAATAATTTATAGATTTGAGTTGATTGTCTACAAATAAAATACCACTGGCATTGCTTTATGAGTTCTGGATTTGACATGACATCGACAATACCTCATGGGACAGGCAATACACATATGTGGAAATCAGAAAAAGTAGTGAATGCCCTGGGCTCAAAGTACTGACTCGGTATGTGCCTCATTTGGCTCAGTAATAAATTCACCTGCACCAAACCCGTATCAAAATCACTAAATCTCCCATATATATAAATTATTTATATACACCCACAACACATACATACTATACATACAGTTTTTAACAACATGAAGTAATATTGTCTTCAAATGATGTACCACAGACATTATCCTGGCTGAAATAAATCCTGTAGTTGTCATCAAGCTGCCAGAAGCTTTTCAGAGTTCTGAGTCGGGTTACTTAGTTACTTTCATCCTGCCTACCCTTCACCCTGCTTTCATGTCTTGGTAGCTTTTTCTTTCAGAACCACCCTCCTCAACCCAGGCAGATTTCGTTCCCAGGATCACTTGATTGGACTTTGGAGGCAAGAAAGGGCACGCAGAGGGAGCAGGCAATTCTCTGCCACTGTACCTCACACTTGCCAAGATTTGTGATGTTCTCTGTCCTGTTGGCCCCATTTGGTGTTAGAAAGCAGTGATTCAAAGCTTTGTCCGTCCTACCCCCCTTGGTCTTTCTGTAGAGCACAAAAGTGAAAGAAGCTTCCTTAGCAGGGGTGGCAGTTCATTAAAATATACAACTATGTCTCCTAGCTCTGGGGTTCCCATTCTGTACTTGAGACGGCAGGTCACGGATGCTGTTACTAATGTTCGGTGTGGGATCCATGAGGTTTTCTCCTGGCAGCCGGTGTCAGGATTAGTGCAGCCCTAGCCCAGGAGGAAAGGGCCTAATGAATACCAACTTGGAAACAGGGCTGCTGGCACATTATTTAAGCCTGTACATGCGCACAGTGGCACACAACACACACATGGGCCCATTGTTGGAAGCGACGGCAAGAAAGTATGACATAGGTTTGCAAGGATAAACCAATAAGGCACCAAGAGAACTTTCTTCCAGTCAATTTAGGCAGCTTCAGAATGTGAGGTTAATAATACATAGTAAAAAGACTTCCTAAGGTTCTTGTCAGCTGATTCACTGATAGGTCGCATGTTAGTTCCTTCTAAATCTTCACCCTCCTATCTATGCTGAGAGACATTGCTTAAAACTGAACCACGAAAGGGACAGCCCAAAGCTGTGCATGAGACTAAACGGGGCCTTAAATCCTCACTAAAATCAGAGCTGGCTGTAAAGAAGCTGGTAAGCTACCTCACAACCTTTCATTTTATCATTGCTTTCATGAGTATGGATGGTCTGCCTAATGAAAATAAAAATCAGGAGAGAACTGAGTATGAGATGGAAACAGGGGGTGAGCATAAATAGATGGGTTTCTCTGCCTGGGTAGGGGGAGGGGTGGTTGATGCAAGAATTCAGGAAGCAGGTGGGCTTAATCTTTGAGGGAAGGGAGAGCAGGGGTGAGAGAGAGAGAGACTGAAAACAGGCAACGCTAAGAACTGGGATGAACCTAAAAAACCTCCAGTGCATTACCTCTATTACTGCTGTTTGCCTTAGTATCCTTTCTCTTAACTGTCTTAAATTGTTTTTACAGTAAATTGGTTGTTCTTTTTAGGTTTGGTATGTTGCCGAAATAAAAAAATAATTGTTTTAAAAGTAAGAATTAAATCACTTCAACCACATCCTCTCACAACTTTTAGATAAATTCTGCATCATCTTTGCACTCTTCCACAAAAATAAAAGGAAAAGGAACAACCCAAATTAGACACAATGACTGAAGGCAGCAGAATAATCTCTGTACTTTCTGGGAAGAGGTCAAGGTGATCAGAAAAGGTCCTCATTTGAAAAACAGGAGAGGAACTGGCCCTCAGGCAGGGGATCTATTTCAAGGTTCTAAGCAGCTGCAAAAAAAGCAGATGAATTAGATGGGCAGAAAGTTCTGTAGCTCAGTGTACCATGTTTTGTCAAATATACTGAAATTTAATTTTGATTTAGATGAGTGTTTAAGAGCAGTGCATTTTTATAAACATGAACAGCCTTTGAAAGTTCATGAAAACTATTAACATCATGCTTCTTTTCATCAGCATAGTTATTAAATCCATTGTGGAAAATACACACTTGTTTACTTAATATCCATAAAGTAAAAGCTGACCTGGGCTTAAATCTTACTTTTCCAACTTTGGTATAAATGAAGTGCAAATCGTTATACTTGTCATTTTTCTAGAGAGGCCTTCCCAAATTTTAATTGCATTTGCCATTTTAGCTTCTTAAATTTAGTCCCCAGTATTTTACCGGAAAATGCACTGTCACTCCCTTCCCCAACTATAGCCTCACACTCTTCTTGAATGAATGGTTAAACAGATTAGAAAAGCAACAGCATTTTTAATAGTAAAGTGTGTGTGTGTAGTGTGTGTACGTGTGTATTCAACAATACGCAGGCTTTCATATATGAATGAGGGAATGGTTCAACAGATTAGAAAAGCAAACAGAATTCTCTAACAGTAAAGTGTGTGAGGGTGTGCTCACCAATATATAGGCTTTCTCAGAAGAGGAGGAAAAGAAAAATATATTGAGGTGGGGTGGGGAAAACGGCTTTCTTTTGCTACACTGATTCACGTTTCAAAAGCTTAAGCAAGTGTGTTATGGGTCTCATTTGTTGTCAGAGGCTGCAGAGAGCAGTGTCTCGCTGCTTTTGAAATATCTGGCTGTAATCTAGTCCAATGTCCAGGGACAGTCATTTTCCCTCATTGCTGCCAATATTTGTTCACAGGTAGCCAGCCTCCCTTTCAAGCACCTCATTCAAGGTTGGGTGTGGTTTCTAATCACAGCTCTCCAGGAGAGGAGGAATAAGAAAAGCAAAAGGACTGTTTAACATGATAAAGGAGGTGGGATGGGGGAGGAGCAGATAAGAGAAGTGTTGGAAATTTAGTTAATTACAGGAGGTATATCCAGTTTAGTACTTAAATGTAAAAAGGAGACCCCTTCAGCTCTATCACTAAGTACTTTCAGAAGAAGGAAGTGGGCTCATTTTTACCAAAATATAACACAAGTTTTTTTTTTGTTTTTTTTTTTTAAGTAAGATCACTAGAGTCTATTAAGAACCACCCACTCCTCCAGCACAAAGCTGCCATCTTAACAGTCTGGAATTGAAGTTCAACCAATCGCCATCCCTTAGGTTAGCACTATTCCAAACATTTATTCTGGACACTTACAATGCTACCTCTAAGTCATTCAAGCAAAGCTTGCACCATTAAGAATGAGAATGATTACAAGGACTACAGAAAAGAAACTCAAGCTTGCTAAACAAAGCTAGGACACACACAGAAACTCTCAACACTTCCTAACCTTGTCACTTTCCGGAGGCGAAAACCCATTATGCTCCCCCTCCTCAGTATGACTTAGGGTGTCCCCAAAGTTAGGGAAAGGGCCAAGCAGCTCATCTTAAAGCATCTGGGACACTTTAAGCAGTGGAAGGAGAAGTAAGCTGGAGAAGCCCACGGGAAACTTCCTGCTCACAGCAACCTAAACTTTCACTGTTCACATTATTTTTAAAGACACAAGTATAGGAAATACATTTTCCAAATTGAGACCACACAGTTCACAGAACCCTGAACCAAGTGGGCCTTCATTATAATGCCAACCTCAGGATTGTAACCCCCCCAAAGCAAAGGTAAATTTTGTTGCCAAAATGCAACAAAGTTAAAAATTAAGAAAACGACATATAAATTAAAAACATGGTTCCCCTCAAAAAGGCAGGAAGATAGAGCAGACGTCAGCTGAGCCCCTCAGAGAAGTCCTGGGACAGGTGCCCCCTGGAAACAGCCCCTGCCCCTCCTCTCCAAGTTGCCCCAAGAGGGGGCGTCAGCACCATTAAGGTAAAACGGAAGTGACCTTGGCAAAGCTACCAAAGGAAAACAACCTAGCTCCCTCAACTCCCGCCCAGCTCCTGGTCCCTTGGCCGCCTCCTCCTACACGTGCGGCAGGGACACCTGCTTGTGGTAGGCGGCCGCGGCCGTGGCGCCGCCACTCTTGTGGCCCCGCCGCGGACGGCAGCAGCAGCGGCTGGTGAAGCGTCGCCACGACTCCACAGTCTTGCCGGACCAAATCCAGATGCCCGATGTGATGCCCACCACGAGGCACATAAAATACTTGAGCATGAGCACCCAGCACTCGGGCTTGGCGCACTGCTGGCCGGAGTCCGGGCCGGGCACGCGCACGTGAGCTCGGCCTCCCAGCTCTCGCGATAGTGCTGTTCGTACAGGCAGCAGGCCACCACGACGCTGGCCGGCACCGTGTAGAGCAGCGTGAAGATCCCGATGCAGATCATGAGCTTCTCCAGCTTGTCCGTCTTGCCGCCGCCCTGCTTGATGACGCTGCGGATGCGGAAGAGCGACACGAAGCCCGCCAGGAGGAAGAGCGTCCCCACCAGCAGGTAGAGCGCCAGCGGGCCCAGCACGAAGCCGCGCAGCAAGTTCAGGTTCTGGTTCCCCACGTAGCAGATGCCGGCCACCGGGTCCCCATCCACGGAGCTCAGGGCCAGCGCGGTGATGGACTTAATGCTGGGGATGAGCCACGCGGCCAGGTGGAAGTACTGCGCGTAGCCCGCGATGGCCTTGTTGCCCCACTTCATGCCGGCCGCCAAGAACCAGGTGAGTGACAGGATGACCCACCAGATGGAGCTGGCCATGCCGAAGAAGTAGACCAGCAGGAAGACGACAGTGCACAGCGCAGGCCCCGTTGTCTCGTAGTGAATGTGGCTGTGCTCGCGGCTGCAGGAGAGGCTGGCATGGCCCACCACCAGGCGCACCAGGAAGCCCAGCGACACGGAAAGGTAGCAGGCTGACAGGAAAATGATGGGGCCCTCCGGGTAGCGGAAGCGTTCCATGTCTATGAGGAAGGTGGTCGCTGTGGTGGAGGTGGAGATGAAGCACAGCACAGACCACAGGCCGACCCAGAAGGTGGCGAACGTGCGCTCCTCGGCGCTGAAGGACGGCTGGTAGCAGAGCGCCGCGCAGTTGGGTACCTGGCCCGTCCGCACCTTATTGTAAAGAGGGTGTGACTCCTTCAGAATGGGCACGAAGGGCTCGCTGCACATGAACACCGACGGCCCCCGGCGGCGCAGTCGCTCCCTGAGGCCGGCGACCCCGGCAGGCTTGACCGGGAAGGGCCTGGGGGGAGCCGTGGTGGCCTCGCTGCGGTTGTAATCCATGCACAGGACCTCGGCGTCGCGACCCAGCACTGGGAGGCGGTCGCAGCTCATGAGTTCTGGTCAGGCAAAGCCGTACTGGCGCATGAGTGGCGAGCAGCTGGCCTTGGCGGCTACCACATCGCTACCACATCGAGCGGCAGGGCGGCAGCGGCTTGTGGTAGTCTGGCAGGCAGATGGGCGTGTACATGGAGCACAGGAAAAACGCAGGTCCGGAGAGCAGTAGATCTCCACCAGCGGCCAAAACTGGTGCACCTCCAGGCCCGCCTCGTCCTGCGTGTCGTGGTTGAACTGGTTGGGCATGTGCATCAGGTTGTAGCCGATGCCGTGGCACATGGGCACTGTGATCTCCTGGCACGCTGGGGCCTTGGAGGCGGTGGCCGCCCGGCCCACCAGCTGCGCCAGGAAGAGCAGCAGCAGCAGCAAAAGCGGCGCGGACGGGTCAGGCCGAGCCATAGCCCCCTCCCTCCCCGCGTCTCCCGCAGCCCGCTTGGGGCCAGCTCAGGCAGGAGGAAACCGGGATCGGAGCTTCCCTCTCCGCGGACTTGTGTGGCGCCGGGGCTGGCAACCTGTTGGTTTCTTTTTCAAGAAATCCGTCCAAAGACCAACTGTTTCGGGAGGACGCTACCTCCGCAGGGAGCGCTCAGCTCTTCGCTGGACAGGGCTGGAGAGGGACGGTTAGGCTCCGATTCTGGGGAAAGTACTCTTTAAAAAAAAAAAAAAAGTGGGGAAGAAGAAAAATGGCAACCACTCCCAATTAGAGGGGCGTCAATGGTACAATCCCGCAAGCGGTCTCCAAATCTCTAAGTTAACCTCTCTCCCTTCCCTCCCCTTCACCTCCTGGAACACAACTACAGACTCCCCGTCCCTCACCCTTCCTCCCTTTTCCCTGGGCCTGCCGAGGTTATAGCGCTCAGCCCCCCAGGAAAAGGGCTGAGGGATAGGGAAAAGAATGAGGAGAAGGGGAAGGCGGGGGCTCTCACCTCCTAGAATCCGGAGAGAAGCAGATAGTCCGTAGCCAGCCTGGGTCCCCCGTCTCTGGGACACTTCCCGTTTCTCAGAGACGGACTGGCATCGGGCAAGTTTGGCGAGAGGCTGGGTATCCGAGGCAGCAGCACATGGCAGCAGGTGGGGGCGTCTCAGAGAGGGGGTCGCCCCCTGAACGAGGTCGCCGCAGACCGGTCACTCGCCCTCTCCTCCTCCGGGGTTCCCCGCCTGATCCGGGCGGGGGCAGGGCGGGGACAGGCCGTGTGTTCCACCAGGGTCTGAGAGCTGGACAGAGGGGCGAGTGCGCCTGGTGCACCTGGGCGAGAGGAAGGCGCTTGGCGGATCCCGCCACCTCACAGCACCGCGAGCAGCCAGCGCTGGCCCTGCCGGAACTGCACGGTGCGCGCCCGCCGCCGCGTCCAGCCCGCCTGCCGCTGGCCTCCTCCCCTGCAGGGGGCTCCGCGCTCCAAGCGGACTCCTGGGGGCGGTGGCGGTGCTCCCGGGACGCGCCGGGCTCGGCTCCTCCCCCGCACTCTAACACCCTTTCGCCCACCTCCGCCCGGTATTGAACTGCACGCGGCGGCGGCGGCGGTGGCCACAGCAGAGTCACGGTCGCGGGCGGACTGGCCTCTCCCGCCCCGCCCGGGTCACCTGCTTCTAATGCCCGCCGGGAGACTCCGCCCTGGCCCCGCCCCTTCGCGCTGGGGCTCGGTTGGTGGGCCGCCCCGCCACACTCTCCGTGCATCCCCGCCCACTGCCCCGCCAGTTCGGCCTCGCCCCAGGAGCCCTCGGGTCCAGCCCTGAGCGGGTAGCCGAGGAGCGCTGGCCAATCGCCGGCCGGGAAGCTATGGGGGGGCGGGGGGGGGCGGGGCGAATGCTAATCACGCCTTCTTGAGACCCTGAGCGGGAAACCCTAGAAGTCCCTCCAGAGTTCTCTGCTGATTCCCGCTTATGCGGGGCTCACTTTCCCGTAATGTTCTAGCTTATGAACGCTTGCTTCCAGGGCACCTACCAGATCTCTTCTCAGCAGTTAAGTATCCTTACAGTCCAGCGCTTGTTTAAAAGACTGCTCAAAGAATCACTCTTAACCGTGGCACCTGTCTCCACTCTGCAGCCACCCTCACACCCGGTGAGCTCAGATTTAGAGAGGAACAAACACTTACCAAGTCCTAACTGTGTCGGACAGCGCGTTCGTCATTCACATCTTAATACAGGATGTCTCAGATCTTTAAAATAATTCTATGAATCAGACACTCCTTACAGGTGAAGAAACAGTTTAGAAACTTGACCAAGGCAACCGAGCTAATGTTAATGCCCCCCAAGAAAACCACAACGTAGATAATCTTGTTCAGCACGGTATTCCGAGCGCCTGGCGCAGAGTAGGCGCTCAAATGGGAAACCCGGGATTCCAATCGAGAAACCCGGGATTCGAATCGAGATAGTTGGGCCGCGACATCCACAATTTCTACCACCTCTTTCCCCTCCCCCCCCCCCCCCCGCCTCATATTCTACTGGTTATCTCCCAGGCTTTAACCTTTACTTTTGCATTTCGTAACAAAATCTTACTGTTGCAACAAGAAAGTGATTTTCTTTCCGTCTTTGGAAGACTCCAAACATGCTAGTCCTTTATCAGTTTATCGGGTTAAAAATCCAGGCAGTTCCGAAGCTGCCTGCAGAGAAAAGCAACACTGGCTCCGGCGGTGTAATGCACGGGGCTGTACCCCCTACCCCTACCCCGCCAGCCCCGGTCGCTCCCGAGGCCTACACCGCTGGCCGCCAGGGATCCGGGGCACACGGAGCAGCGGGAGCCCACGGGAAGACCTGCTGGTAGCCCCAACCACTGGGACGCACTGTGGCGCTCTCCAGATGGGTTGTTATGCTGCAAGTTTTAAATGTCCTGAAAATGCCTCTTTTCTACGTGTTCTAATTAGGCTGGAAGACTGAGGTGTTTGGCATTCTTGAAATTCATTCACACGCTTACAAAGAGGGTTTGAATTGTTTCCCTTTCCCCAGCCCCTTCCTTCTACTGGGAAGAAGGTTGAAAAAAGGGCAGGAGGGCCTGAGTTCTCAAAATACTTAGGACTGGACTAAAGGACCGAGACACACCGCGGCTATTGTCATTCTTGTGTCCTGTATCCCACTTACATAGACTGGGAAACTAAATTGCAGAACAGTCCTCTCCTCCCTGCTTATCAACAAGACTTGTAATGAAGAATATGTGTGTTAATTCCAGCCTCAAAGTTAAATATCAATCGCTTCACAAACATCAAAACTATTAATAAATATGTTTAAAATGTATACTACTTATATTCATTCCCTGTGATTGTACCTGTGCTTATATATTTTGTTTGTTTGTTTGTTTTGGGGAACTACTTGGCAGTCAGTGTCGGCAAACATCCCAGGGGTGAAAGCAGTGGGAGTTTTCAGCTATGGAATAGCAATCCAAAAGAGAGGGAAACCCTCAGTGGAAAGTATGCACAGATTGTGAACATGCCAAGAGAGGCTGCCTCGTTCTGTGGCCTTTATGCAAAGTGTGTATTATTGGGGATGGACAAGTGTTGGCTAATGATAAAAATTATTTGAAGTTGGAGAATGTTAATCACTCATGCTGGAATTTAGCCAGAATACATGTGTTATTTCACTTGGTTCTGACTCAAAGGATGTTATCTCCTGGTCTGTAAGCTTTTCCCTTTTCAGTCAACAGGGTGTTATTTTTGCTTGGAGATCTCTAATAAGAGTATTATAATAGTAATAACAGTGGGAAAATTTGGCCAAAAGAAAGTTATTTTGCATTGTATAGCTTTTCATGTCATTTGAATTTTTGCTTTTTCACCTATATTACCTCACTTTAAAGGCAGTTTAAAATATGCTGTTTAACGTGAGTTATGTGCTACATAATTCATTTCAGTTAGCTCATTTAATCCTCACAACAATCTGATAGAATTGGCACCATAATGACTTGCTTGAAATTACATATTTAGTCCATGGAAAGGGCAGAAATCTTGATTTTTCTCCTGAGTAATAGTTACTGTTTAACAAAACTGGAAAACACATCTTTATTTTTAAAGATGCAATTTTTAAGCAACTAGAACATTGCCATGCCTTTTCACCTATTAATTCACTTATCTGTCTTCCATCTAACCATCCATTCATCTATCCATCCATCCAAAAGCATCAAATTTCTGAGTTGAAGACACTACTGCTATATTAAGCATGTTACTCCAAAGTGAAATTTATGAGATTCAACTTAAATTATTGTCCCAGGTGTACTTATTAATTGATGAAAATACGGAGGGTCATGCTAAACATTCCATCTAGTAAGCTAAACATTCCATCTAGTAACACTCCAAAAGTTTTGAAGTTATCAGTGCTGGATTTTGTATTCAGGGAATAGTTACTGCATTTCTAATCTTAAGACTTTTGTTGATTATAACTGTGTAATTATTCTGGGGAGACACTTGAGAGTTTAGTGCTATAGGGATGACTGGACGATTAGCCTCTGTTACTCTTCAATATCTTGATAACCCAGTGTGGAACAGTATGCTGCCCATAGATGCCTTCCATAAATATTTGTGAAATAAATGGATGAGTGAATGGCAACTGAGAGTAACTTTTTTAACTTTAGCAAGTGGTATTGAATTCGTGAATAAAGCTTATATTATGCGCTGTCTCTGAGGTTGACCAAGCGCTGTGAATGCAACAAGCTTCCAGACCGTGGCTCTCCCTCTACTAGCTGTGCCACCTTGGACAAGTCGCCTAACAGTACCAGATCCTCTTTCTTCATCTGTAAAGTGGAGTCACAGATAGTTATTTACCTTGTAGAGCTGTAGAGAGGAGTAAATGCATTTACGTAGTAAAGGGTTAGAACCATGCCTTGCACCTTGTAACGAACGCTATGTAATTCTATTATTAGTTTCTACTGGCTTTATTGTATTTTTCTGTTTCTCCACTCTTCTTTGGGCTTCCCAGGTGGTGCTAGTGGTAAAGAACCCACCTGCCAATGCAGGAGACATAAGAGACGTGGGTTCGATCCCTGGGTCTGGAAGATCCCCTGGAGGAGGGCATGGCAACCCACTCCAGTATTCTTGCCTAGAGAATCCCATGGACAGAGGAGCCTAGCAGGCTCACAGAGCCACAAAGAGTCAGACATGACTGAAGTGAATTAGCACAGTACTCTTCTTTATTTTCTTTTTTGTGTCACTTTAAAAATGGGAAAAAAAGTTGCAGTTTTTAGATGTATAGGCATACCTCAGAGATTTTATGGGTTTGATTCCAGACTACTGCAATAAAACAAATATCACAATAAACTGAATCACACAAATTCTTTGCTTTTCCAATAGTGTCTAAACTGATGTTTATACTATTCTCCAGTCTCTTAAGTGTGCAATAGCATTATGTCTAAAAAATGCACATACCTTAATTAAAAAATATTTTCTCTCTAAATAATACTAGTAATCATCTGACAACTCAGGGTTTTCACAAACCTTCAGTTTGTAAGAAAAGCAATATCTGCGAAGCACAGTAAAATGAGGTAGGCTTGTACTTTATGTCCAAGCACACTTCCAGCTGTCACCAACTGTCTCTAGTATTTAGATATTAGCTAGATTTTATGCCAAAGCAGGGATCATTTCACTTGCTCTGGATCAAAGTACAAAGTACATTCACCTGACATCAGCAATCAGCCCAAAAGTGTGCAAGCTTGCACAGAGCTGGCACAGAACAAATACCTATAAGCCAACTGGGTATTTCCAGACTAGTTTTTTTCATGTCCTAGAGCATTTTTAATCACTCCTCTTCTCATGAGACACCTCTAAAGGAGAAACCATGACACTAACCAAAGGATTAACATGAGTCATTTATCCAAGTTCATAATAAGAATGCCTTGTTCACATTGTAAGTGGAATCATGTAACTATAATCTTTAGTCCTCTTCCCTCTGCCACTGTAGTGGAGATTATAGAAAAGTAAGAGCTGCTTTCCTCTTTCCCAGAGGCAATAGACGTACTAATCTTTTCCCCACTGAGCAGTGGCTCTCAGGTGCATTACAAGCACGTAGGGAGCCTTAAGAAATACTGATGCTTGGGCCCTATTGAATCAGAGTCTCTGGCTGAGGGACCCACACGTTGTTTCTTGCTTTTGTTTTGTTTATTTTTGTTGTGTTCTAACTCTCAAGTGATCCTGAACTTCAGGTAGGGTTGAGAACCACTGACACAAATGGTTTTTGTTTTTTCTCAGCACAGCCCCAGTCTTGTGCCTAAATGGATCTTCTGCAAAAAAGGGTTAATCACAACAGAATACAAAATGGAACATCTCGGGAGAGGATATAGAAAAGCGTATTCTAGTCTGATTGTGTGTGTGTCTGTTTGGGCTGAAGGAAAATATATGTATGCAAAGTAAAAAAATATGTAACAGAATTTTATAGTGATGGCACAGTCAAGAACAGTGGTGACCATAATAAAAGCCACTGATGGATGGGTACTGGACATTTCCAATGTTTCACACACTTTGCTAAGCACTTTACATATATAATCTCTTCTACTCCAAGAATCCTGTGAGGTTGATATTATCAACCTCATTTTATAGATGAAGAATCTGAGGTCCAGACAGGTTAATAACTTGCTACATAGGGACACATACCTTCCAACTTGGGTTTTGCTCACTCCAAAGCCTATGCCGCTAATTGCAGGCCTTGTTGTAGGCCCAGCAGTAGAAGGTCCTGAGAACCACCAGATCATAGTTCTTGAGATAAGCAGCTTCCCTTGCTCCTTATCATCCCTTTCCTGGGCACCAGGTTGGATCTTCAATTCTGGTGTGACTTCTTGTGTAGTGGGCTAAAGTATGGAATTGCTGAGGGCTCTGGATTCCTCTAGAATTGCAGTTGTAGTCTAGAATGAACTTGTCCTTTGGACTTTGCAGAACAGGCATGAGATGGGCATAATCTAAACCTTTGTCTAGATTTCAGGACCTTCCTAGTATCTTGGCAGAGGAAGTTTCAGTTCAGTAAATATTGACACTGCACGTGCTGTGAGCCAAGCACTGGTGTTGGGGTACAAAGGTGAAGAGGCATGGCTCAGCAGGAAGAGCATGGAAGGAGGACAGAGGGGGCATCTGGCCCAATCTGGTGTCTAGCAGGCTAAACGTGAATTAGGTGATCTATGAGTCAGGGTTTAGCACAGGAAACAGAAAGCACTCTAGGTATTTCAAATAGAGAAAGATTTAATACTGAGAATCAAGCAGAGGCTTACAAAATTGATGGGCTGGGGGCCAGAAGTCAGGGGGCTACTCCTGGGCTATTGAGTTCAAGGGCCCACCACAGTAGCTGTGTTCCAGAAGTCGGGATGGTGCTTCTGCAGCAACAGCTCTTCACACCCATGAAACTGGTGACTAGACCCCAAAACAGGACATGGAGTCCAACAGCATTAAATGCCTCTTAGGATTATTGCTGAAACCTTGCTTGCCAGCAGCACCAGCAGCAGAATGATACCTTCTTCTTGCATCTGTCTCCAAATCTCCCACAAGTGTACCTCATTGACTGAACTTACTTCAGAGCCAGATCCTAGCTGCAAGGGAGTCTGCAAGAAGTAGTTTCGCAATTCCCAATCTCTTTAAGTAAATTGCTAGAAGGATAGAATGGAGGCTACCCACTCCAGTGTTCTTGTCTGGAGAACCCCAGGGATGGGGGAGCCTGGTGGGCTGACATTTATGGAGTCGCACAGAGTCAGACACGACTGAAGGGACTTAGCAGCAGAATGGAGGCTAGAAAGGCAATCCCCAGTATCTACTACAGGTGAGGCAACTGGAAGGACTTCCTAGACAGAAAAATTGGTACAAATAAAAGGCACAAGGCCATGAAAGTGTATGATATAAGTGGTGAGCAGCTGGGCATGGCTAGGCCATCAGAAGCATCTGAATCAAGGTTTTTACCTGAAAGTGCACTCATGTACAATCAACGTATTTTTGACTAATTCCACTTATATATACACTCTACACATAACACTCTTTCCTTTTGATACAGCACTTGATTTATTCAACTAGTTACTTATACGGAAGGAGAAAGGAAAGGAGCAAAAAGCATGAAAAAGAATAAATAGAAACGTTAGATAATATCTGTCTACAAAGAAAACAAAACCTTAACCTTCTCCAAGGCGAAAGTTTTGGGAACTTCCATGTACGGTTGATTATATGCTAAAGAGTCACCTCTCTTTTCTTCTTCTAACTAAACCCCAATGGTTTGTTTCGTTCTTTTGGGGTGTCCACCCTTTACTGAACAGCCCTGTGTTTTAGGATAAGCAGGAACTTCCAGCACACCCCTAGGAGTAACGTGTGACTAGTCCATTTGCTCATGTTGCTCCCCTTTTTCTTATCAGTATTTGGGTGACATGTGTGCATGGGACACAATTGTGGCCAATAAAGCATGCCATGGGGGCCAGTGTGAGGTAATCTGTCAGGGGATTAAGGGAAAGATTTATTCCAAAGAAGAAACAGTCTTCTCCCCTGCTGGGTATTGTTTTGTCTGCCTGTGATGTCTACCACTGTAGGTGCCAGCTTGCAGCCGTGAAAGTACCAAGCTGACCCCATGAGGAAGGATGGCATTGAGGCTGCCTGGACCGCAGGCCTCCAGACTTCTTGTTATGTGACACAATACACTACTTATTTCTTAATCCATCTGAGTTCCTCTTTCCCTTCTCTTTCAACCAAGAACATTGTAACTACTATATGAAATCTGTATATTTAGGATGAGGATCTGCCCACTTAAACTGGGCTAATGGAAGACTCTGGAGGAGATTTAAAGACAAAAATTTATTCCTCTCCTTTTACCAGAAAAATTGTATCTATCCTTCAAAAGCATTCAAGACCCACTTAAATGCCATTTCCATCAAGCTGAGTTCTTTGTTGTTGCCTTTACTTCCTCAGTCCTTCTACTGCTTCTCTATTACAGCACTTACTCTTTCAACAAATATTTATTGAGCACCTATTTGTTGCTTGGTAATGTTTTAGGTACAGGGGTTATGGTAGGGAACTAAATGCATGGAGATTCCAATCTAGTGGATGACAGAAAATGAATGAAAAAATTTAAATGTGATGACTCTTATAAAAGGGACCAAAAAAGAAAAAAAAAAAAAAGGAGTCTTATAAAAGAGGGGAAATAACTACCTTGATATTTATTTTATTGTGCTGTGATTATCTCTTTATACGTCAGTTTTTCCCACTAGATTTTGTGTTCTTGCAACCTCATATCACCCAATCATTCCTTGGGAGACTGCATTTTCTAAAGATGACTGCAAAAACGTCTCCCATCCTACATATTTTTCTGCAGTTCCCCATAAGGGAGGGATGTAAAAGGTCCTAAGTCTCCTCCTTTTGAATCTCAATGGACTTGTGATGGCTTTGACTTACAGACTATGTTGGAAGTAATGCAATGGGGTTTTCACAGATAGGTAATAAAAGGCCATGTAGCTTCTACCTGGTTCCCTAGGGGCACCTGGTTTTTGGAAGTGCCTTTGATTGGGACACCCACTTGACACCTGCATAAGATGTGGCTCCAGTTGACAGTCCCAGTCGAGTGAGCTTTCAAGTCATTCCAGGTTAGGTGTCTGATATATGAGTAAAGAAGCTTCCAGATGATTCCAGCCTCCAGCCTCAAGTCACCCCCAGCTGTTCAAATCTTCCCAACTGAGGCCACAGATATCATCCATCCCTACTGTGCCCTCTGCAAATTCCTGACCCACAGTATCCAGGCACATAATAAAATGCCTGTTGTTTTACACCACTATTTTGGAGTGGTGTTACTTGGCAGCGATGCCTGGAATCCCCCCAATTCTGCCCTTGTGTGAAATCTTACTTGAGTAGATAACTTTTTTCTTTTCACCTAACCCAGTTGGTGATCAGCTTCTGCACTGAAGCTTGAGAACTTTCATCCATCTTACTTTCATCCTATTGTGTGTGGCTGTTGATGATATGCATGTGAAATGCCTAATCTTTTAAAACACAAATCTTCACCACTGATCTTAATATCCTGCTGCAGTGAGTTCCCCAGGTCACTTGTGTATAGTGGGAAAAACGTACCTCCTTTTATCCATTTTAAACATACTTCTTTTTCATCTCATCTTGTCCTCTTGTTCTTCCCCAAGTACAACGATTTCCATTTTGTGGGTGCCTAGACACAGAGAACTGAGTTGAGGTTAATTCTTTCTCTGGTCAACCAGAAGGTCTTGGGTGTGCCGTGATGGAGAGCAGTGGATTTTAGCTAGTGACTGCTCTCCATCACGGCACACCCAAGGCCTTCTGGTTGACCAGAGAAAGAATTAACCTCAACTCAGTTCTCTGTGTCTAGGCACCCACAAAATGGAAATCGTTGTAAATTTTTAAAAAGTTCTTGCATATAATGCTGATGATAAGGAAGGAGACATGAGTAATCATACATGAGGTGTCTTATTAAGGAAAGTGTGGGAGGATTCTTCTTTAGAATATTTTCAAAAAGTTCTTCTAAACACTAGCTATATATTATTTAATTACTTTCACTGCTGTTATTCTCCTACTTGTTACCTGAAGTTTTGTCTAAATCTTTATCCTCCATGAATTACAAAGACCTCAGGGGTTTTGTTGTTTTGTTTTTAACATTGCAAAGAGGTTTCTGATGAGTAGGACCTTGTCATGCTACTTGTTGCTACTGATAGAGTTTGTTAATCCAACAATGAAAGCAATCTGTTCTCCCAATGCATGGTACATCTTCAATAGTGGAAATTCTCTAATAAATTTTAAAATCAGAGATGAGAAGGCTTTCCCCCACCTGGGGTTGGAAAGTGAAAATTCAATAAGACAAAACAGAAGGCAGAGGGATTCCCCTGGTGGTCCAGTGGTTAAGATGTCATGCTCCCAATGTGGGGGCATGGGTTCAATCATTGGTTGGGGAAGTAAGACCCTGCATGCTGTATGTGTGGCCAAAAAACAAACAACAACAACAAAACCAACCGGATGCAGAGTTTAAGGAGTGGGTTTGAGTCCATGAAGTTCTAAGAATCACAGCTGTTGAAGAAATGTTAAGGAGACCAGAAAATAAGCAAAATGAGTCTAGGCTGAGTGAGACTGAATGCTTTCAGTAAAACCACATGGTAACAGCTTTTTCCTTCTACACAGAGAAAAAGGGGCTTCGCTGGTGGCTCAGACTGTAAAGAATCTACCTGCAACGCAGGAGACTCAGGTTCAGTCCCTGGGTTGGGATCATCCTCTGGAGGAGGGCATGGCAACCCAATCCAGTATTCTTGCCTGGAGAATTCCATGGACAGAGGAACCTAGTAGTTTACAGTCCATGGGGTCACAAAGAGTTGGACATGACTGAACAATTAAGACTTTCACTTTCATGGAGCAAAAGGATTGGGGAGAGATTTCAGATTTCTTGAGATTCACTTGAATGGTTCCTGCTGCATTGCTCACTGGGACAATATTCTTTTTCTTCCCCAAGGTGGCCATGCAGAGGCAGTTCACCCCATCCATTCATTCTCATTCCTTAGCATGGAGTTGTCCCCATGCAGATATCCAGTCACATCCTACCCTCACCTTCTCCCACAGAGTTCAAAAGTCTGTTCTGTACTTCTGTGTCTCTTTTCTCTGTCAGTTTTATCTTGCTGCTCTCCCTGGGTGTCTGAAGGAAGGCTCCCTGCGGCCCCTGGACTTGAAGTGGCCTGTCCAGGCTACCCTGGTTAGCAGTGGCCAGGACTGCAATCCAAAGAACCTGAGTTTACTTTCCAAGCTCTGCTGATTTTTTTTTTTTTTTTTTTTTTGAAACGAAAATCTAAGTCCACGTCTAAGTCCATTGCTCCCTGGGGGCTGTCATCAGAGGGGCCTCAGCCTTTGTGCAGGAGTTGCAGTGGGCGTTAGCATCAGGCCCTTGCCTTCTCTCCTGCTCCTGCCTTTCTTATAGGTGCCAAACCATCTCCCTCCCAAGGCCAAGCCTTCAGGAGGGAGGAGGGGAAAGCGAGGGTAAGTCATTTTGACAAAATAAGAGCTAAGAGATCCAGGAGAAATTACTGTGACCAGAGCCACAGCCTGGGCCACGTGTGGGAACCTGTAAAATCCTAAGGCTCACATCCACCTCTCTTCTTCCCACCCCACTGCCCCAAGTTCTATTTACTTTGTGTAATTTTCTGCCCTGATGATGTTTAAGATCTTGCCAGAGGCAGGAACACAGAGGGGAACTATTCCTGCCTGTAAACAAAGGGAAAATTTTCAGGGAAGGGACTTAGAATTTTGAGACTTGTATTGGAATGAGCAGCAGGAAAATCTAGAGCTCAGCAAAGAATGATCCCAGTGCTTGGTCACTCAGGGGGACAACCAACCTGAATGACCTTAAAAATGTTGTTTCAGCTTCTTTTCTTCCCAACTTGAAGTCACAAAAAGGATAGTTTGTTCATTTATTCAGTAGTCCAAGGAGGGACTTTCCTGGCAGTCCAGTGGTTAAAATTCCACACTTCCAGTCCAGGGGGTGTGGGTTTGATCCCTGGTCAGGGAACTAAGATCCTGCATGTTGTGTGTGTGCCTGCTCAGTCACTCAGTTGTGTCCAATTCTTTGTGACCCTATGGACTTTAGCCCACCGGGCACCATTGTCCATGGAATTTTCCAGGCAAGAATACTGGAGTGGGTTGCCATTTCCTTCTACAGGGGATCTTCTTAATCCAGGAATCGAACCTGTGTCTCCAGCGTCTCCTGCATTGGCAGGCAGGTTCTTTATGGCTGATGCCCCTGGGAAGCCCCCGTGCTGTGGTCGGACCAAGAAAACAAAACAGAACAAAAAGCCACAACTCAAAGGACCCTCACTATTTCCAGGGAACTTGTGGAGATACGAAGTGCAAACACAGCTCTCCAGACATCTAGGAGATCTAAGTGCAGCAGGGAAAACCAAACCCAGGAGTAACCACAGGGCCTGGTAGATAGTGATCAATGACCCCCTGGGATCCTCTCATTGCCTGCCCCCGGTCCAGGGCTAAAGGCTCACCGGCACTGCTCCCCTGGACAAGCACTAAAGGGCATTCCCCATACCTTCCTCGATCGTCCACATAGCACACCACTCCCATCAGCACCAAGCTCATCCCACCAGAGAATTTAGATATTGGTCTGTGAAATCTGTGTTTGGATACCCTGCTCTGCTGGGTTGTGGAGGAAGGAAAAAGAGTTTCAGAAGACAGGAAATTGGTCCTGGTAAACTGTGAGCCGGAGACTGCGCAGAGCTAGACTCATCCTTCCTTCTTTCTCCCCTAGCCACATACAGAAAGTCGTGATGAACAATACCTATTCCTCATGGATGCTCACCAGTGGGGATGCTGACCATGTTTTCCCACCTCAAAGGGCAAGAGGTCTGATAATGACCCCATCCTTGCTGCATTCTTGGTGTGTCTACCTGAAAAGGTCTGCTCCTACCTTCCATCTCTAGCATTTTTGCTCCTCTTTTCCAGATGAGAAACCCAGGACCGTGAGTAATTGCTTTTGTTTTTTAAGCTCGACTGCAGCATGTGGAATCTTTGTTCCCAGACCAAGGATCAAAACTGCACCCCCTAGAGTGGAAGCTCAGAGTCTTAATGACTGGGCCACCAGGGAAGTCCCCCTGAGTTACTGATTTCCCCAAAGACGAAGAGCCAGTTTGGGGCTGAAATCAGAGGCCTCCCAAGTCACCCTCTATGCTATCTTCTGCCTTACAATGCCACATCCTCCTCATTCCAGATTTACTTTTTTCTCCCCAACTCTCTTTGCCTCCATTTCATCCTGACAGTGGCTCGTGAGGCCCTGAGGAGGAATGCATAAAACAGTCAACTTGAATCCAGCAATCCCACTCCTAGACATTTGCCTAAGAGAGAGAAAACATATGCCTTCAAAACGGCTTGGACATAAATTTTTTTTTTGCATCTTTATTCAAAATAATAAAAAACTAAATACAACACAGGTATCCATTGCCAGATGGCTACATAAACTGTGGTTTATGTCACGGAATATTACTCACCAATACAATGTGGTTTAGTCGCTAAGTTGTGTCCAACCCCTTGTGACCCCATGGATTATAACTCGCCAGGCTTTTCTGTTCATGGTGTTTTCTAGGCAAGGAGGAATCAACTACTGATAAATTTGACCACAAATGTATCAGTATGAATAATGAATCTCAGACATTATGATGAGTGGAAGAACTCAGATACAAGAGTTCATTCTGTATGGTTCTGTTTATATGAAGTTCTAGGTCAGGTAAAACTAGAAATCAGAGTAGTGTTTGCTTGCAGAGAATGGAAGAATAGGGGGCTAGAAGGGGTAGAGAAGAAAAGGATTAACTGGGATGGGGCATGAGGGAACTTTTGGGGGTGTTAAAAGTGTTCAATATCTCGATGCAGCTGTGGATTCCATGGGTATATGCATTTGTTAGAACAGTCTGTGTATCTGTACACTTTTACGTTGTAAGTTATATCTAAATTTAAAAAGTAGAAAACGTAGTTCATGATTGTCACAAGACTTTATCCTGAAGTAATGAAGTAAGAAAAAGCTATTCTTATATCCGAATTTTGCACCTCTGAGCTAACCACTGTTTGCTGTTTCAGGCAGTAACCTTCCATGGACTCTTTCTAGGCATACACTTCCACATAAATGGGCTCACCCTATTCACAGGGCTGTACCCTGCGTCATGGCAATGTTTAGAACCAAAGGAAGGCATTTTGTGCCTTGAACACCAAGACAGAGATGGACATTTCTGAGTGTCAGCAAATTCCTATTTTCATGTTAAATATTCTTTCCACGTGAAAGTGCTTAGAAAGATTTTGTGGGCACCACTAAGGGGAAAAAGAACACTCTGATGATATGTTTTCTAATCAGTTTTTCTCTTAAGAGTGGTACACCTTTCCATTCCACCTCATCCCAGCCTCTGTCTTCTTGATAGCTAAGATCATGCTGTTTGATCCCTATGGCTTTTTTTTTCTTCCCATGTCAGCTGTGCAAAAAACATTGTCACTTTTTGTGGGTTCGAGACCTCCTGAGGTGCATAGAGAAAGTGCTGCTCTCCTAGAGGCTAGATCAGTGGTTCCCCAGGAATAAGGACACTTTCTTAAAGTCAAAACACCCCAAAGACCTTCCCTATAATACCTTGAATATCTTTTGAATGAAACAGTACATGGAAATTAAAAGCTACTTTAAATTAAATGTATCTCTAAAGAGATTAGTGTTTTATTAATTATGACAGAATCTACAAGCATTAAATAATTATTAGCAGCTACTATTTTTCTTTTTGACCACATCTCATGGCAGGTGGGATCCCCACTAAGAACTGAACCCATGCCGCTTGCACTGGAAGCGTGGTCTTAACCACTGGACCACCAGGGAAGTCCCTAGCAGCCACTATTTATTGTGTACTTGTTATGTGCCAGGTGTTTTCCTAAGTGCTGTGTACACATTGTCTTCTGTTCATCCCACAGTCTCACAGAGTGGAAACCATTGTATAGATGAGGAAATGGAGGCTCAGAGAGGTTCAGTAACTTGTCCAAGGTCACACTCACAGATGGGAAGTGGTGGCCTAGCAACTGGAAGATTTAGTGCCACTCCATCCTGCATCTTTTATTTACTTATTCTGTGGAAAATGATTGGTGTGCCTATGAAATCTCCTGCCCCCGACTTAAACTCTGGGCCTCCTGAGAATCTCAGACCTCCAGGAGGGGGCCACAGGCTGTTTGGGGAACTACTGTGGATGTTGGGCACTCAGCTTGGAATTGAGCTTCAATTCGTTAACTAGAAATGGGCCCTCCTAACTCCAGCCTCTTTCTTTTAGCTTCTCTCAACCCTTGAGGCTCTGGTGCTTTTGTTGACTCTTCTCATCAGCTTGGCCCAGTGTCCCCAGAGGCTGGAGGGGTTAGCAGTTGAGAACCTGTTTGCAGACCATTAGAAGCAAGAATCACCTTGATGGTAACCTGATCTATCTCAAAAGAAGGGTCTTGACTTTATCAAACAGTTTGAGTGGCCTCTGTGTAAAGTGGAGGGTGGAGCAAGCCTGAATCAGCTTGCTGAAAGTGCATTTCTTTCGGGCAGTTGGAATTTGTGTGGTGACCAAGACAGGCCCAAGGGCCAATTCCTGGAGTCTCGGTGGCTGAGAATTCTGAAAACTGTATCTAGTGATCACAAGCCCCAACATCACTGCTTTCCCTGCCAGCCAGGGCGAGTAATTCTCTATTTGATGTCCACCAGACCAGGTGCATGCTCCGAATCTGTATTGTTTGCTCAAATGGACCATCTCCTTCCATCCTCACCGCTAAGCCTCATTGCTATTATGTCTGCCATTTCACAGGTAAGAGAGACAAGACTTAGAGACAGCTGTGTGCAGGAACCAGCACTGACCGGTAAACTTTAAGGAGTTTGGCAAGCTAGCAGTTACACACAACTGTTAAATATATGGGGCTGCCCTGGTGCCTCAGTGGTGAAGAATCCTGCTGCTAATGCAGGAGACACACGTTTGATCCCTGGGCCAGGAAGATCCCACATGCTGTGGAGCAATGAAGCCCGTGGGCCACAACTGTTGAACCTGTGCTCTAGACCCTGGGGGCCATAGCTACTGTGTCCATGGGCCACAACCACTGAAGCCTGCGTGCCCTAGAGCCTGTGCTCCGCAACGACAGAAGCCACCACAGTGAGAAGCCCATGCACTGCAATTAGGGAGTAGCTAGAGAAAAACTCATGCAGCAATGAAGACCCAGCGTAGCCAAAATATTAAACAATTAAATACATAAACTATAATTAAATTATATTATAAACAAAGGTAATAGCTATTCAAATTTATCACTTCCTAATTTTTTTATTACTTTTCACTATCATCTGTGCTCTGGAGGTGGTATACATCTGTTGTACCCATACGAAGGAAATATTGTGTAATAATGTGTAACTTCACAGTCTCATCCCAGCTTTCCATTTTGCAACATCACGTTGGTGGCTTGCATCTACCATGGTGGAGGCAGTTATACCATAAAAATTGGCCAGTGTACAAATTAGGGCTTGAACTCTGCCCATGCCCCTACCCCCTGCCCCGTGCCCAGACTGGTTGTTAAACATTTACCAGTACCCCTGTGCTGACAGAGGTTTGACTAACTTGGTCAAGGTCACAAGGCTTGTGGTGGAGCCAAGATTCCAGAGACAGTTTACCGCTATGTTCTTCTACCTCTTAAAAAATAAAAGAGGTCCCTTAACAAGTTAATTGCAAGGAATAAAAGAGTTCAAGGAATGTTAACGGTTAAAGATTAAAAGAGACTTAAAGACTTATCACATGACCATGAGACACACATCTTACTTGGATTCTGATTAAAGTAAGCAAACTAAAAAATAATTTATGACATTTATGGGGTATTTGGAGATTTGAGTTCTTACTAGATATCTAATGACATTAATGAGTTTTCATTACTTTTTTTTTTTTTGAGTTTTCATTACTTTTTAGGTATGAGAATACCATTATCTTTTAGAGCGCTGAATATTTCTGATGAAATGATACATTGTCTGAGATTGGCTTCAATAATAATAATACTGGAGGAAAAAGTGACAGGGTATAGAGATAAATGGTTCTCAAGATGTGCTTGCCTGAACAGTAGCATCAACAACACCTGGGAACTTGGAAAATCCTAACTCTGAGGTCCTACCCCAGGCTACTGGATTAGAAATCCTGAGAGGAGAGCCCAGCAATCTGTGGTTTAACAAGCTCCTCAGGTGACTCTGATGCCCACTCATGTTTGAGAACCACTGGCTTAGATGAAACAAGACCCTCCATGAGTGCATAGCTGTTGAGGCTGAAGTGGAGGGATGGGGTGGGGTTACATGTATGCCTGAAATGTTCTATAATAACAAGGTTTAGAACTAGTCAAGTATATTGGATGAAGGAGGGTCGGTCACAGCCGGGTGGCTGCTGATGAAGAAGGAGAGAAATGGGTTCTCCTGGAAGAATCCAGGCCTCGTAGCTGCACAAGTCTCTCTTGTCTTTTGGATTAAAACTCCAGGTTAGCAGCTGCCTAAGCTACCAACTTTAATGGGCCCTCTTTCTCCTCCCCACCAACCCCCGACCCCAACTCCTTGTGTTTCTCTAATCAAACTGCCCCTTCATTTGAAGCCCTATGTTAATAGGGGTTGACTCTGGAACCTCAAGGCTCCTGCTGAAGCAGCTACGTTAATTTTCAACTTTCACCTAGAGCTGTGTGACTGCAAAATAGCCACCCACTAGACCTGCTTTATCAGCTACAGCAGCGACACAATTAATTAACTTTATGCAGCCTCTCGCCACACAAGCTGCTTAACTCCGAGCCCACTGTAGTTCTGGTTTACTTAGCAGATAGGGTCTAAGAGCCTGGAACTGTTTACCTCCCTCTGGAGGGGCTGTCCTGGGCAGATGAATTCATTAGTTGGTGTTTGCCGAGCGGCAGGAAACCGAAAAAAAAAAAAGCATTAGGTGAGTTTTTATTTTTACTTATTTTTTTTTTTTTTGTTTAAAAGATACTGAAAAGGGGAACTTTTGCCTTGGCCTGAATTCACATCCCAGCTATTTGGCTGCATCCTGTGGTCCTCAGTTTCCCTGCAACTAGGGAGTAGCTAGAGAAAAATCCACGTAGCAGTGAAGACCCAGAGTAGTCAAATAAATATTAAACAAATATATAAGCTATAATTAAATAAATTATATTAAAAACAAACCCCCGACCCCCACTATCCTGCCCTCTCTTCCTCCAGCCTGTTTTTTTTTTTTTTTTTTCTTTTTCCTGTATCTCTCATTTCCCCTATTATCCCAACTGGAAAACTCTGAATTTTATCCCAGAGGATAGAAAGGGTCTGTCTGCCCCATTACATGGGATATGTAAGGATTTTTAGTCTTTTTGGTTTAAATATCAAAAGTTGGAAATCCTCTGCTTCCTCCTCCCACTCCATCTCCAAGAAACTGTCTTTTTTCCTCCCTTCTTTCCCCACTCCCCTTCCCTCCTCTTCCTTTTCTTTTAGAAACTGTCCTGTTGAGACTTTGTGAAGAAATAGCAAAGGTATCTTTTCTAGAAATTGTACTTCCTAAAACTCTGGAGAAGGGAGAAGAAAGGAAGTGCTCACTTTCTTATAGCGAAGGAGGGGAGGACAGAGTAGGGAAAAGAACATTCTGGTGAAGAACTCTGCCCCACCGTTTTCAAGAACAGGGTTTCTTACCTTTGTTTCATGCATCACTGTAGGTAAATTGCAGATTCTGGGGTCACAACTGGATCACAGTTCCTAAGTATGGGCTCTGGGAATCTGGTTTTGTTTTTCAGGTTTATTTTCTTTCTTTTGGCTGCAAGGTTTATAGCATCTTTGTTCTCTGATCAAGAATTGAACCTTCACCCTAACATGTATATTATCATATGTGAAATAGATCGCCAGTCCAGGTTCGATGTCTGAGACAGGGCACTCAGGGCTGGTGCACTGGGATGACCCTTAGGGATGGGATGGGGAGGGAGGTGGGAGGGGGGTTCAGGATTGGGGATACATGTACACCCATGGCAGATTCTTGTCGATGCATGGCAAAAACCACTACAAAATTTAAAGTAGTTAGCCTGCAATTAAATAAATTAACTAAAAAAAAAAAAAAAAAAGAATTGAACCTTCACCCTTGGCATTGAAAGCATAGAGTCATAACCACTGCACTGCCAGGGAATAACCCCTGGGAATCTGTATTTTTAGCAAGCTCCTCAGGTCATTTGGATGCCCACTGAGGTTTGTGAACCAAAGGTCCTGTGGGTGAAGCACAGGGTTATATTTATTGATTGTCTTCCAAATGTGACTTCCCTGCTGGCTCATACAGTAGAAAATCTGCCTGTAGTGCAGGACACTGGGTTTGGCCCCTGGGTTGGAAAGATCCTGGAGAAGGGAATGGCAACTCACTCGAGTATTCTTGTCTGGAGAATTCCATGGACATGTGAGCCTGGCAGGCTGTACCACATGGAGTTGCAAAGAGTCAGATAAGACTAGGAGACTAACACTTCTAATGCCAGCTACTGGGAAAGGGAGAGAAATAGCTTTGACTTTGGGTTTTGAGAGGTCAAAACTTTAAATTTAACAATACATGAACTGTGAACTTCCAGATGTTCAAGTTGGTTTTAGAAAAGGCAGAGGAACCACAGATCAAATTGCCAGCATCCACTGGATCATTGAAAAAGGCAAGAGAGTTCCAGAAAAACATCTATTTCTGGTTTATTGACTATACCAAAGCCTTTGACTGTGTGGATCACAATAAACTGTGGAAAATTTTGAAAGAGATAGGAATACCAGACCACCTGACCTGCCTCTTGAGAAACCTATGTGCAGGTCAGGAAGCAACAACTACAACTGGACATGGAACAACAGACTGGTTCCAAATAGGAAAAGGAGCACGTCAACGCTGTATATTGTCACCCTGCTTATTTAACTTATATACAAAGTACATCATGAGAAACACTGGGCTGGAAGAAGCACAAGCTGGAGTCAAGACGGCCAGGAGAAATATCAATAACCTCAGATATGCAGATGACACCACCCTCATGGCAGAAAGTGAAGAAGAACTAAAGAACCTCTTGATGAAGGTGAACGAGGAGAGTGGAAAAAGTTGGCTTAAAGCTCACCATTCAGAAAACTAAGATCATGACATCTGGTCTCATCACTTCATGGCAAATAGATGGGGAAACAGTGGCTAACTTTATTTTTGGGGACCCCCAAATCACTGCAGATGGTGACTGTGGCCATGAAACTAAAAGATGGCTGCTCCTTGGAAAGAAAGTTATGACCAACCTAGACAGCATATTAAGAAGCAGAGACATTACTTTGCCAACAAAGGTCCATCTAGTCAACGCTATGGTTTCCCCAGTAGTCATGTATGGATGTGAGATTTGGACTATAAAAAAAGCTGAATGCCGAAGAATTGATGCCTTTGAACTGTGGTGTTGGAGAAAACTCTTGAGAGTTCCTTAGACTGCAAGGAGATCCAACCCATTCATCTTAAAGGAAATCAGTCCTGAATGTTCATTGAAAGCACTGATGTTGAAGCTGAAACTCCATTACTTTGACCTCCTGATGCAAAGAGCTGACTCATTTGAAAAGACCCTGATGCTGGGAAAGATTGAAGGCAAGAGGAGAAGGGGATGACAAAAGATGAGATGGTTGGATGACATCACCAACTCGATGGACATGAGTTTGAATAAACTCTGGGAGTTGGTGATGGACAGGGAGCCCTGGCGTGCTGCAGTCCATGAGGTCGCAAAGAGTCGGACATGACTGAACAACTGTACTAAACTGAACTCTAAATATTCTTTTAGAGAAATGAGAACTCATTATTTTATATCAATGGTACTTATTGGGTGCTTGGTATATACCAGATGCTTTGTAATCCTCACCTCCTTCCCAAATCTATATTTTTGTTATAACCATTTTACAGGTGAGAAAACTGATGCTTGAAGAGGTTAAGTAAGGTTGCTTACCTCATACCAATAAAATGTGTATTTATGTTCCTATATTTCTCGCTCAAAGCTGAGCTGTTACCACCCAGGTAGAGCCATGGTGAGAGTATTTTCCACACTGAAAACTGAAAGTGGTGACGTCACAGGTATGCTTCAGTCTTTGTAGACAATGGTTCATGATATTTGCCATCGTGGTCTCCTGGCATGCAGTAGCCTGTTTTTCACTTTGTAGGATGCTATCAAAGTCAGATGGGACAATCTGAGGCCTCTCTTGCCAAGTCCTCTGGGCAGGAGACCCCAGCCTTCCTCTCAGGAACTGGGAAACTGTGGATCTATTTTTAATTATTCAACAATAAAGATAAATCAGGAGTACTCTTTTATCTCCCCATCTCCTCCTCAGAGGTAATCTTTGAGACCAGTATTGGGTATTTCCTAGGAGACACTTCTTTATGCTTTTGCACATATGATATGTTTCATTTCCTTAATATACATGGGACAATATTTTACACATCAATCTTGCAATCACCCTTTTTCACAAAATGATTTATCTTAGACTTCTTTCTTTGTTTACCTTGTACTTGTTCCCCCCACCCCCTTGCATTTTTAACAGTAACCACTCACTGAGGAAGTTCAGTGATGGGACGGGGAGCAAGAATATCCAGTAAAGCTAATTAAAGATTAAAAAACTAGTTACTTTGGAATTCAAATTTAGAAATGCTTTTAAGATTGTGATTAAATATCTATAACATAAAATTTACCATTTTAACCATTTTTAGATTTACAGTTCAGTGACATTAAGTCCACTAACATTGTTGTACAATTATTACCACTGTCCATCTCCAGAACTCTTCGTTTTCCACTAAACTCTGTACCTGTGAAACACCAGCTCAACATTCCTTCCTCTTCAGCCCCTGGCAGCCCCTATTCTACTTACTGCCTGTGTGAATCTGACTACTCTACGTGGCTCATATAAGTGGAATTATGCAGTATTTGTCTCTTTGTCCAACTTATTGCACTTCGAATCGTGTCTTTGAGGTTCATCCGAGTTGTAGCATGTAATAGAGTTTCCTTCTTTTCGAAATCTGAATAATATAGTCCATTGTATGTATGTGCATTTGTTTACCTATCCATCTGTTAATGGACACTTGGGTGGTTGTACCTTTTCGCTTTTGGGAATAATGCTGCCATGAACGTGGGGGTGCAGATATTTGAGTCCCTGCTTTAAATTCTTTTGGGAAAATAACCAGAAGTGGGATTGCTGGATCATATGATAAAGTTATGTTAACTCACTCTTTTTAAATACTCCACAACCTTCCACTGGGTACTTTATATGTTTATTGGCAGTTTAGGTTCTCTTTTCTGTGAATTGCCCATTCTCTGGTTTGATTTTTAGTGGGACTTTAAACAATAGTTATGTAATCCGGATCATCTTTATCTGTTGTATATATGGCAACTTAGACACATTTAAACATGTTTCCACATTATTTGGATCCAAGACTTTGTCCTTATCTCTTTGATTATTTAAGGAACAGTTATTGATAAGAGTTTTTATTGTTATAAAAATAAAAGGAGACAGGCAGCCATCTGTATGCAGCACAGGGCCTACTTCATCGTAGGTGTTCCATAAATATTTACCAAATGATAAAATGATATACTTTTGAACAGCCCGTGACTATGATCACTCAAATCCAGAAACTGAACTAAATTCTTACTGATACATCACAGCACAGTTTTCCCTGAGTTTAACCTTGTTGACCAGTCTCAGAAAAAAAAGCCTAGTGCCTCTGAAATAGTAAATCAAGTTTCTGCTATTTGAAACGCACTCCAGGAAAACTGTATTGCCATGAGTTTTGTCAAAATGAGGCTAGTTCATGATCAAATAACTCACAGACTAGAATAAAGAGTAGAAAAGGAACAGTGGTTCTTTTTTTTTTCAAACTTAATTTTTATTAATCTTTAATTAATTTTTAAAATTTGTTTTTAATTGAAGGATAATTGCTTTAGAGTATTGTGCTGGTTTCTGTCAAACATCAGCCATCAGTGTACCTACGTCCCCTCCCTCTTGAGCCTCTCTCCCACCTCCCGGTGGTTCTTAATCATGCCTGGTCTTCATCATAATCCTGCAAGGAAAACTTCATCACCCCATTTTTGACAGATGGGAAGGGCTCAGGATGGTGAAGTTACTTGCTGGAGATCACACAGCTCATGGTAAAGAGCAGAGCTGGGAATTCATCCATGTCCCTTCAGTGGCAGGCCCTGAAATCTTCCTGACAGTTACCCTACCCTGTGTTCATGGTCCTCTAACACTGGATCCGAATTATTGAGAAGCACCGTGGCCAGAGGGTGGCTTTGCAGTGTATTGCCCTGGAAGGGGGGCAGGAGAGGAATCATGGTTTTGTTGGGTGTCCCAGATTGGATGCGGGGATGCAGGTTGGAGTGACTGCATGTCCTTAACCCTCTGTGGTTTACAGCTTAACTGGTAGAGCCCCTCCTCCTCCTGGGACTTCTTCCCTGAGGCCCTGCCAAATCCAGGGGCTGGAGGAGATTCCTAAAGCCAGCATGAAGGCTCCAGCTTAACATCCCTTGGGAATGGCTCTGCTTATCTCCTGGAGGATGCTGCCTCCTGACTGTAGCCCCCAGAGATCTCTGCATTTCCCAATTCTGACCATACTGGGAGCTTTCAGCCCATAACTTAACACAGACTTGAATTTATTCTTGTATTGGTCTCTTAACTTTGTTCCTTGTCACACAAGCAGACAAACAGTGATTCCTCTGGGATCAGAGACCTGCGTTATTTTTTTTTTTCTTTGTATACAGCTCCCTTTAAATACAGCTCTAGAGCCAAATAGTGACTGATAAAGTATATTTTCAGTGAACCATTTCAGAGCCTCTGTAACCATACAGTCAGCTGAGAATAATTAGCATGAACAACTGTTCTCAGAGAGAAGAAAGATGTGGAGAATGCTTCAAATTGAATTTTATATTACTGGGAGGAAAGTTGTGTATCTGTTCTTAAATGCAATCAGAGCTTTAGGGGAAAAGCCCCACAGTATCAGCTATTATTTTCCCAGTTCTCATCCTGACTTCCCAGGTTTGTTTTTGTCCAGTTGCTAAGTCGTCTCTGAGTCTTTGTGACCCCATGGACTGCAGTTAAGTCACCTCTGACTCTTTGCTACCCCATGGACTGCAGCACACCAGGCTTCCTTGTCCTTCACTAGCTCCCAGAGTTTGCTCAAACTCATGTCTATGGAGTTAGTGTTGCTTTCTAACCGTCTCATCCTCTGTCGTCCCCTTCTCCTTTGGCTTCAATCTTTCCAAGATTCAGGTTTTTTTTTTTTTTTTTCCCCAACGAGTCAACTCTTCGCCTCAAGTGGCCAAAGTACTGGAACTTCAACTTCAGCATCAGTCCTTCCAATGAATATTCAGGGTTAATTTCCTTCAGGATTGACTGATTTGATCTAACTTCCCAGGTTTCCCTTGTGGCTCAGCTGGTAAACAATCCGCCTGCAAGGCAGGAGACCTGAATTTGATCCCTGGGTTGGGAAGATCTCCTAGAGAAGGGATTGGCTACCCACTCCAGTATTCTGGCCTGGAGAATTCCATGGATGAGTCCATGGGGTTGCAAAGAGTTGGACACGACCAAGCGACTTTCACTTCAAACTTCACTTCAAACTTACCAGGTTTAGCTGTAGCTAATTCTCCAGAAATGTCTATTCTAGGGTCTGTGAAAATAGAGAGTACCCCAAGGGAACCCTGAGATGGTGGTGGTGGAGGTGGTTGCAGTGAAGATGCGGGGAAGGACCCGTATTTTATTTGGAGACCTGAAAGTTAATCTATCCTTTTTCTAAAATATTTATCAATAATTATTATTAATTTTTGGTCATGCCATGCTGTTTGTGGGATCTTTATTCTCTCACCAGAGGTTAAACGCGGACCTTCAGCAGTGAAAACATGGAGTCTTAAAGACTGGACAACTAGGGAATTCCCATAATCTATCCTTTTGATGATATTTTTTTAAATTGAAGTATAATTGACATGTTCATTTCAGGTATTGTTGTTGTTCAGTTGCTGACTCTTTGTGACTCCATGGACAGTAGCATGCCAGACTCCTCTCTCCTTCATTCTCTCCTGGAGTTTGCTCAGATTTGTGTCCACTGAATCAGTGATGCTATCCAACCATCTCATCCTCTGCTGCTCCTTCTCCTTTTGCCCTCAATCTTTCCCAACATCAGGGACTTTCCCAGTGAGTTGGCTCTTCACATCACGTGGTCAAAGTATTGGGGCTTCAGCTTCCTTCTAATAAATATTCAGAGTTGATTTCCTTTAGGAATGGCTGGTTTGATCTTGTAGTTGAGGTTTCAGGTATGCAATAGTGATTCAATATTTTTGTAAATTATAAAATATTACACAACTGTAAATTACAGTTCAATATTTTTATAAATTATAAAATATTACACAATTGTAAATTACACAATATTACTGACTGTATTTCCTGTGCTGTACATTGTGTCCCTGTGACTTACTTATTTTGTGACTGGTAGTTTGTACCTCTTAATCCCCTTCATCTATTTCACCCATCCTCCAGCCCCGCTTTGTGATTATAACTTAAAATAGCATTTGGAACTATGATCCAAATCCTATAGGGACTTTCTCTTTGCTGCAAGTTTGTAGATCATTTTTAAACACAAAAGAGCCAAGAAGCTCACTCTTCTGTCATGTGATCTGCCGGTGCCATCCTGAATCTCAGCCACATAGTTTTGTTGTGAGTTCTACTCACCCAGCTGCTCTCACCTTTGAACCTGTCCCCAGGTGATCTACTGATACCTGTTTTGGTTATAGAAGTTCTCACTGTAAGAAACAGTGCACCCTGATAATGGAATCCTCTCCTCTCATTGCTTCACTAAAAGTCTTTAACAACCCAACACCCAGAAGACCCTCCACTGGTGGTGTACCCAGAACTCAAGGCCCAATAAAGAGTCATAATTAGTGTGAATAGGAGCCTTTGACAACTGGGGAAGGAAGGAACGAAGACTAGTCTTATTGCCCTTGGCAACCAAAATACCTGACTCCATCTGTTACTTCCCTCTCAGGTGTGGAAGGCTCTTTGTTCTCACTTCCCAGGTGAGACCAGATGTGTCTATAACAGGGGGCCCCAAACTGTGGTCATCAGCAGTCTGTGTGTGGAGAGAGGTTGCTGGTTTCACTTAAGGAAACCAGGAAAGACTGGTTCCCCTGTCATTGAAAATCTTTGTCCTCAGGAGGTGCTCAAAAGCTTGTGATTTGCACAGAGGTCTTTCTGAAGCAGCAAGGTTTGTGAGCAGACTTACTCCCTGGCCATGATGAGCATCAATCAGTAACATCATGAAGGGTTTGTGCTGCCCAATGTGGGAGCTCAATGTGGCTATCAACTTTTAAATGAGTTCAAGAGAAATAAAATTCATCATTCAGACTCTCAGTGGTGGTCAAGTGGCTAAGACTCTGCACTCCCAATGCAAGGGGCCTGGGTGTGATCCCCAGTTGGGCAACTAGATCCCACATCTGTAAGTAGAAGACCACACATGCCACAACTAAGACCCAGTGCAGCTAAATACACAAAATAAGTTTTAAAACTTATTTTAGTTGCATTAGCTATGATGTTTTACATGCATTAGCTATGATGTTTTACATGCTCAGTAGCCTGTGTGACTGGTGGCTTCTGACCAAACATTTCTGTCACTTTAGAATGTTCTATTGGACGGCATCACTCAAAGGCATACCACTTACAGAGGCCACTTTACTGGTCCCAAGCAGTGGTTTAAGTGCACAGTTTCTGAGGGACCCAAGTGAGGCTAGAGTGAGGATATAAGGGTCAAAATCAAGGTGTATGCAGAGCATAGGTGTGGTCATTGGAGTGAAAATGATACTTTCAATAAACATTTATTTCTTAAATATAGTACTTGATTCAATGTCACTCAAACGAGCATTATAAATCTTGGTACTTGTGCAAGACACCAGATCTGTCATATTCACACGCCTAACCTGTTAGTTGAAGCAGGAAATAAATCAGACTAAGCTGTGATAAGCTGAAAAGTGAACAATCACAAAGAGTCACTACAATCTTCAGACAGGGGAATGCAGGACGACTTGCAGAGTAGGGGACACACAAGCAAAATTTGATGGGTGATAGAAAGCTTGGCAAATAGGTAAGGAGAATGTTTCAAACAGAAGGAACCGCACAAACCTAGAGAACTGTAAGAAGTTAGCTGGCAGAGCAATGTGAAGGGGGAGAAAGGAGAGAAGCAGGCCCGGTCACCACATTTTGTGGCTCCTGTGTAAAATGAAGGCTTCCCAGGTGGCTCATTGGTAAAGAATCCGCCTGCCAATGCAGGACACACAAGATGTGGGTTTGAAACCTGGGTCAGGAAGATTCCCTGGAGAAGGAAGTGGCAACCCATTCCAGTATCCTTGTCTAGAAAATCTGATGGACAGAAGAGCTTGGCGGGTTACAGTCCATGAAGCTGCAAAGAGTCGGACATGAATGAGCATAGCATAGGACATGCAAGGTGCAAAAGGCAAATGCAGGGCTCTCGTTCAAAAATTCTTCAGAATTTCAAGACAGCAACAGCTGAGCATTAAATCCATAATGGGGCCCCATGCAGAAGCACAGCTCAGGAGCCCAGGAGGCCATGCTGATGGCAGGAAAGGAAGTTAAAGGGAAAGACAGGACTACACCGTCAAGGACTGCTGGGTCAGCCTGTGGTGTTTGGACTGTGTCCTCAAGGCAGCTGAGAGCCTTAAGAGACTTTTAAGTGGGGCTGGGGCAAGATCAGGCTTGAGTACTGAAGGGCTTGGCAGGAAGGCTGGTTAAGAAGCCACTGAAATGGACTGGGGAGAGAGAGGGCGAGGATGGGAGAAGTAACAGTGGACAGACAGGAGATGAGATTCAGTGAACTTGCTAACAGGACCTCAGGCTTGAAGCCTCATTCGCTGTGGTCCCGGCCAGGCCGTCTTCCGCTGTGACCCTGTGTCCCTCTTTGTTTGCAGGCTCCCAGGCTTTGGGTTTCCGTGGGTGCTCCCGGAGCCAAAGGCTGAGGATGGAGGAAAGTGGGAAGTGCTGGTGTCATACACCAAGTCGCTCACCAAGCCCCCTTTTGGGCCCCACTCCCCTGTTTGCCACATGAAGTGGACATTCCCTTGCCCCAGCTCTGGGGAGAACCAATGCACCCGCCCCCCTCTCCACTCCAGTCCCAGACACCCCGCCTTTAGTAGAAGCTCAGTCAGCATTGTTTCCTTACGGCCTCCTTGGGATTTGCATTTTATGACTTGGGGTGTTTGTGATATTCCAGGGGCCATTATCAGAGGGTTTCACTCTTTCTTTCCTGAGGGAATCAGGTCTTGTTCTTTTTCCGTGGGGTTGGAGGTGGGGGTGAGGGAGCCAGTGTGGACAGGGCGTCCATCCCCAGCAAAGAGCAAGCGGTGCAGCCAGATGGCCCAGCGTGGAGGGAATGAAAAATGAGCCCCTCCAGTGGCCTCCGGACTGCAGACAACACGGAAGGAAGCTGGTGTGTATTCACTGCCAGGCGGTGTGTGCCTGGGCTCCTCTCCTTTCATAGACTGTCTCTTCTCATCCTCATGACAATGCCTGAAGGTGAGAGCAGGGGCCCTCCTTTTGCACATGAACATCCAGCGGTCATGGGCAGGCTGTGGATTAGAACTGTGGTCTTCATGTGGCTGGGGGCCCACCCCCAACCCCTCTCTGGCTTCTACTTGACAGACAGGAAAACCAAACAGAGGAGGCACCAACGGTGAGCCAGTCCTGGGTAAAGTGTGGGGAAACTGTTTCTCAAGTGAGTGTGACTTTACGTAAACCTTGCATGGAATGGATGTTTCCATTAATTAGTTTATTTAAAACAACAAATAAACAAAAAGCCACCCAAACAATCAAACATTGGGAGTCTGGTCTGACTCAGACAGAGGGAAAGGGGAGGCATGTTTAGTGCATCTGAAGGGAAATAAACCACCCCCCCCCCCCCGTCGCAGAGTGAAGTTGGCACAAGTGCATGAATTGGGCTGCACAGCGTTGGGTGGTTCCAAGAAAAATCTTACAAACAACATAGGAATATTCTTGTTTGGTGGCCAGTCTGACGTGGTGCATCTTGGCACATGCCAGATACTGAAGGGTGTGGTGGGGCAGGTGGGAGGAGAGAGACCAGTCTAAGGGCAGGGTGGCTGAAGGCTTCTGGGGTTCAGAGAGCATCATTTGTACCCAGAGCTCTAACAAGCAGGGAACACATCGGTTTGGGGAGGGATCCATGAGGACCAGAGGAGTGAAGACCGGGTGAGCTGTGTTTCCAGCCTGAGAGCCTCTGACGAACGTTCCAGGTGCCTACCGGCTCAGGAGCGAAGGCTGGTTTTTCAGGCTAGTCTCGTGTCTCAACTGGGATATTCATCTTTACAAGCAGGACGGAGATCTCTTGGACACAAAAGTTTAGCTGAGAGACAAAGTCCACAACCTGTGGCTCTGGATTAAAGGGCTGGGCCTCTGGGGGCATCTTCCAGGCTGCAAAAAGGGCCAGGCTGCTGGAAGGGCACTTGAAACAAACAAAACAGTGACTCCCAAACTCACCCATATGTCACGTTCTTCCAGAGAAATAACCTCTGTAATTAGCTACAAGCTGTAGAGAATGAAATCCAATTTACCTGTCAAAGAGAAAAACTGAATTCCCCCCAAACCCAGATTGCTGGGAGCAAGTGTGGCCCCTTCCTTCCCCAGGCCCCACCTTCCCCGTCCCACCCCCCCCTTCTAGATTTGAGAAGACTGGAAAAAAATAAAATAGAAAAGTTGGGAAAATCCTCTAAAGACACACAGTGTTCCAAGCACAATCAGACCACTAATTACTGTTAAGCCTGAGCCCTTTTTTGTGTTCTGAGGGGGGCTTCTGTGTGTAGAGACCACTTGGGTCTTTTCATGAGATGGGGCTAACCCCTGATTAGCAGATTTTTTTTCTTCTCCTTTTCAACATTTGATTATGGCCTGCCTTCTTCCCCTTCATCTTCATCTTTATCATCATCTTCCCCCCCGTTTCCTTCTTTCTCTTTCCTCCTGTTTTTTTTTTTCTCTGTTTTTCCTTTTTGCTTTTCTGATAGCATTTTTCTTCTGGTGTTGTGTTTTAAGTCTCTAAATGAAACTTGACTGCCCCCACGGCCGGCTGGAGAAGCACAAAGGCCGCCCATTCCACTGGCTACAGTAACACCATTGTGTGCCCCAACAATGCACTAATTGGCGGTGACAATTGTGGGGTTGGGGAGGAAGAGGGGGGCCGCTCTGTTCCAATCAGCTGGTCACTGAAATAAAGGGACGAGAGGCCCAGTTTCCTGATGGAGAGGGGGAATAGACCCACAGAGGTGGCGCAGTGCTGGCGTTTGTGCTGACCTTCTCAATTAAAAATAAAAACAAAGGAGAAAAGAATTATTTTGAAAAAAAAAAAAAGTACAGACTATGCTGCAAACAACTTCAGGGTCCTTGACCCACTTCAGGGGGATAAGGGATGGAAGGGAGCCAAGGTGAGGCATGGTGAGCATCATGCAGAAGCACCCCTTGGGAAGGGAAATTGGAATCAGTCTACCTGCACATCCAACATTTCTGTGTTTCTGCAAACTGATGCAAAAGTGGGGGAGGTTGGTGAGAAAAGGTTTTAGGAGGATCACCAGCACAGGATAGTTGAGAGGCAAGTGCTGAGGTTGGTGAGTGATGAAGTCCTCGATTCACCCACATTTCTCAAGAAGGGGAAGCCAGCAAGGGAGAAGGCTTCATTTATTGGATAGTGGTAGATTTGCTGTTGTTGTTTAGTCAGTTAGTCGTTTCTGACTCTGTTGTGACCCCATGGACTATAGCCCGCCAGGGTCCTCTGTCCATGGGATTTCCAAG